>NC_133537.1:71851633-72158299 GCF_048544455.1 Silene latifolia | reverse complement strand
GAGGGACCCATGGCAGGCCGGCGGTCCCTGTTGACTCACCGCCGAGGGGTCTTGGATATGAGTTCGCGGATGTGTGCCCCGGCCGGGACCCATCTGACAGGCCGACAGGCCTCGTCGGTTAGGCTGCCTAAGCCGTTGACTTGCTGTGGATATCTTTGACCTTGCTCAATATGTTGACTGGTCAGCGGGTGCAGAATATGCCCCATCAATTTGCCCCCAGCGTAGTCTATGCCGTGGTATGGGCTCCGATGTACGTTGAGCGTATATTCTGCGTAAGACCAAATTTTCTGCCCCGGCTTCTTCTACCTCGGCGTGGCTCTGCTTAGGCCGTACCATATCCCCCCTCCACATGCTTGTGTAATGGACATCCGATGTGGAAAAGGCAATGACGCTGGCTGAGACCAGGGTTGAGAGTGCCGGTTGTTTCTGATTGCCCCCTGGCCGGTGCTTTCTGGCTTGGTTGATCATGTGGCCGGCGGAGAGACGGATACTTAGGAATTTGTTGAGGAAGATGAACAGCGGGAGAGATATGAAGGGGCGTGTTGAAGACGCTTGGTCACTGTTGCATTGATTGACATTCAATTGTTGCAACGATTGACATTCCGTGGTTGCATGTCCGACACGTGTCCGTTTGTTGATTGGTGATGTTTCATGGGCCGAGCCACGATTGGTCCTTCTTCATGGGCTTTCCCCTATAAATAGGGCGTTAATCCCAAAATTGGGCACCAATTTCATTTTCTCAAAAATTTTCTTTAGACTTTCAAGGGCTTTTCTCTTCTATTTTTCGGTGTCACTACTCCTAGTACTTTTCTTCAAGGTAAACCAACAAATTTCTCTTTTTAACTTGTGAGTTTTGTGTAAACATGTCTTCTCGCGATGCCGGAACTAGTAAACCGACGCCGGGGGGTTCCGCATCGCGTCTTGATGAGGAGGAGATGCTAGACGCCATCCCGCTAAGGTCTGGGGGCCCTAGGTCTCCTTCTCCTGAAGTTGATCCTCAAATTTTGGAGGAATGGGAGGATGATGATGATGTTGATGACGACGGAGATGATTTCGGTGATGATGCTGAAAGGGCTCATCCTGATGGGGGGAGGCAGTACGTTATGGATCACGGCGAGGCTTGTAAGGTCCGCCTTGACCGTGTCTGGACCCATAAGTTCGCCAGTTGTTCCGGCGAGACATTTTTCGAGGGCCACTTTCACTTTGGCAGGGGGTACAAAATTGTTATCCCTGAGGAGGGCCAGGCCATTTGTTGTCCTCCACCGGCCGCACCGGCGTATACATCCCAGAGCACTTGGAGTACGGGCTCCGATTCCGTGAATGATTACGTTATGGCCATCATTAGGGCCATGAACGTCGCTGTGGCCCAGCTGCACCCGTTGGCTATTAGGATCATAGTCGGCTTTGTCTGGCTCTGTCTCTTTAAGGGGGAGGTCCCAACGGTTAATTTATTCCGTTGGCTTCACCACCTGCGGCCGTCATTTTCTGGTCGCGTCGGATGGTACAGCGTGCAAATGGAGCCGGGTTACGTCTCCGTTGATAAGCTGTCTTCTTGCAAAGACTGGAAAGATCGGTGGGTGTACATTGAGGTGCCGGATGACTATCCGCTGCCCCGGTCCTTCCAGCACCAAGTTAATTTGCGGTGCGAGACTAAGGCGGAGCATGACAGATGGGTTAAACGTAAAAAGCTTAAGATGGACGCCGACAAGGTCCCTCTTAATGAGGATGAGAGGCTGGCGATGAGGCTCTTTGAGACGGACAAGAGTGGGGTGTCGAAAAGATGGATCCCCCCGACGCAGATCATCCTTCAGGATGAGTCTTTCTGCCATGTCGGCCTCATACCGGCCCTGGCACGGGTGAGTGGGGTCGGCGTGAGGCCCATCTCTGCTCTCAGTGTTTCTGTTTCTTGAATTTTGACTTATTTCTACTTAACTCTTGATTTGCTTCCTTTGCAGACCACTTAGGACCGGACCTGTCTGAGGATATCCTTCGGAGGATGGGGCTGCACAAGGATAAGACCGTTGCTGATTTGCACCCTAAGGCTCTGGCCCGTGATCGCAGGACGTCGCCGAATGATCTGATGGATCGAATCGAAAGGCCTGAATGTGGAGGCGGCCCAGGCAAGGGTAGCTAGTAACATGCCGCGCCGAACGCGGAAAACAAAATCTTCGACGGCGATGGCGTCGACATCCGTTCCACCTTCCGTCCCTTCAGTCCAGAAGGAGACGGTGGAGATCGTTGACATTACCGATGGGGGGGACTCCGATGTGGAGGGATCTCCCCTTATCCGTAAAAGGAAAGAGCCCACCCCTGCTGCGTCGATATCTGCTGCTATCGCCGCTAACTGCCGGCGAGGAGATGCGTCCTCCGAGTAAGAAGGCCAAGCATGGTACAGATATATCCTGTGGCCCAGACTTAGCCGGTTCATTAGGCGTTCCTGATGACAGGTTCTCCGATACGTCCATATATACTTGACACGGGTGCTTTAATTGACTTTTTGTAGATCAACTCCGTCGGCGTACCGCCGTTCTCACGGTGCGGCAATTGGAGAAGTCGCTGAGAAGGCGGGTGATAGAAATGTCACCGTCGATCCCCCACTTCGGAAGGTTTCCCCCACCGAGCTTGTGGCGAGGGGATGAGAATAAGTAAGAGGTCGAAATGGACTCGCTAGCCGGCTCCCACATTACGGAGCAAGAGGAGACTATGGCCGAAGGCGCCCTCGAGCGGCTAAGGCTGGAACTCGACGCGGCGAACAAGGAGGCTAAGAGGGCCAAGGCCGAGGTGAAGAGGCGTCCGTGCTTTGAGAGGAAACTCGGGGAGGACGCCGAAAAGGAGGTCCTTGCGAGAGAGCCAAGGCCGAGGCTGCGGCGGCCGAAGTTGCTAAGGCGCGGGAGATGCGTGACCTCGTTCGAAAGCACGCCGACCTTTACTTCACGCAGAGGAACGATTTAGGGACTTGTTCCGGGTCCGGGGAAGGTGGTCCGGAACAAGGACGCTATTATCGCCCAAAGGGAGGAGGACATTAAGACACTCCAAACCGTGCTCCTCCCTAACATGTGCGCCCAATACGGGACTGGCCGAAGAAGCCGCCGGGGAAGTGATTGAGGAGCTCTTTCCTCTGGATGGCTCCTTTCCGTGGGACAAATTTGACGAGCTGTTTGATGACAAGCTCGAAGCTAAGGAGGAAGCCGCGAAGGAGAAGGCCAAGGAGGAGCTAAGGGTGAAGAAGGAGGAAGAGGTGGCCGCGGAGAGAGCGGCCCTTGCTGAGGAGGCTAAGGCGGCCAAGGAGGAAGCCGAGAGGTTGAAGGCGGTGAGGCCGCCGAGGCCGTGGTCGCCGAGAAGGCCGAGACTAAAGAGACGACCTACGGGTCGCCCATTAAGGACGATCTTTGCTAACGCCGCGATGGCAAGCAGCAACGAGCATAGGGAGACGGGCGGTCGTCACCGGCTCACCGGCATCTCGGATAGTTTTAGTTGTTCGGGGCCAATTATTAAGCCTTTCCTCCCGCCATCTTTTGGCGCTTAACTGATATCTGTAACCTTTTGCCTTTCTTTTCCTTGTATTTTGTACAACCTTGGTAGGTTGTCTTTTGGCTTATCCTTATGGGGACGGCCGTCGTCTGCATTTCTTGTAATTTGTTGAACATTTTTAATAAGAGCTCGTTTCTTTTGCCTCCGGCTTGGCCGAGGTCTTTACCCCATTTTTCTGAGTTGTCTTCTTGCGCTAGTAGTTGAACATCTTAACTGTAAACGTTTTCACTTTGCCTCTGGCTTGGCCGAGGTCTTTTCTCGTCTTCGTCTGGGTTGTCGTCTTACGTTATTAATTGAGCGCCTCTTTTGTTTTCGCCTCGGCCTGGCCGAGGCAGTCTAGAGTGCGTATCTCAACTGTTTAACGTTCCTAAGGAATGTTGATCGCTTTTGCGAGTATCACCATTGTCTTTGGTAGTGATAGCTAGTGGCGTCTACCTCTTGGGGTGACTAACGACGGCGCACCTTCTTGATGATGATGTATGCGTCTACCACTTGAGTGACTAACTGCGGCGTCTACCTCTTGGGGTGACTAGTAGCGTCTCTCGCTTGGGGTGATCGACGACGCGCACGCTTCTTGATGATGATCGCGTGGCGTCTACCACTTGGAGTGAACTGCGGCGTCTACCTCTTGGGGTGATTTGTCATAAGCGTCTACTACTTGGGGTGATAACGACGGCGCACGCTTGATGATGAGATCGCGCCGTGGCGTCTACCACTTGGAGTGACTGCTGCGGCGTCTACCTCTTGGGGTGATCGCCGTAGCGTCTACTACTTGGGTGACTGCGACGGCGCACAGCTTCTCGATGATGACTGTCGCTCTTGTCGGTATGACAGTGTGAGCCGGTACCTGTTTCTGATAGTGACTATTTGGGAAATGAACACTTTGATGGAGAACTTGGACGATTCCTCATTAGATATAAACATGTGTCGGGGTACCCACAGTTGTCTTGGGCACCTCCGGCGTTTTACAAGGTACTCTCTGAGATCGTCAGTGTTCTAACGGCTTATTAAAGGCACACCTTCCTAGTTAGCCGTCAGTTGCATCCATGAGGTCGCCCTCCTGTTGTAAGGATGGGCTTTTCCCCTTCTCCGACTTCTTTGCCGCTTTGAGGGATTGCATGTTGCATCCTCTGGCAGATATCTGGACGTTGACCACCTCGTCCTTCTCGTCCTTGGAGACGAGCTTATGCGCTTCCCCCCGGTCCGAGACATACATCAGTGTCAGGGCCCGTATGGACATCACTGCGTCGGCCTCGCTCAGAGTGACTCGGCCGATAAGAACATTGTAGGCGGACGAGCCGTCAATGACCACGAACTCAGCTAGGACATTCTTAGCCGCACTCCCTTCGCCGAACATCATCGGCAATCTGATTGACCCCAGGGGTACTAGGCCGGCCCCGGAGAAGCTGTACAGTGGACTGGTGCAAGGGCTTAGGTCCTTGACTTTCAGACCGAGGTTGAGGAAGCACTCCCTGAACATGATGTTCGTGTGGCGCTGTGTCAATCGGCACCTCTTGACCAGGTGGTTGGATATGTCCAAGTGGACTATGAGTGGGTCGCTGTGAGGGGTGATGACCCCCTCGTAGTCCTTCTTTCCGATAGTTATATCGGGGATGTTGGAAGCGGGGACCGCTGTTTTGGGCACAAAGTTGATGGCCTGATACAGCTCGTTCAGGTGCCGTTTGTGCCCATGAGCGGACCCACCATTCTCGTTGCCCCCGATGACAACATGGATCACTCCTATCCGTTCAAAGACGGATTTCTTATTTGATCCGCCGGCCTCAGTCTTTTGGCCTTTGGCAACATACTTGCCGAGGCTCCTCTTCCGGATTAGCTCTTCAATGGCATTCTTCAGATGCCGGCAGTTGTCAGTAAGGTGACCGGTGTGGCCGTGGTACTCACAAAGATCGGCTCGTGTCACCGTCTCCCTTCGGCTTGGGGTCCTTTCCCATTTCGGCCCTCGCCCTTGCTCGGGCGAAGACCTCGGCGGCGATACAACCGGGGGGTGTGATCAGCTGTGCCGCCTTTGGTGGTACGTTCCCGAACTCCCCGGCGCCCGCCGAGCTCGCTTCCGGGCAGATCTATCGGCCGTGACCTATTATTGTCACGGCGTCTTTCATCCGGGTTGTCCTCCCGGTGGCTCTTCTTCTCTGAGTGCCAAGCCTCGCTGTGGCCGACCCAGGTCTTGTGATAGTCCTCTACCTTAATGGCTTGGTCGGCCATCTTCCTGGCGGCGTCTAAGCCCAGGCCTCCGGACTTGATGAGCTCGTTTTTAAGTCTCCCCTTGGGAGGCCTTTCATCGGCGCAAGGCGCCCTCCGGGATTAATCTCTCGAATCTGGCAACCTTGGCATCGAACCTCTTCACATAGCTTCGTAGAGACTCGCCCCCTCCTGCCTAATAGTTAGGAGGTCCGATGTCTCCACGGCCCTCCTCTTATTGCAAGAGTCTTGGGCTAGGAAGGCGTCCCTTAGGTCGGCGTAACGATATCTGCGAGCCGTCGGGCGACCCTTTGTACCAACTCCGAGCCATCCCATGCAAGGTCGTTGGGAAGACTCGGCACCAGACTTCATCGGGTTGTTCCCACACCGACATGTACGACTAAAAGGCCTCGGCATGGTCGGTGGGGTCGCTATCCCCTTTGTATGTGAACGCCGGCAATTTCAGTTTGGTTGGCACGGCGGTGTCAAGGACATAGGCACCGAGGGGTGTCGACCACGTGTCGAATGACACGCGGCGATCGGCTCCTCGCATTCCTAGTCCGCTCCTCTCCCTCGTCTTGGGTGGGGCTTCTCCTCCGACTATGGTAAGTCGGGCTTCTTCTCCGACTACGACGAGTCGGACTTCTTTCACTTCTACGAGGCGGGCCTCGTCGGTGCCGCGGCGACGCTGTCCTCCCGCGGGTGCGGGAAGGACTTAGGTCTACCACCAGCGCACGCCGGGCTCCTCCGGCGTCTTGACGGGGCCGCTTCTTCCGGTGCTCCATTCAAGTCTCTTGGAGTCACGTTAAGGCCCCCCGGTCTCCCGGACGGGTTCCGCCGCTCTTGTCGGTGTGACAGTGTGAGCCGACGTACTACCAATGAGGTCCAGGAGTAGCTTCGGTTTTGCTACATCAACCACATGTCCCATGATGGTGACCTGGTTGGCGAAGCGGCGGCGTATCTGGTATTATTGGCATCCCGTACTCCGGTTGAATTACCCGGCCGGTGGAGGGCTGCGCAACTCCGAGTTGTGGACGGTATCATCTTGGCGAACTCGGTTTCGTCGATTCGAATACCTCTTGTTGTTTTGACATCTTCTTAGCTTTTTGGGTGGGTTTTTGTTTTTTGTTTTTTTGTTTGGGAATGAATGTGACTAGCTTCTAGTATCTTTCCCCACAGACGGCGCCAATTGTTCCGGGTGTAATTCCAGGCTTATATGTTACCACCCGTGCTTGTAGAATGACGTCTTTAGTTGAATCCTCCTTGCGGTCTCCGGAAACGATGAACAAGCGAGGGCTCGGCTTTGGACCGAGCGAACTCACTCCGACGCTCAAGTCAGTAACTTAGAGAGGTAAGTTGTTGTTACTTGGCAAAGTACGTATTGTAGAGAGATAAGGAAGATATTACCAGATGAATAGTGATTCTTAGGTTAAATTGTGGATCCTTTACTCAATGAGAGGAGAGGAGTATTTATAGACTTTCACCTTTTGTCACGTAGTGGCCAAGTGGCCAAGTGGCTAGCAGGTGGAAAGACTGACCTACCCCTCGGCCGAGGGACCCATGGCAGGCCGGCGGGCCCTGTTGACTCACCGCCGAGGGGTCTTGGATATGAGTTCGCGGATGTGTGCCCCGGCCGGGACCCATCTGACAGGCCGACAGGCCTCGTCGGTTAGGCTGCCTAAGCCGTTGACTTGCTGTGGATATCTTTGACCTTGCTCAATATGTTGACTGGTCAGCGGGTGCAGAATATGCCCCATCACTTGGATTAGTGGCCAAGTGGGAGTATTAACTCGGTTGTGTGGCCGTGTTGGAGTATTGAATTTTATAAGTTATGTAACGGCCACCATAAATTGGTTGTTACAATTCTCTCCCATTAATCCCCTTAATAAATTGTATATTAATGGGTATATTAATTCTCCACACTAAATACCTCTATGTGAGGTTATATATTCACCAATTAAGCATTTGGTGAATACTACTTAATCCATATAATAGGTAACACAAGTTACTCACAAATCTCTTAGTCTACCATCTATGTGACTTGGAATTTGGGGCGTGGAAATATACCGGGACTCTAGTAGCCGCTGGAGGTACAATATACAGTAGTGGACAGTTAGCGAACACAACGATTCAATCGCTTCCGCGTTAAAGTAAGTCCTTATTTTCTTACAGGTTGAATTGGTTTCGGTGTGTGAGTTTGGGTGGTTGAAGGTTGGTTGGGTCCGTGATGGCTTTGTTATATTTAGTTGTTCTTGCTTTTTATTATCTCCCTTTCTTTCGTAATCTCTAGTATCCTGGTTTTCAATTCAATAACTTCCCTTTTCGAGGGAATTAGCTTAGTAGTTTGCTTTAGGGATGTCATTGGTAGGGGTGTTAACGAGCCGAGTTGGACCCGAGCTTGGCCTTGCTCGGCTTGTACTCAAGAATCAAAACTCGAGCTTGAGCCGATCTCGAGCTTATCCGAGATTGAAAAAAAATGTGCTCGTTATAAAGCTTGCGAGCTTTACCGCGAGCTCGAGCCTATATAAAACTGTTTATTTTTTTATTTTTTTTTCTTTCGATATTTTCAGTAACAAGACTCGAAGGTTATATGTAAAAATATTTGGCAAATTAGCGAGATATTTGATATTTGTGATACAAAAATATAATCATGATAACATATTTTTATAAAATATGAGCAATATCTTATGTAATTACACAAGTTCGAGCCGCTCGCAAGCTTTTCGAGTCAGAGTCAGCCTTTGCTCGGCTTGACTCATTAAACTCTCGAGCCGATCCTGAGCCCAAGCCAAGCTCGTACGAGTCGAGTTTTGACCGAGCTTTAACCGAGTCGATCTCGAGTAGCTCGCGAGCTGTCTCGTCTCATTAACAGCCCTAGTCATTGGGGTCATCTTTGGTTGTTAAGAGTGTCCTGCCCCTTAATCTATGATCTAATGTTTTTATTGTCAATAGTCCTCGCTGTTGAGGTCCCCTAGCTCGCTGGTTTGCGTTGCTAGTCAGTGGTGGTCTTATGCTAATGCTCACTGGAATAGTAGCCTTTACGAGGTGCTTAAAGATGGCATGCGTTCGGACAAGGTTGGATTTGCCGTTGGACGCTGCAGAATGGCTACTATGGACATAAGCTGGTTAAGGGGAGATCCTTGTGCATACTCTTTTGCTTGCTGGTTCTATTGGTCCGTTGGTCTTGTATTCGTAGAGCTCGATCTCTAAAATGTTGGAGGTTATTCTCCATCGGAGGCAAACTGACTTGGTTTGCATTCCACCTTTATTTCTACGCCTACATCCTTGTACCGTAAGTACACCTTGTTACCGTCACTCTTTCATATGTATCAATGGGTTTGCGGAGATGCTAGCTATGTGGGTGATGTAGGTGAAGACGCGGCCAGTACTTCGTAGTCCACCAACTTGGTGGTTTTACCCGACGCGGTTATCATTTTGTAATAATGCTAGCTCTAGACAGTTATCTCGTAGTTTTATTCAATTATGTATGTACCAAGGGTTTGGACTTTGGACTTCTGCACATCCTCTCGCTTTGCGGCTTCAGCTTACATCATGCTCCTAGAACTTTAGGATGCCCGGAATAATGATTAGGAATGCGTCACCTCTTATGTGACATCCAAAAAACTATCCTCCATTCTGGCCCCTTCAGCGCCAGTCCCCATCCAAATCTATCATACTATTACCCAAATTCTTAGCATTTTGGTTTCAAAGCTCTACTAATCTGTAAGCCTGGCAACATGCTCCCGGGTTTGTCACTCTGCTGCATTCCATCTCTTTCTGTAAGATATTGCATCATTTTGTCTCCTCAATTTTACATCCAAGTGGGTTAAGTAATACAGACTACCAAGTACCAACTTAAAATCTAAAAGACGGTAGAAAGTTTGGAAGTTTTCTGATTCCGGGAAAAAATAGGCAGTAAACATTAGCGAAATTGACATCATTGTTGTGTAGATTATTGAAATTGACCATAAACATGAAGTGCCGTGTAGTACAAGATTCTAAATAGAGACAACCTTTTCACTACAAGAAACGGAACTGGTAAATGACTTGCTCCTCCGACCAAAATTTTCAAAAATCTTAGAACAGCAAACCCTAACAGCTATTGCCAAGGAGAGAGAAGGAAAACGTATGGGTGCAAAAATAGCGTGATATTTACCACCATGCTATTTACAATCGGAAACAACTTACAGTTCCAGGGAATCGGCCAACATCCACAAAGTGCCAAATTTTCACTGGATAAAAAATCAATTCCAAAGAAAACTGTCTTTTATCCGTGCTGTATATTCAGAATTGTCTCATCAGATTCGCCATCGCCTACAGATTAAATTGAACATTGATGGTTTGCCTACGTCGAACAGTTGGAATCCGTAGAGACCATTTTAATAACGCGAGTATTGTACGATCCACAAGAACCACACTTGTGGTAAAGCCAATGAAAGCGTGCAATTCCTTTTCTACCACAGTCATTGCAGAGTATATCCTGTGTGCCAAAAGATTCAGAAGCCATACAAAACAAGAAGACAAGAACATTAAGGAGATTATAAGAGGACCCCTCACCTGGCAGCGATCCCTGTACTCTTCAGGAAGCTGTTCAGAAGCCAACAGGGCATCCAGCATACCAAAGTACACCTGCATTTGGAACAAGCACTAATATGAAAATCATACACGAAAAACACATTTGTTCTCCCTGTTGCACATCCAATAAACTGGACATCTAGACCATGTAAGCAAACATCTTATTTCATGAGAGAGTATCCTAAACTGAAAATGAATGCTTTTTGGACAATTCGTACATCATCCGTTTCAGCCAATTTGGAACAGAAAAAAATTGAACAGATAAAAATGCCTTGGTATCAGAAAGGAACACAGTAATCCTACGGGGAAAAGTTAACAAACTAATAGCTCAAGATATACATGATAATGCCCTCAAACAAGCATGCTTACAGCATCAGTAGCTCCTTCCTTACCTGGTCCAAGAAACGTATGTTGACACAGAATTTCACAAGTTAAGTAACATGTTCCATTCGTCCCAAGTTTTAATTAGTTCATTTAGCTTCTAATGAATTTCACTATCCCCATTTTGCAAAGAGAAAGTGATGAAACAATGCCCAAGATTTTTGGAACTCATGCCATACAAGGTTTGGTTCTCCCAGGATGTTGATAGCTTGTATAAGCAGATCTTGTTCTTAAATCTCATCAATCTACCCAAAGATTCGACCTCTCACATTTGTGCCTACCCTCATTCTAGCAGAACACCCAGATCAGGTCTGCAGGAGGTTGTTAAGATGGCAACACAGCTTTGTATATCAAGATCAGTTTGATAGTACATCGTTCACTCCTCAACAAGACCAAACAAATGATAACAGCCCTAATAAAATGCATTATTTCATGTCAAAGCACGCAAATAAATTTAGGTAGTGTTTGGATAGAAGTATTTCATTTCAAAACCTTGATTTAGAATCTGAAAATTGAAATTGAGTTTTTCAAATGCAAATATACTGTTTGGGGAAGTGAATTTTGGATTTGAGACCAATGCTTTGAATCTTCTAATGTATACATTTCAATTACCAAAAAAAAAAAAAAAACTTAAAATCGAGAAAGCAAAAATTTATATAAATAGTAGTAATAAATTACCTTGTTTTTCCAAATTAAATCACCATAATTAATCACATTCCTCCTAACACATCTTGTTACTAATTCATAAACCCTAATTATTGCATAGAAATCCCCAAATTTGCTGCGCTCTCAAATCTTCCATGGAGGAATACCATCTTTTTTATTAATATTTCATGAGATGATGAATCATGCACAGAAAAACTGAGTACAAGATTGAATTAATGAGGGAGAGAAAGGTGAGAGTGATTGAGCGAGTAGTAAAAAAAGATCCAGGTTGAAAATCTGTATAATTTGTGATCCTAGAGAAACAAAATTGATATGGATATGGATGATTGTCAATGACGCAAGATTTCTAAATAACACCCTGAGAGGTGGTATTTGTTTTAGTCTGATAAAGATTTGTATTAAATCACTGAGGATTTGATACAAATCCAAATCCAAAATTAATTGGGCTCCCAAACAAGAGATTTGTGTCAAATTGGGATTTGAGAATCAAATATTGATTCCCAAACAGGCTGTAAACTTTTATCTCAAAATTCTCCCAAAACTTGTCACACACTGAAGACGAAAGAAAAAAAAAAGATAAAAGCATACCGCCATATCTCCTAACGACTTGCTACAAATTGGGCAGACGTAACTGCTGCAAGTATAAGCCTGCGATTCACAACCAAGGAAAAATTGTAGGTTAGAAATAGTAGGACAAATTTCAGAAACCCCGTCAGACAAATCCTCTCTCTAATCGACTATATCTGTCAACTCCATGAAGAACTATACCTCCAACTTTATTTTATACTCCCACGGTATGTTGCTTATTTTGTGGGTTTTTCCATTTACAATGAAGTCAAAGACTCGTTAAATTGTTCATTGATCGACTTAATTACCATTATGGGTGAACTGAAAACCTATGTAATTTATAAGCTAAGAAAAGATTACATACATTCAATAGTTACCCACTATAAACAAGGGCGTTTGATTTACTAAGTGAGATTAGTTTTGTTTCATCAAAAGATCAATTAGAAAACAAATAAATCATTTCTAATGCATTATTTACACTTCAACTTGCCTATGCCTTCTCACCGTTCCATACTCCCAATAACAAAAAATACAATTCTCATAATAGCATTCACATGTAGGATTTTTTGTACTTTTTAGTGGCGATTTTGCAATCAGGGTCATTTGATAAAAAGTAAACTCTATGCTGAAATAAGATGAGTGCAAACGATGAAAGACGAAACAGAGCAGCAAACATGTAGAAGGATTTTCAAAC
Source organism: Silene latifolia (assembly GCF_048544455.1). NCBI lineage: Eukaryota > Viridiplantae > Streptophyta > Magnoliopsida > Caryophyllales > Caryophyllaceae > Silene > Silene latifolia. The sequence goes on along the minus strand of NC_133537.1, from coordinate 72,145,686 downwards.
CTGAAAGCAAGCCGAATGCATGAAATGGCCACAAGGAAGCGCTCTGACAGATGCACTAGAAGTGAAGAGGAAGTCACAGCAAATCGGGCAATTAGTTTCCAAACCTTTCTCACGGCATTTATGGTCAACTAACTTTACGCTTAGGCAACAATTACACGTCATGCAATGGAAGAAGTCTGAACCAAGTCCCTTTCCTACGCGACATAAATTGCAGAAGGGGCAATGATACACACTCCTACAATTCAAGGCAAAAAGATACAGTACCATTAAGTTTGTTCAGAAAATCTTGTGTGCAGAAAATTGTCATTCAGGCTAATTTACAAGGTCAATTGGAGGATTTCCTAAGAAGATTACGCCAAGATGGCAACATAAATTCATGAAAATATTTGAGCAAATAATCAAGAAATGAACTGATCCGTCTACAAAAATTGCCCTTTCAGTCTTGAAGTTAATATTAAGTTGGCAGCAATATCATTAATTCCTGATTTACCTGGTTTCAACGTTGCTGACTAACAAAACTTGTCAAAGTAGGATACAAGGATGCCAATATAGTGTATATAGTGACATAGCATTGAAAAATATAATCTCTACAGTGCTTGAAAGGCCCAGGAGCCCAGTAGTCTCCGACATAAAATTCAAGGTAATGACCATGTCCTAGAAACACCTTGAAACCAATATATCACAAGTCACCAACATATCTCAAAAAGAAAAGCCAATATACAAAGTAACGTCTAGAACAGCAGATACTATGAGTATAAGTAGGCCATCAAGTCTGACTATAAAGCTGAAAGTCTGACCAAGAAATTTCAAATATATATACAAAAGAAAAGTTAACCTGTATTAATGTAGCCAAGAATATGTTTTTTACCTCTCATCATCAAAAAATTTGCAGATGCCACAATAATATTTAGACATTGGTAGTTCATTGCAAGAGGGTGTTGTGCAAACTGGTCCAACAGGTTGTATCTTACAGCACTGCATACACATCATTTCAGAGGTAGCCTTCCTGCAAGCAATAAGAACGCAGAATAAGCGTACAACTAAAAAAATACTCCGTAAATAAAAAACAAGTAGATCAGAAGTACGAGTAACATATCCCACCTATCCATGGAGTGGTCACTGACTTTATCATGACAGAACCTACATGCAAACAATTTGCCACAGCAGGCAGCTCGAAGTTTACAGTTTCTTTTATAATGTTCGCACCCAAAAATTTTCTTCCCAGAATCTCGGTATGAAGGAGAGCATCCAAGAAGGTCATTCCCACTAGAAGACTCGCCTGCTCCTCCATGGGAAGACTTCTGCTGGGCAGCTATCCAACGACTAAGAATAACAGAAGAAAATTTGTCAGAATAACACCCTAATTTACAACAGTTTTAATAATTGAGACAGTACTATAAGTAATTAACCTGGTCATCAGATTTTGGATCAAGTAAGCTTTTCTTCTTGGGTCTAGGCTGGAATCACGAGAAACCTTTCTAATCTCAGACTCAAGTTCATTTTGATTCATCCTGAAAATGTCTTTCCATCCAGGCTTGAACGTCTGATCAGTCAGATCAATAGACTCACACATATCATGGCCTAAAGATTCAAGAAAGGACATTCAATGATCAGGAAGAGAAGTTTTCAAGACATTACGACAGTCAAAAACTGAAAAAGAATGGTGCATATTTAGACAGAACACGGACCTTGTGCACTACCAATTTCTGATGCAGAACACTGTTGAGAAGCAGGATTTCTTTCCCACCATTCATTGAGCCATTCACTAAACATAGTATTTTTTGTCGCATTCTTCCACGTGTCCATCATCTTATTTTGCTCTTCTTGTGTGAGAGCAGATGTTACCCAAGGCAGCATAGATTGAAGTACCTCTGCCCCAGTAGTACCAATTATTTGACCAACAAGTTTATCCTGCTCATCCACAGAGAAGTGTTTGTCAAACAGAGGCCAAAGTTCTAGCTCTTCCCGGAAAACATGCTGATCAAGAGTAACTCTAATAGATTTACACATTCCCTGTAGCTTTGTGGCAAGTTCATGATAATTCTTCAAACTATCACTCGATTCACCAGCATCAAAATAGTCTTTAATTGGATCATGGGCAGATCCAGATTTACCTACTTCTCCGTGGAGTTCTGTGAGCTCAGATAATGCAGAGGAAATGTCTTCAAAAAGTCTCTCTTCTTGCTTGTGATCTAAAGTATATGAGTGGCTAACATTGTGAAGTGTTTCTTTAGACTCCAGCGCCGGAAATACTATATCATCTTCAGCATTACTGTGAGCCCTATATAGCCCCCACAACAATCGAAACCTACCACTAAACTGTCTAAGGAAAGTCTCGTCACATTCATTTAATTTCCCAGACTCAGCATCCAAGTACTCCAAGTCTTTACGTATAGCTTTGTGGAATTTAAATATGTTATCAATGGGCCTTGAAGAAGAGCCGGAGTCTGAAATGTTTATCTCCGTCTCCCAGTTGAAAAGACTTGAATTTAGAGACGGCGCGCTGGGACTAAGAGATAAGGAACGGAGAGATTTGGCAGCAGCCAAAGAACTGGCTACAAGATTACCGTTATTAACTCCTAAACCAGGGACACAACAAGATAAGGTGCCACAGGACAACCTTTGCGCATCAATGTCCCTATTGTCTATAACACCAAGTTCCTCTCTTGATGTGATGTTACCCCGTTTGGACGGCCGTGCTTCATCATCTTGATACATTGAAGCTGCTTTACCATTCGATAAGCAAGGGTTGCATTTACGATTTGGCTGCCCATTAGCTTCCCCACAAAGAAATTTTGCAGGACACCGCCCAATAGCACTCGTCGACAAACAGACATCCTTTGTAAAACCTTTGCAAGCCCAACCAGAAAAAAGTGTAACAAGAGCATTATCTGAAGCCGGGGCTGCATAAAAACTTGAGCTTAATAAACTAGGGATAAAAGAATCATGAATGTGAGGATCTTACCATATCAACAAGCTTAAATAAATTCCTAATCACCTGCCATGTGCATATTTTTGAGAAAGCACTTTGCTTCTTCTTCACCAAGTGATCCCACCAACCATGGCAATACACGCTCAATCAGTTTCAATGGCATCACACACAAGCTCTGATACAAAAGTTCCCGTTGCCTTTGACGAGTAAAAAGCTTTCGAGCAAGAGGGAGTACCTGGAGTGCAAGATAGATGTAACCACTAAAACTCAAAATGGTTTCCCTAGAGAATGGGAAGTAAAAAGATCACATTTAAATTATGCAAGTTGCCTACTCAAACTATAGTCTCGTATATTCACAGGGTAATTGAGGAATTGCAGAGTCGCAATCACCAATGCCCACAACTCATAAAGGTTTATAGTATATCGTCAACCCATAAATCAATCTATAGAATGAATATTTTTTGCCCCTTACATAAACGAAAATAACACAGCTTCTGGAAATTCATACACCTAATGTACAAACCTGAACTTCTTCATTATGGAAATGCTTTTGTATAGAGTCCATTATTTGATCGGCATAAGAACATAGTTGCACGTAGAAATCAGCTAGAGATGATTCTGCTCCAGCAATTTGTATATTCTCAATCAAGCATCTAAGTTTCTCAAAGTCACTTTCTTCCTCAGCATGCTCCTGAGCAAAAGAGAGTTCTGCGTCTACTGCAGGGAATATAACCTTATCCTCCGCAATGCTGCGGCAAACATTAAAGCACATTTCACACTCAGAGATGAAAAACAATTCACAATTCACAATCAAAGAAAACACCAAATCAATCAACAACAATGTTACTCCAGTGCCTCAAGGGCTCCCACAAATTGAGGGGTAAGGAGTGCTCGGATGTACACAGCCTTACGCCCTTATCCTTGTACTAGCAACACAAAGAGGTTGTTATTTTAACCCAAGATGAAAATTGCGTTGAGAACTACATTGAATGACTGTTATACATCACAATAAAAAGAATCGCAACTAGTTTAGTGAGCCATTATGTTATATTCCATCATGGTCCAAAACAAAAGAATAACGAGTCTTTGATTCCATTGCGATTTGGAATTAGAACACCAAATCAATATGTTAACAAAATTAATATTTGACTTGTAACTTGTAAGAGACAGCTGAAGTGGTCCTCTGGAAGGGGAACGGATAGAATCCCATATAGAGACAGCCTCTTCATGAGTGAAATATTGAGTTTCATTCCGATTAGACTATGGAAGCAACTACACATTCTAGAAGGAACGGGAATGTTTATGACTTTACATGGATCCTTCATCACTGAGATGATCAAAAGCCATTACATTGCGAGGATCCCCATAGACTATATTCGAAGATGGAAAAGTTCACACTCTATAACAAAGTTCAATATTCGCAAAATACATGCAAGAAACAAGACATCCGTTTGCTCCTTGTCTCCCCATACCCCCAACATTTCCCACTACCTCAAAGGCTCCCACAAACGCTGGCAACGGCGGATCTTCTATTGCTTGGGCAGAGGCAAGTCCCCTGCACCCTCAACCCGATTGGATTCTTTTATAATTTCTGGCCCCTCCGATATTTCCACAAAGGGAAAGCTCAATAAGAACAGAAGCTGCGCTTATCAAATTCTTAGGAGACTATAAACAACAAAGAACTCGCCTTGTAATAAGGATTGATTAGTGAATTCTTTTACAATTTTTTGGTCACTTTTATTCCTTCCCTTTCAATTTTACAAACTTCATTCTCATTGTTTTAAAAATAGACAATATGCTTACACCACTCACCGCGGATAATAGATTAGACATATATTAAAAGTAAATGCAATATAATATATTTAAAATATAAGCTTGTGTCTTAAAAAAAAACATCTTAATTAATACTCAGTATGTTTAAATATATTTAGGGGCAGATGTCTTAATCATGTTAATAGCATTAACATAACATAATGCGCGAGTAGGAAAGTAAAACACATATACCCACTTACTAATATGATAACAAGACAACGATATTGCATCTAAATGACCCATTATTAGAATTATGTCGGTGTTCCACCGAATGATAGTACTTCAATATAGAAAGATTCAAAGTCAGTTTGTTTAGTCATTATTTATTTCATATCATACTCCAAAAGCACAAGACTTTGTAATAAAGAAAATAAAAGTAGAAATAGGTACTACAGGTAATCTGGCTATCAATATTACAATTATACTCTATATATACTCCGTAATTGTTAGCTTATCCATGGCTCTCCTCAAAAAATTATCCAAGATCCACCACTGAATGTCAGGTAAGAGGGTTAGATACATGCAGCCTTACCCATTGGTTGACACAAAGAGGTTTTTTAGTGTTTAAAATGATTTCATAATGAAAGTATGACTAGAATTGCATATAATGATTCACACTCTCCCCGAGATTCATAAATGCTCTTCACATTGGAAGAAGAATTAAGTAGGAGTTGAAACACCAATACGTTTTTGTAATTGTTTTTCACCTTGGGAACGAAAATCCGTGCACCCATAATCTAAAAATGATGGCGATGAGAGTCACCTCATGTAATCAGGGTATTACAACATTTATTCAGTTCACGATGAAATAAAAGAGACAGAGGGAAAAAAACAGCACACTACTTTTTTCTCATGCTTTCCACCCTAGCAAGTCTTGCTTTGACACGAGTTCAGAATTCTTTTTTTTAAAAAAAAAAAAGAAACGCAATACAAAAAAGGCGCAAAAGTCATTCTGCAAGACCAACTATTATTTAGTACAAATGACAAGGTTAAACAAGTTGTATTACTACAAAAGACAAAATTAAATTCATAGATTCGTGGATATTCAAACCAGAAGTAACTGATTGCTTATAAGGCACAATACACCTCAACAATCAGGGCCATTTTATTTCTAAGAGAACCACCATATGACTATTTTTTCCTCAGGCTTTCACATGCTTCTGCTCCTCTCGATCATGATTTGACAGACGTTCAGAGTAAAAACAATACAAAACAAAAACTAATCCAGATAAGACATCTAGCAAGACCACCTATTCTTAGGAAATGGCCTCAAAGACAATAACTCCCCTATCAATACATACAGAGCCATGTCAAAACCAACCACTCCATATATAAAAGAAAGTTGATTTAATGAGCTAAAATAAAGGGAGAGAAAGGGCACAAGCGCACAAGATTGTGCAATTGGCTAATTTGAAGGTTGTAAGCAAGCTACTATGATTTATTAGTGCAAGCAACCGAACATTAGCATAGAGTAATCAATATATAACTATGTACAGGCGTGTAAAGCATTTTTTCTTTGACAGAACAGAGAAAGTAGAACCAAATAAAACACAGGGGCATACCTGTGAAAGATACATACTTCTGCAATAAAATGTAGCCTCTCATTAAACCCAGACAAATCAGAAAACTCCGCATTTAACTGTATGTTTCTAGCAGCTTCTGCTATTTCAGTAAGTTCATGCTTAATCGCCTTATGCCAGTGCAAAATCTCATCTATTGGGCAACTGAGATCTGAATCTACAGCAGAACTGCTCAGCTCATCATGTTTTCTTTTTCCAGCCTGTGGAGCTTCACAAGCACAAGATGCCCCATTGGTTTGAGCCACTGATTTGCAGGCTGTAGACTCAAGGTTATACAACAGTGTGGAACCACCTTCACTTAATGTTGGTCCATCCATCCAGTCGAAAATAACCTCCATATAGAAAAATGATATCAATAAACAATCTATTCAAGCAAAGCCCACAAAGCAGTTAGAATCTTACTTGATGAAGAAGAGTTTCATTTGGAATGATTTTGCGCAGGCATTTATGCATATCCTGGCTTTCATCAGTGGAGACAGAAGAAGAAAGCCATGGGAGAAACTCCACCATCATATTAACAGGTATACTGCAGAGGAACCGCCATACTAGTGATGCTTGCTCCTCGAAAGAGAACTTTTCAATAAGCAATGGAAATACCTGCAATTTTTGAAGAACAAACATTGGAATGATAGTGAGTAAAAGTCAACAATCAATAGAGAATGATGAATCCTCCCATCACTAGCACAACATCAGGTGTTCAGTTAATCATATAACATCAGAAGTATCCAGTCACACATCATCCATTTAGCTCAACTTAAATCACAACATCAACATATTCCAATTATCATGCCATGTTTTATCATGGGAAAGTTTATGTTTTACTTTTGCTTGACTAATGGTTTCATTGATGAAACTTAATTGCACAAGATCCAACAATAATAAAAACAATCACCTGCTCTTCCTCCTTGGACATGTGCTGGCTAATAGATGTTTGGAGGGCCCCTGTTCGAGAAGCTAACTCTCGTCTGTAGCTTTCTTCTCTATGCACATCTCTTGTCAAAAGCTCAAACAATTCATCAAACAGAACACTTTCTCCTTCATGTTCCAGAGAATAAGTTCTAGCCACATTTTTCACACGAATATCAAGCGCTGGAAAGATGACCTGTAGTTTTCAAAAACAATTGCGACAAACCTGAGGACAAACTATTTTCTTGAAACACTATAGATGTTCTGTTTTGAGATTTTACATAATGAATGAAGTACTTGACAAACGATTTTCTTTCAAACAATACTTTCTTAACCCCGAATGGGGGCATCTTAACAGACTTCTAATGCATGTTAAGAAGAACGATGCGTGAAGTTAGAGAGTTAGAGGGGACCAATATGGAACTCGCAGATACGTGTACTCCAATCTTTACAGATGATCTTAATAAGCAACATTACATTTATTGATAATCACAATGGAGTTTGAACAATACTAGACATGAACTAGAATTCAATATCACATAAAGGCACACGGCTTCGGTGAATCTAGTGACAAAAAAACAAAGAGAGGGAGACAGAGCCACAGAGGAGAGTTAAGAGGCAATCAATATAGTAGTCATGAGATCCTGGACATTAAATTAAGATATTTCCTCATTTGCGAATTGAGAGGCGATTTGCAAAGAGAACGGGTCCCGTTATGGATCGTAAAGTTAATGATCAAATCAATCTGTTATGAATAACTTTCAACAATGATAACCAGTAAACACAGATGCTCGAGAAATTAACATAAAAGTGCTGATATATAATCATCAATCACAAATTAATATTTTGCTAAACAAAAGAAGGAAGCATAGACAAAATAAACAAAGAATTAACAGAAATTTTTTGGGTAGTTCGTCAATCTTATCCACACAGTTCATTAGCTGAATATTGATAATAACCTAAACAAGTAAACAGTTTAATAATAGTAAAACATGAAACTTGTCTAATGGTGAGCAAGTTAACATAAAAACATGCAGTGTAAATGTAGCGGCAGTAAAAAAAAATATTCCATACAAGTTATGGAACTTTCTTAATCTTGATACAACATTTGTACTTCATTCTGTAATCCAAATATTTAATAACGTTGGCTTGGATTAGTGTACTGCACAGCCTCTCTTTAATCCCATCGGATGTAACTTTTACTTCCCAAATGAGTAACCAAAACCAGTTTGAAACGAAGAAACTTTCTTCACAAAAAGACCTTTTCTTCCTTCCAACACTTTTTTTCCACACTCGTTTCACGCATTATCAATTTTAAGATGCCAACATCCTGACCTTGCAACAGTGTCAAAGTGTCCACGTTGTCGCGAACACACAAAAGAAAATAAATAAAGTGCATAAGGAAAGTAATAGGAATATTTATCATGGTATCAGAGCCAGTGTGACCGAAGGTCACGGGTTCAAATCCTGGCAACCTCAAAACTCCTCAAAAACTCGAAGTGGAATTCCAGCACACGGTACGGGGGAGCCGGTGCACAACCAACCACTCTTCAAGCCCAATGGGCATTTGAGTGAGGGAGCGTAATAGGAATATTTATAATAGTTCGGCCTCAACCATCACCTTAAGGTTTTGGTTGAGTTGGTTCAACTATCAGAAAGAAATACTTTAATATTACTAAAGGGATAATGAAAATCTCTTCAATGTCTTAAATAAAGCATAGATGCCAAAACATTTGGCCACTTGATACGAAGTGAAAAATCTCATGTGTACAAAGAAATTTATGATAAGATCCACAACTATTTACATCCCTTTCCTTAATACGTCTTTTGTCATATTAGTGCGGCTTCAAAGTACAATTACTGCATACCATATCATGCATCTGAATATAGTTCCTCACTGTCGAAAGAATCCGATCAAGAATTTTACAGAACACTTAAGATACCCAACTTTAGCTTCAAGCCACAATCATCAGAACATTTTTTTTCAAAACAGGGGATTTGTAGGTCGGAAACAGATGAACCCACATTTTTGCTTTCAGATACTCGAATAATGTAAGGAACTACATATATTAAATGTATTAAGTGCGGATGATAAATTAGCAACCCCACCCCACCCCCCTCTCTTTTCTTTTTCAATTATTATCGTGGCGCCAAAATATAGGAAAAGGGAAGTCTTACTTTTTGCCGATTCCTAATTATTACTCCTATACACAAACAAAGGAAATCCGTAAGTGCATCTTTTCTAAGAGTAACGTTTCACTTTTCCCAAGGTTTTAACTGTTTACTACACTTGACGTCATTCCGATGTCCACCTAACCTCAACCACAAGGATGCATATGCTAAATTACATACAACGGACAACATAATTATGTAGTACCTCAATCCGCTGCCAAATAAATGTTTGAACCCTTGCAAAAACTAGTGTCTCAACTCAGACATTATCATATGTAGGAAGAGCAATGCTACAACCTTTCACATTCACGTTGCTACAACATACCTAGGACTCCCTCAGTCCCTCTCTTTCCTATGGTAAGTCGTTTTTGTCGTTCGAGGTAAGCCTTTAACTTCCAACTTTATATAACGTGTTTTGAGAAAAATTATGAAATTTGCACCATTAAATTCGTAACTGAAAACACTTTCATAAGAATATGAATTATCTGACATCAACTAAACAAATGTAAGGTTGCATCCACATAAACGTAGCAACAAGACGATACGCTAAGATGACAAGTTTCTCTAAATTATCAGGCAATTATCACAACACAACAACCGCAGTAACAGCTACCGGTAATCAACAACCTACACTAGGTTCCAAAATCACCAATCATAACCGAAATGAACAGCTAAATTCCAAAATAATGCCAAAAAAAAGAAGCAAAAACAGAAAGAAAACCTCATCTTCAGCATTGCAATGATGTCGATAAATAGAGCGTAAAAAGTGATAACGGCGAAGCAAAGGAGCAATATCACTACGATGATTGGTTGCAAAATCGACAGCGTCACGATGAAGACCTTCAAGCTCGGATTTAATAGCCTTATGAAAGATCAAAAAGATCAAAATAGGCGATTTAAGTGCAGAATTCTTGACACAAGTTATCGCCGTAGAAGGCGAAGGATCAACAGCGTTAACCGGCGTTCCCGCCATTATCGCAATTCCTCCTCCTCCTCCAGCTTCCCTGTGCCCTAACCCCGTCATCGGCGTCGCCATTAATCAAAATTACCCTCCAATTCAAAAATAAAACCCTAGAAATTGAAGCAATATGGATGCAATTGAAAGGAGGTTGGAGCACGAGAAGAGGGTGAATTCATTTCATTTAATCATTTATTTGTTGTTGAAGTTGTTGGGTTGTTATGCTGTTGGGTTGGTTTTAAATCTAATCTTAATGTGGAAAGGGTAAAAAAAAAAGGGGGGGATAAAGGAGAGAGAGGCAAATAGGCAATGGAGGAGGATAAATGATACAAGTAATAGTAATAGTCCTTAGTATAACAAGGAGAGTGGGTGACTGGGTGGATGGTCTTGAAAAGTATGTACAATGTAAAAATGTAAAAATGGGTGGTCCACGTGGATGGAGTTTGCCTTGTGTGTCATCCACTCATTCTGGGTATACGCTCACGCTCGTATGCAGGAGGGATTGCGGGTCGTCGTTGTACACCACGTTTTATTCTTTTCTTTCCACGGTCTTGTCGACGACGTTTGCCCTCATCGCCTATGCTTAATTGGGAGATATTGTTATCACAAATTCTCATTATAGACGGACACTATCCGTCTATACATATAGACGGATACCATTTTCCCTCACAAAATACCCATTTGTCATAAAGTGGGAAGCACATGGGAGGTGCCCCACCTTATCCCCCCTACCCATTTTATTAGAGGTCTTTACCCGTCTGTTCGCCCCACCCGTCTATACCAAGACCTATTGTATTGTTATACCATGATTGTAAAATGTTGAATTGTATTGGATGTTATTTTGGTAATGGAAGTCGAATTTTAGTAACATTCTAATAAATAAAAAAATGACAAAAATTAAAAATAAAATACTTCCTCTAATCCAGATTAGAGATGACAGTCTCACCCTTACCCTGTGGATATCCATCCACCATAAATTAAATGGGTGGGATATGGAAGACAAATTTTTTTCGAATTTAGGGTAGGATATGGATATGGGTGAATTTAGGGTGGGATATGGATGATCGTCTCTCACCCGCTTAACCACCCTGTGGATATCCGAAATTATTATTTATAATTAATTTTTTTATTAAGTTAATAATTATTTAGTTCATTAATGATTTCCCTTCAAAAGTATATTTTTTTATCAGAAATTTTACTTAATTTTAATATCATACTATAATTTAGGAAAAGTAAAACTTGTGTTTATGTGAATATTGACATATTGTTATTTTCAATAATGTGAATATTGACATATTGTTATTTTCACTAATCAAAGTAACTTACTTTTGTTAGTTTAATCAATAATATAATGCATTGGTGGTTTCTTTGTAGTTGGCGTGGCATATTTGTATGGTCACATGCTTTGCAAAGACACTTTGTTGTTGGATATATACTGGGTTGCTATTTGCTAACAAATATTGTTACTTGAATTATGTATGCCTTTAATTTTATCGCCACAATTTTTTTTACGATATATTATCTTTAAATTTTATAAGTTGTGAAAATATCCAACGGGTACCCGCTTCACCTCGTGGATATGGATATGGACGGATGAAAAAACATTAAATGGATGAGGACGTGATATGGATGACCATAAATTAAATGGATATGGATATGGATATGGCTCTGCCCCATCCATATCCCACCCATTGCCATCCCTAATCCAGATCAAAGGTAACACTTACTATAAACGGACGATCCAAACCAAAGATAATATTCCTTATTTGGCCCACAACTTTACCAAATTGCCCTTATACCCATTTGATATTTACAAAAAATGAAATTACATACCCACTTACCAACCCAAAATTACATACATCACCTATATTTATCCTCTTTACCCTTAGTTTTTTCACCTTTTCTTAAATACTCCATTTTTGCCTATGTTAGATTTGGTCTAAATCGGAAGGCAGGGGCGGATTTGGGGGGTGAAAAGGGAGGGCAAGTGCCACCCTCAAATTTTAGAAATAATTTAATTTTGGTACTTATTAGTAGCATTAATCTTCAATTGGCTTGATGGTTGGAGCTTTACTTTATAAACAAGACCATCAGGGTTCAAATCCCACCAAGAGCATTACTTTATGTATTATTTTTTTGGAAAAAAATGCAAACCAAACATTCTTTTAGTAAAAAAAAATTCTGGTGCCCTCCCTTAAGTAAAATCTTGCGTCCGCCCCAGTCGGAGGGAGTATCTAACTTTTATTTTGATGCCTAAGTTTGAGGGATTGTAATACTCCGTATTTAATAATTGATAATAATAATAATATTTTATCGTATTTAGCGAATTGGGCTTGAGACGGAATAATAATAATAATAATAATAATAATAATAATAATAATAATAATAATAATAATAATAATAATAATAATAATAATAATAATAATAATAATAATAATAATAATAATAATAACAAGTTATATGTATATACATACATACTATACCCACCTCATACATATACTCACCCTATATATATATATATATATATATATATATATATATATATATATATATATATATATATATATATATATATATATATATATATATATATATATATATATATATATATATATATATATATATATAGGTCGGGATCCGTGAGAACCACTAGTATATTGAGAACCGTGAGAACCTCTCACATGACCTTTAAATCTTAAACAAATCGATGGCTGACATAATACCGCATTATGTAACCAAAATACTATTTGTTTCACTCATAATTTTGGTCTCCAATTTTTTTTTCTCTCTCTCTCTGTTTACAGCTTCTTGGATTTGAAGAACAAGCTTTGATATCTGCTACATCCTTCATCAATGGAGACAGCTTCGATATCTACTACATCCTTCATCAATGGAGACGTAAATCGACCTCGCCGTTCATCAAAATCCGATGAGGTTTGTTTAATTTATTTATCAATTTGCTTGAATTTCGACATCATGTGTCTCAAATTTGTTAATTAGTCAACAAAATAGGGCCGACGAATTATTGATTCGAGGTTATATATATACATGTAATTGGAAAATAAATTGAAACTAGGGTTGGAGTATTGAGAAATTACCTCAATTGTTTCGAAAGACGCCGCTGGTTTAGTAGTTCAAGGAGATGTGGATGTCCATTCCGTTTAGATTAGATTAATTAAGGTCCAATGCCTTGTCGGTCGTAAAAATGAATTATTTTTGTTAAAATAGGGTTCGTGAATTAGACTGTGGAAACTGGAAAATTAGGGATGGGGAAAGTGATACATTGCCTAAATTGGTTGAAATCGTCTACCCTCCATTTGACAGGTGCATCTGCATCTACCAGAATATTAACCTCACCTAAGTCCTCATCTTGAATCATGGGTTTGTATTCGATGTCACTGGAATGATACTCCTCGGAATTTTGGGGTACAGTAAACCCTTGGTTCTCCGGGACTTTGAGTTTCGCGCATGAAGATCGGATTGGAGTTAGTTGTTCACCGCCAAAAAGCTATACACGGACAAATGAAAAAAAGTTGTTAAGAAAGACAATACCAGGAATAGGTTGCTCATTATGATTTGGCCATCTTCCTTGTTTGCTTGAATAAGGTTCAGAAGTGGAGTTCTCTTTATCCTTAAGATTTGAGACAGTTCAGTTGTTCTTACAGTGAGGGGTTGTGGCCTGTCACAGAGTACCCCTACCTCCCCAAAGGTATCTCCTGTTAGAACCTTCTGAACAACCAGTTCATGTCCTGCATGTGCTACCATGTCCATTCAAGTACAAACCAGTTTAATCAGTAATTTTGCATTTGCAGGCTAGTGAAATTGCAGTAGAGATTATGTCCAAAAACATTTGCCGCTGCTCCGGAGACAAGGATGTAAATATCCGTTGGAGCCTCATTTTGAAGAACTACATCTTATCTTGGGGAAAAATATTCTGCCTCCATTTCAGAAAACCTGTGTAGACAATCATTATCCGGAAGAAACTGGGTTTTTCCGTAAAGACGGAACATGGAATACAGAATATGGACAGTTCTTCCTAGAGTGGTACAGTGGGAAACTACTTGAACACGGTGACACCATTCTCGGAGCTATGAAACCGGTATTTCAGGGAACTGGGGTAAAGTTATCTGGTAAAGTAGCAGGAATTCACTGGCATTACAATACTAGATCACACGCAGCTGAGTTAACAGCCGGTTATAATAACTCGAGAAATAAGGATGGATACTTACCAATAGCAAGAATGTTTGCTAAACACGGGGTTGTGTTTAATTTTATGTGTATTGAAATGAAAGATGGCGATCAGCCAGGGAATGCAAACTGCTCACCAGAAAAGCTAGTTCAGCAGGTAAAAATGGCAACACAAACGACTGGAATAGAACTTGCGGGAGAAAATGCCTTGGAGAGATATTATGTAAACAAGCAGAGAATTGTTTGGAAATTGAAATGCGACTATGGAAACTTGATGTTTGTTTAGGTGCCTTTACTTGGTGGAGCGATGTGTGAATGCACATGACATTTCTTTTAGAATGATGAGACTCTTGAGGTGAAAATATTGGTTTTGGTATCTGATGTTAATGTATGAAGCTAGAGAGTCTATTTGTTGGCAGCTATGTTACTTCGACTATACTAGAAGTTTCAAATTTGTTTCAAATTTGTTAATTCGTCAACTTTTCACATATTGAAGCCAATTAGCTCAAACGAGAGAGCATTGTGCAATGCACAAGATATGGGTTCGACTCCCATATTGGCTATGAAATAACAAATCTTTCTTTTACAAGAATGAAAAATAGTATAATTGGTAACACATATCATTGGATTTGCAATTTAGTAGGCTATATGGGACTTGAACCCATATCTTTGTGCAAAATTTGCACATTGCTCTACCATTGAGCTAATAGCCTTATTTCATGCACATACAATTTTTTTTTGGGTGTAATGTCAGTAAATTCATTAAGCACAAAACAAACTATTACAAGCTATCACCGAATTTAAATTACTACATCACGACCACTCAACTACAGCATACTACATTAGAGTAATTGAGTTGATCCACACACTATCAGTAGCAGAAAATACAAGAGTGGTGTCATTCAAAGTAATAAGCATGATTTGCTCAAATACACACTCAGGCCTATGGATCACTCTTTCCTTTCTAGCTGTGTTCCTCTATTGCCATACAAAGTAATAAGTCGCCATGACAAATAAATAAGCAAACAACTGTTTTCTCCTAAGAGCAACGTCTCCTGCCAATCCAGCTAACGACATTACCTGTAGGGGCTGGTATATGAAGTTTAGCAGAGATTCTATCCAGCAAAATGCTCACATATCTGCACTCCTGAAATAAATGCACAACGGATTTAGAGTGACTATTGCAAATGCAGCATCTATTATCTTGAATAACTCCATGTCTGAACAATTTTTCATTAACATTAGACCATTCCTGAAAATAAACCAGTTCAGAAAACAATGTTTAGGGATGCACCCGTTGTTCCAGACCAATTTTGCCCATCCAACTTTTTGTTCTTTCTCCCTAAACCATTCATATCCTGAAGATACACTGTAATCTTATTTCATACACATAGAACCTTATTTCATGCACATGGAACCTTATTTCATGCACATCATGCCCAGATAAAAGACGCTAAACCAATATGAGTATGAAATAACGAGCATATCGTATGATTATGGCCTCCTAAATAACTGACATAAGTATACTGAAATGTTTCTGACATATTAGCAAGATAAGTAATAGATAAACTAAAATGCCTTATAGTTACATAAAAAGAACGGTAAATACATTAAATCTCCTCCACAATCATTTCCCTTATTTCATGTACATAGAACTTTTTTTCATGCACATAGAACCTTATTTCATGCACATAGAACCGTATATCATGCACATATAATCTTATTTCAAGCCCATATAAAATTAACGTTCTTAATAAACAGTAATTAGTATCATAATATAACCAACTGATGCAACTGAAGAACTTTTTAATACACATAAAACCTTATTTCATGCACATAGAACCTTATTTTATACACATATAACCTTATTTCACGCCCATATAAAATTAGCGTCCTTAACTAACAATAATTAGTATCATAGTATAACCAACGGATGCATCTGAAGAACTTTTTAATGCACATAGAACCTTATTTCATACAGATAGAACCTTATTTAATACACATAGGACCTTAAGCATGTTCAAAACTACAATTTCATACATACCGGAATTTTTGCAAGCTAAAAAGTAAGAATTTTCATCAATCAGTAATAACAAAATTACACCATTCATACAAAAATCAATTCCACTAACTATTTTTAAAAAAAACCTATACTAACCCCAAAAATAAATACAAACTAAGGAAAAACACGTCAACTACTGACCTCGTTATCTAATCGACTTAGAACATATTCATAATCTAACTACAATCATGTCATAAGTTGCATTTGCACAACAACATCCATCCTTAGTCCGCAAATTCTATAGCAAAAAGATTCAATTATAATATTCATATTATAGTCCACCTCATGTTGTATTCTCCCACACCAATCAAGCAAGCAAAATTCCAATGCGTCTAACAGCCACACACATAGGAATCACAATAAGTGAGTGTCTAGGATGTTTCTTCTAACTTCGAATACACTAGCTAAAGCTCCAGTTATACATGATGCTTTAGTCCCTTAACAATCTGATAGGAATAGGCTTGAGAACAAAACAAGCTCCCTCTAAAGATTAAATTAGTCCAACCACTTACTAATCAAGACATAAGACCAACAATTAAAATTTCATTATCAAACCCATGAGTACTGACTAATATTCTAAGGTAGACAATATATAATGGAGCTACTAAAACAATACAATATCATAATACCATGGTTCACCTGTGAAAACACGATAATTTCATTCCTTCCGGAGCAAGTATACTGAAGCGAACAATGGACACACGTGCCAGTTTCGTAACCAACCTTCTCATTCTACAAAAAAAAGAGCAAAAAAAGATAGATTAAATATGGTACCAAATTTTACACAATATTACTCATCCGTATATGCACCATTAATAGTGTATTGGCTCACCTTCTAAGAATATATATCACCTTGCTAATAAGATATACAACAAGAATAAAAATGGTAGCTCCAAGATAAATCA
Organism: Silene latifolia; assembly: GCF_048544455.1. Taxonomy (NCBI): domain Eukaryota; kingdom Viridiplantae; phylum Streptophyta; class Magnoliopsida; order Caryophyllales; family Caryophyllaceae; genus Silene; species Silene latifolia. Next base: position 72,128,171 of record NC_133537.1, on the reverse strand, counting down.
AAAGACTTATTACTTCTTTCCTACATATCACTCTATACTCTTTAAATAACAAACAAGGTTTTAAGCTAAATACAGTCCTTAATGTATAAATGGAACATCCATGTAAACGCCCCTCACGCAGACACCTCTGACTTGCCTCAACCCACCTCAACCCACCCTTAACACCACATTCATTTCTACCCTTCAACCATCCTCATTCTACCCTCAAAATTCATGGAACAACAGCTAAACCCACCCCAAATAACCTCTAAATTGCAACTAAAAGCAGCCCAAAACCCGTCTCAAATAGCCCTACTGCAACCCATATCAGACGTACAAACAAAGTAACAAACCAGTCCCTATTTTCGTCCCTTTTACCCTCTTTACCCTCACAAACAAGTGGCCATTACAATATCATGACAACCTTATTTTTTTTTGCTGAACCTGCCATAAAACTCCTCAACCTTACTCTAAACCAGCCCTAAAACACCTCAAAACTGTTTAATAACAAAATTAAAAAAAATCACCTACTACTAAATTCACATTATTGAGAAGTGACAGTCTAATATTAGTGATGAAGTCGGATAACAACCAAAATAACATCACTGAACATAAACTATTCGGGAATCGCTCAAACTAATAAAATTCACTAATCACCAATTCCTAATTTTTACTATTCGAGTAATGATATCGAACTTGAAATTAAGAGAAATGAGAAAATATGTCAACATTGACAATAACTAAACCCTAATTTTTAATGAAAAAAGACATGGATTCGAAGCATAAAATCATTAAAATTGAAGAACTAGAAAAAAAATAGGGGAAATTGAGAAATTGCCTAAATTTTAAAGAATAAAGCAAGAGAAACGAGATGAAATCAAAGCAAACAAAGGAAGGAACAAGATTGGATTGTGGTCGATCGTCTTTGATGAATGCGGAAGTGATGAAGAAATACGTAGATGGAGATTGAGATAGAAGAGAGAGAGAGAGAAAGTGGAGTGAGAAAGGAGATTTTGTAAAATGACAGGAAATGGAGGGTTTGGGGGTACGTTTCATTTTTGTATAATTTTCCATTTGTTTAGTGACTTCATCTCAGCCCTTTATTTTCATGAGATCTAAGGGTTGTGAGAGGTTCTCACAGTTCTCATTATCTTAGTGGTTCTCATAGGATCCTGAATCTATATATATATATATATATATATATATATATATATATATAGAGAGAGAGAGAGAGAGAGAGAGAGAGATAAGAACCCTTGGATGGAAGGGATGGAGGGATGAGATTGTATCTAAATGAAAGGCTACAATTTAATCTCCTCTAATTATCTCCCTTAATCATTCCAACTCCTTAAACTTTACCCTCTCCTAATCTATCCTCTCATTATCCCACCCTTCCACTCTCTCACTAAATCCCATTTTCTCTCAAATTCCCAACAAAAAAACCCAAAACAAAAAATCCATTTCCCCTAAAATTTCCAACAAATAAAAAACCAAAAAACCACCCTCCTCCCCTCATCCCGTTACTGCCTCCCATTACCTCCTTCCTTCTCGGCCGCCATACACCACCCCCCGCCACCTCTACCTCACTGCACCACCACCACCACCTCCTCACCCGCACAGATCCGGAACCCACCACCATACCACCAGACACGACACACCACACCCGACCCACAATAACCCGCCCACCACAAATTAAACCACCAGATCCACCAGACCCACCACCACCACCGAGAAACCCACCCGACAAACCGACACCCGACTACCCACGACTTCCTCGACGTTCTCCTGACCACCACAACACCCACGGCCACCTCCTAAAGCCACGACACCGCCGCCTGCCTCCCTTTCTTCTTTCTCTCTTTTATTTTTTCAGATTTACATTTGTTGCATTTTGTTTTATGTTTTATAATTTTTTTAGATCTCGTATTTGATGTATCGGTTTTTGATATTGGTTTTGATATCTTGTTTTTGATAATTTCTGAGATCAATTCTTAACTTTGTTTTTCATTGTTTGAAGTTTGAACGATCACCACCACGTTTTTTTTTTGGGTATTTTTAGATCTCGTTTTTGGTTTTCTCGTTTTTTTTTTTTTTTTTTTGGTATTTTTAGATCTCGTTTTTTTTGTTTATTTGGGTGTTGGTTAAAACATTTTTAGTATTTCAGTTTTTTTTTGTTTTTTTTTTTCAGATTTGCGTGGCTAAGGGTGGGTTTTTTTGTGTTTTTGTGTTCTCTGTTTTGTGTTTTCTAATCAGTGTTTGGTTTATTTATTTTTCTTTGTTTTTTGTTTTATTTTTGTTTTTGTTCTTTGTTTTTTGTTTTGTTTTTGTTTTTTTGTTTTTGTTTTTATTTTTTATTTTTTTATTTGGTTGTTATTGTTATTTGATTTTTTGGACTAAAGTTATACATCTTATCTATTAAAGTTATACACTGCGTGCATTAGAGTTATACACACGATATTTAAATTTGGTTTTTTTTTTATTGTTATTTGGTTTATTTCAGATTTCGGGTTTGGTTGGGTTGTTGGTTTTTTGGTTTTATTATTGTTATTTGGTTTTTTGTTTTTGTTATTATGAGTTTTTTTGGTTTTTGTTATTATTTAATTTTTTTTTCAGATTTAATATTTGTTGATTAATTACGATTTTTCATATTTATTTGGTTTTTATAAAAGTTATACTATTTACGACTAAAGTTATACACTTAAAACATTAAAGTTATACACTGGGTGCATTAAAGTTATACATCTTGTCTATTAAAGTTATACATCATGCATTAAAGTTATACAATTTTGGACTAAAGTTATACAATTTTGGACTGAAGTTGTACTCTTATGGAATAAAGTTATACAATTTTGGACTAAAATTACACAAATTTGGACTGAAGTTATACAAATAAGGACTAAAGTTATACAAATAAGGACCTAAGTTATACAAAAATGAAACCAAATTATACAAAAATAGACCAGAGTTATACAAAAATGCACCAAAGTTATACAAAAAATGGACTAAGGTTATACAAAAAATTGGACTAAAGTTATACAAAAATTGGACTAAAATTATACAAAAATGAACCAAAGTTATACAAAAATGAACCAAAGTTATACAAAAATTGACTAAAGTTATACAAAAATAGACCAAAGTTATACAAAAAAAAGCCTAAAGTTATACAAAAATTGGACTAAAGTCATACAACAATGGACTAAAGTTATACAAAAATGAGCCAAAGTTATACAAAAATAGACCAGAGTTATACAAAAATGCACCAAAGTTATACAAATGGACTAAAGTTATACAAAAAATTGGACTAAAGTTATACAAAAATTGGACTAAAGTTATACAAAAATGAACCAAAGTTATACAAAAATGAACCAAAGTTATACAAAAATTGACTAAAGTTAGTCCATATTTGTATAACTTTAATCCATATTTGTATAACTTTATTCCATTTTTGTATAACTTTGGTTCATTTTTGTATAACTTTGGTTCATTTTTGTATAACTTTAGTCCAATTTTTTGTATAACTGTAGTCCAATTTTTGTATAATTTTAGTCTTTTTTTGTATAACTTTGGTCTATTTTTGTATAACTTTGGTTCATGTTTGTATAACTTTAGTCCAGTTTTGTATAACTTTGGTTCATTTTTGTATAACTTTGGTCCATTTTTGTATAACTTTAGTCCTTATTTGTATAACTTTAGCCCATATTTGTATAACTTTAATCCATATTTGTATAACTTTAGTCCATTTTTGTATAACTTTAGTCCATTTTTGTATAACTTTGGTTCATTTTTGTATAACTTTGGTCCATTTTTGTATAACTTTGGTTCATTTTTGTATAACTTTGGTTCATTTTTGTATAACTTTAGTCCTTATTTGTATAACTTTAGCCCATATTTGTATAACTTTAATCCATATTTGTATAACTTTAGTCCATTTTTGTATAACTTTGGTTCATTTTTGTATAACTTTGGTTCATTTTTGTATAACTTTGGTTCATTTTTTTATAACTTTAGTCCAATTTTTTGTATAACTTTAGTCCAATTTTTGTATAACTTTAGTCTTTTTTTGTATAACTTTGGTATATTTTTGTATAACTTTGGTTCATTTTTGTATAACTTTACTCCATTTTTGTCTTAGATGAAAAAAAAGTATCTCACAAAAAAAAACGAGATTTAAAACACGAAATCTTAAAAAAAACGTATAACAAGAAGAGATTTAAGAAAATGAATAAAAAATGAGAACTAACAAAATAAAAGACAACTAAAATAAAATAAAAGACAAAAAAAATAATGAATGGAAAAAACAACTAAAAACATACAAATTAATACAAAATGAAAAAAAAAAAAGTCGTGCAATAAGGGCGGCGGTGGGGTGGCGGCGGCGGGGGTGGTGGGTGGTTATTTGGTGTCGGGTGGGGTGGTGGTGGGTGGTGGTGAATGAGGAAGAGAGGAATGAATGATTTATTTGAGTTTTTTGATTTATTTGGATTTTTTTGGGTTTTTATTTATTTGGATTTTTGGGTTTTTTTTTTATTTATTTGGGTTTTTTTTAGAGTTTGAGAGAAGAGAGAAATGAAATGTGTAAGATGAAAGAGAAATGGATGAGTGGAAAACAAATATATAGTAAATTAGTGATTAATTAGAGTGGATTAGTGAAGGAGGAGAGAGATGGTGAGATTAGCTTATAAACACACTTTTTGGGGTTGATCTCATCCCTCCATTTTCCTCCATCCAATGGCTCATAATAGAACTTATGGACTCAATATAAATGTTGGCCTTAGTTGATCTCTTCTCTCTCTCTCTCTCTCTCTCTCTCTCTATATATATATATATATATATATATATATATATATATATATATATATATATATATATATATATATATATATGTAATAAGATCAAGTAAGTCCTCCTCTTACATGTGAGTCTATAAGTTCCATTATGGGCCATTGGATCTTGGAAATGGAGAGCTAAGATGAGAACAAAAAAATTAAGGTTAATGCTCTAATTTTGCCATCTTCCTCTAATTTTATCATTAACTACATTAATCCTTCTCATCTTTCATTCACCAACTCATTATCACATCTTCTCATTCTCTCTCTATATCTCACTTCTCCATATTCTCTCCAAAAAAACCAAGAAAAAAAAACTCAAAAAACCAAACAAATAAAAAACCCAAAAAATCCAAATAAATTATTTACTCATCTTTTTCTCATTCACCATTCAACTACCACCACCAACCGGAAACCACCACAGTCGCCAACCGCCACCACCACCGCCGCCGCCGCCCGACGTCATTTTTTTTTTTTTTTTTTAAACTTGATGTTTGGGTGTTCTTTTTATTTTTTATTTTGTTTTTTTCCTCCTTATATCGTCTTGCTATATAATATTGTTTTAAATTTGTGAGTTTTTTAAATTTTAATCTTAGATCTACTAAAATAGATAAATTTTCATTGACCCGTTTTTTTTTTTTTTTTTTTTTTTCAATTTTGATGTTTTGGTCTTTTTTTTCCGGTTATTGACATTCTTACAAATTATAGTGTGATTTTAGTACTAAATCTATTAGTTATGAAATCTCATTTTTTACTTTTTTCTTGTTGATATCACTTTGTTAATATCCGTCTTGTTATATATATTTGCCAAATTTCGTATTTAAAATTTTGTTTTGGTATTGTGTGATTTAGGATCTATTAAACTTACTTGTTCGGTTAAAATTACACTTTTTCGGTTAAAATTACACTTTTGTCCGTTAAAATTACACTTTTTTCCGTTAAAATTACACTTTTTTCGGTTTAAATCACAGTTGTTTTCCTGTTAAAATTACATTTTTTAACGTTAAAATTACACTTTTTTCTGTTAAAATTACACTTTTTAACGTTAAAATTACACTTTTTTTCGTTAAAATTACACTTTTTTCCGGTTAAAATTACACTTTTTCCCTTTAAAATTACACTTTTTTTCCGGTTAAAATTACACTTTTTCCCGTTAAAATTACACTTTTTTCTGTTAAAATTACACTTGTCTTCATTAAAGTTACATTTATCTCTATTATTAAAGTTACACTTATCTCTACTAAGGTTACCCTCTCAATGACTAAAGTACGCTTTTGGACTAAAGCTAGAACAATCTGGACTGAAGTTACACAAATTTGGACTAAAATTACACAATTTGGACTAACTAATGGAGTTATTTGTAAATTGTAACTTACACAATTTGGACTAAAGATACACAAATTTGGACTATAGTTATACATTTTGGATTAAAATTACAGTTTTATGGACTAAAATTACAGTTTTATAGACTAAATTTATACATTTGTGGATTAAAGTTACACATTTGTAGACTAAAATTACTCTTTTTTGGACTAAAATTACACTTTTGTGGACTAAAATTACACTCATAAAATGATAAAAGATACACACACTATCAATTTACTAAGTTACACTTTAGTGGACAATAATTGAAATTACACAATCTCAACGACTCAAAATAAATGAATTCTGTAACTTTAGTTCAAATTGTGTAATTTTACTCTAAATTTAGTCCTAAATAGTGTATTATTAGTTCAAAATTATTCGTAAATAGTGTATTTTCAGTCCAAAATTGTATTTTTAGTCCAAAATTGTATAATTTTAGTCCAAATTTAGTTGTAAATATTGTATTCAATTTAGTCGTAAATAACTCCATTAGTTCGTCCAAATAGTCCAAATAGTCCAAATTAGTAAGTCCATATTGTCCAAATTGTCCAAATTAGTTAGTTCAAATTAGTTAGTCCAAATAGTCCAAATTAGTCTGTCTAACTTTAGTCCAAGAGTGTAACTTTAGTCATTAATAGAGATAAGTGTAATTTTAACAGGAAAAAGTGTAATTTTAACCGAAAAAAGTGTAATTTTAAAGTAAAAAGGTGTAATTTTAAAGGAAAAAAATGTAATTCCAACAAAAAAGTGTAATTTTAACAGGAAAAAGTGTAATTGTAACAGAATTGAGTGTAATTTTAACATAAAAAGTGTAATTGTAACAAAAAAAAAGTGTAATTGTAAGAAAAAAAAGTGTAATTGTGACAGAAAAAGTGTAATTGTAACAAGAAAAAGTGTAATTCCAACAAGAAAAAGTGTAATTTTAACAGGAAAAAGTATAATTGTAACAGAATTGAGTGTAATTTTAACATAAAAAGTGTAATTGTAACAAAAAAAGTGTAATTGTAAGAAGAAAAAGTGTAATTGTGACAGAAAAAGTGTAATTGTAACAAGAAAAAGTGTAATTGTAACAAAAAAAGTGTAATTTTAACAGGAAAAAGTGTAATTGTAACAGAATTGAGTGAAATTTGAACAGAAAAAGTGTAACAAAAAAAGTGTAATTGTAACAGAAATAAGTGTAATTGTAATAGAAAAAAGTGTAATTTTAACAGGAAAAAATGTAATTTTATTAGAAAAAAGTGTAATTTTAACAGGAAAAAGTGTAATTTTAACGAAATAAGTGTAATTGTAACAGCAATAAGTGTAATTTTAACCAAAAAAAGTGTAATTGTAACTTTAATAGGAAAAAGTATAATTTTAGCGGACAAAAGTATAATTATAACAGAAATAAATGTAATTTTAACAAAAAAAAGTGTAATTTTAATATAATAACAAGACGGATATTAACAAGGCGTGATTTGTAAAATATAAAACAAGACAATATAATAATAAGACGAGATTTTAAATAACAAATCTGAAAAAATATAGTCCGTATAACCTAGCAAAAAAATCAACAATACTAGATCTAAAATAATAAATTGAAAAACCGAAAAAAATAGATGAGATTATAAAAAACCGAAAAAAATACTGAAATTATTATAACATTACACGAGTAATAATTATCAACAATACTCAAAACAACCAAAACATCATAACAATTCAAAAATGCAGAAAAAAAAACGAAAAAAACAATAAAAAAAACGATTTCTTTTAGGGTATTAACCCAATTTTTTTTTCTGAAAATGTGAAACAATACAAATAAACAATACAAATTTGAAATAATAAACGAAAAAACTCCAAAAAAATAAGAGAAATAGAAGATGGGAGTGATGAGAAACAGATCTCAAAAACCCAAAAAAAAAAAAAAAAAAGAGAAACAGAAGATGGCTGTGGGCCGTGAAGGAGGGTGGAGCCGGCCTGGTGGCCGTGAAAGTGGGAGGATGGTGGTTAGGTGTCGGGTTTTGGGTTGTGGAGGCCGAGTGTGAATGAGGCGCGGTGTTGGTGACGGAGGTGGAAGGTGGTGGTGCGTGGTGGTATTGGTGACGGGGGTGGAAGGTGGTTTCAGATCTGAAAAGAAGGGAGGAGAAGGATGTTGGTTGGTGACGGGTGTTAGGCGACAGGATTGGTGGTGTCGTGGGGGCCAGGGGGTCAAGGGGGCGCGCACGGAGGAATGGATTATGAGGGTTGATGGTGGTCGGGTGGTTTTTGATTTGGTTTTGGTTTTTGGTTTTTTTTTGGTTTTTTTTTTGGTTTTTTTTTAGAGGAAGAGAGGATGAGAGATGTGGTTTTGATTTTGGAATGAATGAAAGAGAGATGAGTGAGTGGATGATAAGAATAAGATTAGAATGAGGAGGAGATTAGGAATGATTAGGGAGGAAGATTAGCTAGATGCATTTCTAGCCCTCCATTGAGATGCAATCTCCTCCCTCCATCCCCTTCATCCTAAGGCCCATATGAAGACTTAGGGACTAAAAAGATATAAAGGACTTAGGAGAACTTTGCTCTCTCTCTCTCTCTCTCTCTATATATATATATATATATATATATATATATATATATATCCATTCATAAACACAATCCACCACAAAATTTATAGAGAGAAAAAGAGAGAAAAGAGAGAGATTAGAAGATATGGAGATTTTGTCCCTCCCTCTTGAGTTCGTAAGGTAAGACCGTCTTATACTAGCCTTTATATTATTTAATTAATACCGTTGACCCGCCTTGACCCCGACTCATCTTTGACACGTCTTTGACCACCATATGACTGCCGTTGACCACCCATATAGGGCTTTGAACGAGTTGTAAAAAGGGAGTTTTGGGGGTTTTGGTGACTCGGGTTAGGGCAGCGGGTTTCACCCTTTTAGGGGTCGGTTTGGGTCCGGTTCTGGGTAGGTCTGGGTTGAGGGTGGTGAGAGGAGTAGAGTGGTGGTTGTGGGTGGCTGTGAGGGCGGCGGGAATGGAGGTTTCAAGGGGAGAAATAAGGGATGTCGGGGTGGTGTTGTTGTCTTCGTTGTTGCTGGTCTCGTTGGTGTTACTGGTGGTTGTCGGAGGGGCTGGTGTCAACTAAGGTTGGGGGACACGGTGGGGGTGGTTAGCACGGCCGACCGTGGCCAGTGGTGGCCATGGTGGATGGGTTGTCGTGTGATTGTTGTTGTTGAGATCGTCGTGTTGTTGTTGTTGTTGGAGGGTCGTGGTGGCTGCCGGCCGTGGTCCACCGTGGTTGGCGGTGGTGGCCACGGTGGCGGCGGTAAGTGGTACCGAGTGTAGTGAGTCGGATTTTGGGTAGTTGTATAAGACGGGTTTAATTAGTGTATACGTATTCAATTAGTATTAGATTAGTATATTTATGCGTATTTGTATAAATATATTAGTATATTTATACTTATTTGTATTATTATCGTACTAGTTGGAAATCCCGTGCGATACACGTGACTCTCATAGGATCTTTTGAGACAATATACATATAGCGTGTTTGGAGAATTTATTTTATGTCTATACAACAGAATTTGTCTTTTACTATCTACGATTATGACTACTTGTTCCCAATTAACTTCATGCAAAATATATAATATGACGCCTAATTTGGTAGATTTATGCAAACCTCTTTATAAATAAAGTTTTTCGTGTGGTCCCGGTACATTTGGTCCCTATCAACAATGTAAAACTTTATCCTTTCGGTGATGTTGTCTTGACTCTGCTACGGGACTAAACTGATTTTTGTAGATAAACTCCAACATAATAAAGTGACTGCCATAGATACTGCCTCCGCTTAAGCACGAAATTAAATGATTTTTGTCACGGAAGAAATAATCACTATCCTCTTGATCAATACCTTTTAGTCGATTTGGAATCTATGATTATTTTCCCTTATATTATGAATTTGTTGATGCGACTAATAATAAGACAAGTCCCATTACATAATCCTCATACGAGGCCTTAACAACATAACTGACATATCTACGTTGAGTTTTAACTCATGAATCATGATGTTATAGTTCTTGCAAGATAAGACTGTTCAAATATTTGGTTGCCTACGATGTGAACTGCTCCTCACATTCCGTGTACGAAGAACACATTTTGTCATCACTTCTATACGTTATCTTCTCCCTTGAAAAAAGGCCGCTAATGTAATTGTGTATCAAACTCGTCGTCGTGTCCAAGGGTGTAACCGTGTAAGTATGACTATTTCCCCGAGGTACTTTTTATTATGATGTTTGAAGTCACCATTAGGATATATTTCACTACCGTTGTCACAAATTTGAGCTCTCCATCCTAGGCTTTCAATATACTTCTCGGGTATCTTATTTCAAGTCGCTTCTTACTCCTTATTACTTGTCTTTTCTTTGAGATGGCCTCTCCCGTAGCTAATAGTCATTCATTAAACAAGCCATGCCTTCGTTGTTTTTGCTCGTGTCCTTCCCCTCATGTTTTTTTCTGTTTTAAGTTTTTAAACTTTGCACTCATTCCTCTAATTTATGTCTAAACAATGTCTTATCGTGATCCTTTCGCGATTATCGCAATGACCTAGCGAGAAACATCCCTAAGCAGCACTACTTTCCCTCCAAAAACCTTTGACATTGTTTGTGGGTCCTGAAATGTGATTATATCTCACAGTCTCGCCTATATAATTAATGACATATGCATATGAGTTATACAAGCTAAGTTAGCCTTTCTGCGAGATGTTACATATTGAGTTCTCAAATAAGTTAATAGGTATCTTAAATCTTCTATGACCCATTTTTCCTCGTGGTAAAAGCATTACCGCAATACCTAAGATTTCAAAGTGTCAAAAACCGATTTTTAATATTAAGCTTAAGGTGTTAATTCTTGAACAGTTAATCTCGTTTTACATATAGATAAATGGTCAAATATAAACTATTTAGATAGATGAGAAAAACTTTTGTTATTTGCTCGATATTTACTTTTTTGTCTCATCTATCCAAATGACAAATCATATATGTTGTCTTAGAAAGAGTTGAAATAAGATAGGATAATACTCCATCTGTCCCGATCATTTATTTACTTATTTAATTTTGGGATGTTTCAGTCAATTGTTTACCTTTATATTTTGGAAATGCATTTGATGAACAATTTAATCCTCCACACTCAATTTGGTCTACTTATCATCCAAGGTGACCCCCTCTTTTTTCTTTTTTAATTTGTATCAAATTTAAAGATAAACAAATAACGAGGCCGAGATGACCATTTGACTTTAATTTTTACAATAATATTGTAATCAAAAAATTATAATATTACACCATTAAATAATTATTTATAAAAGGGTCTTTCATATGAGTATATATTTCATGATTTTTTTTTTCTTATATTTTAAGAGATAAGAGAGTTTCTCAAAAAGTGAAATGACATATATAAAAAAACAGAGATAGTGTAATTTGCTTGTTAGGATCCGGGACTATTCGTAGGAGTAACAATTCATTCGTTTAATCTTATGCTTATATGCTTAATGGGTGTACAACTATTAATGAGAGTATAAACGCCTGTAACGTTTTTTCCTTAATAGGATATTAGGATTATGAATCATAGTATATGTAAGCATTGTATTATATTCTATGACAAATTAAAGACATGTTATCTTTCCCTACTTCTACACACTTTGATCCATGAATTACGTAGATGATGCTACATATCATAATAATAAGTTGATAACTATTACTCCCTCCACTTTTTAATATATGACGTTTTGCTTTTTCGAGGCGACCATTTGACTTTAATATTTACAACAAAATATTTGGTAAAAAATTATAAAAATTATACCATTAGATTACTTATGAAAAACTCTTTCATATGAGTATACATATCACTATATTTAAGCATATAATTTGAGAGATATTGAAGAGAGAAGTGTATGTCTCGAAATGTGAGAAAGTCATATAAAGAAAAATAGAGGGAGTATTAATAGTCTCTCGTACTCTAATTTGTCAATTACAATTTACATCTCCTGCAAATTCAGAGTAGTATATGGATACTCAAGACTCCTACTCTACTTCTACAATTATTATTAATAATAATTAATAACTTCATTGAAAATAATATTTAGAATTCCTCAAAACTTGGACTCTCTAATATCGTTCGAAAAGTTTCTACTTTATATATACGTATTGATGATTGATTATTGTTAATAATAATTAATAACTTCATTGAAAATAATATTTAGAATTTCTCAAAACTTGGACTCTCTAATATCGCTCGAAACGTTTCTGCTTTATATATATGTATTGATTTTAGGAGATGGGTTTTGTGATACGGTTTTACGAGACGGGCCTAGCTTGTGTGACGGATTGCATATGCGGATATACTGTGAGGTAGGTTTATCCTACTCAGTTTCATTGTTGTGTTTATTTATAAAATGAGTCTTTTATCATTTAATTGCATTGAGTGAGTCGTATTACATGTTGATTGGTCATGACGACTCGAGGAGTCGGGATATTTGAGAAACTGGTATCCATGGCATGTTTGGCATGTCATGGTGTATATTACATGTCATGCATTTTATATTGTGACGGTTGTTGCATGTTGGGATCGTATATGTTGGAGGATTTGTTGTTGTTGTTGTTGTTGTTTTGGAGATGTAAGACGGTTGGGAGACCGTCTTACGCTTAAGTCGCCTCTTGGACCTTCCCACTCCAAGAAGGATGTGTACATTAATGGCTTGAGTCACGGAGGGACTCGTGTGATTGAGACACGACGTCTAGCAGGGAATCCGGTTGGCTTTCGGACCCGGTACATCTGGGCGTGTCCCGTTACCTGTTTGTGGTTATCGGTATGTCTGGGCGTGTCTCGGTACCAGTGTGGTTGTTGGTATGTCTGGGCATGTCCCGGTACCGTGGTGGTGGTTGTTGATAGTGGTTCATTCATGTTGTAGTCATGTTGCATGCTCACACACTCGAGTCGTGTCACACCTTATTCATTTGTTTATTGAAACTGACGTTTGTTGTGTGTCTGTGTAATTGTCACCTATTTCCGGGGTGGCCTGTGTCGATCCATATGATATTTCCGATCATATGGGGAGCAGGTTAAGTACACGTTGTTTGGATATCACGCGGGAGACGGGACGAGCTTGATGAGTCACGAGACGAGTCTAGTTGGCTAGAAGAGTATAAATGTCATGAGTTGTACTTTTATTCATTTGTTTACGTTTTATGTAATTGATGTGACCATTATTTGAGCATATTTAGTCCCCGAATTAGCCTCGTTCCTATGCTTTTTAGTGCATATTTGGGTCATTTACTATCTTTAGTCCTTTGTTTTGCATATTCTTTGAGGTTTTGTTTCCTTGGTAGGAGAGGAGTGCAAACCTTGTATTTTCATGGCAAAATAGAGCTAAATTGATCGAATCTAATGACCAAGCATCAAAGATAAGACAAGACTAGAAGGCCTTTGTACATATTGTAGTAGATGGGCAATGATGAAGAAGATCCTTGCATCCCCGACAAAATCCCGGAGGATTGTTGGGAAAAGAGAAGAAGAAAAGAAGAAAAGGAAGGCTGGGGCAAGATCCGCTCGTCCAACCACGCAGGACGTCCGTCCAGGAGCTTCCCAGGACGCTCGTCCAAGCTTCCCAGATGCCCGTCCAAGACTGCCAGAATCCGAGCGTCCAACCTTGAAGGCCGCTCGTCCAGCCACCTAAGAATCCGCTCGTCCCGACCCTTGGACGCTCGGATTGTGTTACAGACCCACACGTCCTCTTCTTGCTCCATGAAAGATGCGCATATTTTTGAAAGACCGGCTAAAACGAGACCCGCATCTTTTTCTGAGAGGAGCGATTCCTCAAGGACTTAATCGTCATTTAAGCCCTTAGTAAACCCTAATTTGTGTAACTAATCCCCACTATAAATACCCCATTAGTCTAATTAGATTAATCATGTTCTTCTTATCAATCTTTAGTGTAGTTTATATCATTCTAATCTCTTCTTAATCTTGTAATCAACTTCTAATCAAATATTAATACAAATCTCATTTCCTTAATTTCTGTTTTGTTCATCTTTTATTTTGGGTAATTAAAGATTATTTGAGTTATTATTGGGAGATTGACAACCTTCCAATCATTCATCACGTACTTCTATTATTCTTTGCTTTATTTTGGAATCATTATTAGGTATAATTCTCTTAATCCCTTTTTAATTATTGTTAATCATCTTCATTTATTCATCATGTTTTGCTTTGTTAATATGATTGACAACCTTGTTAACATGTTAAACTTGATAATGAGTGAGTAGTTTCCTTAACTAGGGTTAATGGGTAATTAGGGAAAACCAACATGGGGGATGATTCATGCTTAATTTAATATGTTTTCATAATTTATTTGCTTGCTTGTTGTGATCTCAACTTATGCACATGTTATGTTTGATGAAATGTGAGCCTATGAATCCTTGCATTTTTTACCCATCACTTACCTTTTCAATGAGACTTGTAAGACATAAACCAACTCGAGTCTCATTAGACCATGCATATAGTTGAGTAGGGAGGATTAAGTCGACTTGTAGTTATTGTACAATCTAATCGATTCGGCTCCGGGACCCAAACCTTCCTAGGATTGTAAGATATAAACCAACTCGATCCTATCACAACAATAATTGCTTGCTTATAATTTGAGAATATGTTTGTATGATCAATTCCCATGAATCCCCTATGACCCCATGACACCCTAGTGCTTTTAATCAATTGTTTACATCTCATTTTAGTCATCTTGCTTGTTTACTTTAATTGTTATTTAGTTTAGTGATCTTCTTATCTCAACCCAAATTGTGACACCCTTAGACAACGCTAGTTGCAATCGAAAATCCTACATCAATACCCGTCCCTTGGGATCCAACCTTTACTTGCCTCTTTACTAATAGTGGAGTTGTTTGTGAAGTTATAAATATTATTTTGGTCTAGGTGCTCCTAACGACAAGTAACCGAAAATTAAGCTCCAAGTGAGTCCGACCAGTAATTCATTAAACACTACATTGATAAAATATTCTTTGATTGAAGTTTTGAAACACTACCTCGGGAAACCAAGATGGTAATGCTTCAATTATCTTGGCCGGATAATTGGAGTGTTACAAAGTGGTATCAGAGCGACGATTTTGGAACCTAAAACCAATGAACCAAAAATGAATCTAGGAGAGTCTAAGTAAAATAATGAACCCGACATGAGTACCATAGGAGATCAGTTTTGGATGAGTAGGCGCCCTCATGCCAAAGCTAGTGCCTATCGTCTTAGTTGGTCACTACGTGGGTGGCTAGGAGTATGGAAAACGTTACGTGAATCGTGATGTGAATGCATATGTGTTATGGTTTTAGTGTGTATTTGAATATGGCATGAGATATGATCATTAGTGAAAGTGGTATGAATACATGTGTTCTGTGACTCGTAATAAGTTTATAGTATGATAGAATCGTTTGTGTAGAATGTGATAACATGTGGTGGATGGATAAATGGACTCATGTGAGTAGTATATCGTAGATATGATTAGTGTGTGTCGATATGAGGGTTGTTCGTTCCGAATCTTGGCATGTAGATATCATATGCGTATTTGAGCTTGCTAGTGTCGTTGTTAAAGCATGAATGATGATGGTTAGTGGTAGAATAGTTATGATTATGAGAGTAATGTACCAAAGTTAATGAGTGTGAGGCCAAACCCAATCGAGTAGAGTAGTACTTGAACGAGTTGACCAGTCACTCGACCGAGTGGACGAGTCACTCGATCGAGTGAACAGATCACTCGACCGAGTGGGCCTGTCACTCGACCGAGTGGGCAAATTCAAGAAACTGGAAAACTTCTGAAAGATTTCAACTCGATCGAGTAACCTGTCGCTAGACCGAGTGGAGTTGCACTCGACCGAGTGCCCTAAGTGTTGGAGTTAGTGTCCTCCACAGTAGTGCGTATACAAATTAAATCTCATTACAGGAATATAATTGTGATATTTATATTTTTGTAATCCATGTCAGTTGATTAACGTAAATCAATAACGGTTGGCTGACTAGAGTTTGACGTTATTGTCGTTTGACTGCGATGATCAACTGACCCCTTTCGGTCACACCTAAAGGAACGAGCCCTAATAAATATCTAATTAATTATATGAGATACAGTTTAATTAGTTACTTGATAAACTGACTAATAGTTAGTCAATTGAGTTAATTTAGAGAGATCGAGTTACGAACTCGGGCCGACGGCATTTATTATTTAATCATGCGATAATTGAATAATAAATTATTGAGACGAGTTTTAGTAATTAATTATTAATTTACTAAAATTGTATTACTTGACTAATGAGATTAATGCTAGTGCATATTATATGTATATGTACATAAAAAGAGTGTTATAAGACGAAAATAATTGGGAAACATTTTTATCATATAAGATGATAAAATGAAAGTTTTATATCAATTTGTGAGACAAATTGTAAAAACAAAATGGACCCATATTGGCATCGGTTTGTCGTGTAAATGGAAGAAAAGAGGGCATTGGACACAATAATTATTCTCAAACATGCCTCTTATTCTTTTGTTCTTCTCAATTACTTTTTCTCTATTCTATGAGACTAATTATTACTAGCATGCTAATAATTTATTGCACTCTTCTCCTCACCCACTCATATGGCCGGCCAACCCCCCATATACATGAGTAATTGTTACTCATTTTATTAGATACACAACTTTTGCGTGTGTGGAAAATTTCCCTCTCAAAATCTCTCTAAAATATTATTAGAAACCATTACTAATAGTTAGTAACTAAATCTAATATTTATATATAACTAAAAAGGTGTTAGTAATATTATTAAGGGTTGTATTTGTAGTATCTAGTTAATACTACTTATACTAATTTGTGGCAAATTCTTGGGTGCAATCTAAAAGAGGTCTTCTACATTGGAGATTTGGATTTCTTGGAGGATCATCCCATTATTGTAAGCTCAAGAATAACAAAGATAGGAGATCTTGTTGTGCCCATTTTACCAATAACCAATGTAAGGAAATTCGATTTCCTTATACTTTTTATTAAAATGCTTTTATATTTTATGCATGTTACATAGATCTTAAATATAAGCTAAATTAATGAATTTAGTTAACCTAATTAGAGAAGTCTAATTAGGGTCTATGGACTTTTATGTGGTATTAGAGCTTAGGCTTGTATCATGCTTGTCAATTTTAGGCATTTTAACGAATTATGAGATAATTTGGAAAAATCACAAATTGTGTTAAAATTTGTTTTAGCACAAAAATTTTGGGACATGTATACCTACTGATCGTAAAATGGTTGTGGTCAAATTTGGTAATTTTTGGAGTTAGTTTGCTAATTATTATCATTTTTATATAAAACCAAGTCAATATTACCGTATTTTGGTTAAAAGGTTAACTAAAAATAGTTTCATGTTGATTCTGGCCATGAAAATTTTATGTGATCCCACATGCATGTTTTACATAGAGTATGTAAAATTTCGTAATTTGTTATTGAGTTTTGCATGATTATTGATTTTCAATGGTTAAAAGGTCGATAAAATGGGATTATTATGTTCAAAATGTGGAACGACATTTTTTGAGTATGAGAAATTTTTTTATATTCAAAAATATTTTTTAAAAGTTTAAAAGTGAAATTTAAAAATTGATTTCACCCCTTTTTGATATTTTTTTGGTTTTTATAAAGATATAAACCGATAAATATGGATATTTTAATTCTCAAAATTTTATTTGAATTTTTTTGGAAAATTTAGACTTTTTGGGTCCCTGGATATGTTTCATAATATACAAAATTTTTATTTTCAAAATTTTATAATGGTTATAATTATTTTGAATTATTTCGTAGATGTTATGTTAAAACCGATATAATTAGCAAATAATATCAATTCAAACTAATTAATTATCAACAAATTAGTGAAGACTAATGTTTTAGTTCTAAAATAGTTTAGATAATTAGTTTGAGCTTAAACATATTTTAAGCATTGATTATTGATTTTTAAACGGTTAAAAAATCGATTAAGTCCACAAAACCGAGCTAGATACTTATGATTGTGCTAGGGGCGATTTTGGCATTTTTATAGCATTTCAAGCATTTTATTTATGTTGAATGAATGAATGTCATTTATTTAAAGTATTTTTATAATTTGTACCTAGTATGGTCTAGTTATTTTTTAATCGTTATTACCCGTAATGAATGGGAATAACGATTTGTTTGTAATTTAAATACGATCTCGTATCGTCGGTTTGTAATTAATTAATAGATTTCATTTATTTTCTTTTAATTAATGTATAATAGGAATTGCTATGTAATTTGTTTATAGTAGTTTTTATTACGGGCGTTTCCATAAGACGAAATTTCCTCGGGACGGTGTTATTTTTGGAAAGGAGTTCCAAATCCCACAAGATGAAGCCATTTTTGGAAGGTGTTCCAATGAAGAGGCAAGGGACCAAGGAGTTGGTTTCCTTGTAATATTCTAGTTATTTTTATTAACTAGGTGGCCATACTAGGATTATTTATTTGCTTGCTTGCTTTTATTTTTCGCTCATGCCAAAATTGCCACTCACATGCATTTTATTATTCGATTGTCGATTCACGGTTATTTACATTCGTCGACTTAGTTCACTTATAGGGAATTTATAACTAAATTGACAAAATCTATCACATTTAAAATAATTGAGATTAGCCGTACCAACTAGTAACACCTATGAATCCCGTGTTCGTTTGGGGAACCACAACTTTGACTCTTTTTACCTCGGGTAAGTAGGGTGATGAGATCACATGCGAAAATTGGGTTGGACTCAACGGGATAAGAGTTGTTCCGGGGCTAGAGGATGGATTTAGTTGAAATTCGTCAACCGAGAGTTCTAAAGTAGAATTAGTCTAACGGTGACTTACCGTTATTTTACATAAAAGATGGCATAACATGTTCATTTTATCTAAGAAGCGGGTCTCGGAATCATTTATATAATTTCGTGAGGGATCATTATATAAATGCTAAAACTTGATAAAAATTGTTTTACAAATATATTATTACAACAATGAATGTTTAAATATTTCCTAATTTTGTTGTAGCTTCATAATTCGCAATGACATCTTCTTCCACTACTCCACTAGGAAACGATTCTTGGCTAAGGTCCGTAATGGACAAATGTACTTTAAAAGATGACGGAAGCAATTTTGTTGAATGGGAATCTACTATTAAGAGCGTCGCGTTATCCGATAACGTGATCGTTTACTTGACCTATCCCCCTCCCACCGAGCCCGGACCAAGGGCTACTACGGCGGTACGAACCACCTATGATGACTATATAAGAGTGTCCAACGATGTTAAGAATGTCCTGATATGGTCGATATCCTCAAAACTCAAGCTTCAATGCATTTCTCTAAATGCATACGAGATATTCACTCGCATGACTACAATGTTTTCACAAACGCCTAAAATCCGCCAATACGAAGCGGCGGTACGCTTTTTCGAAGATAAGCTTGAGAAGGGTCAAAAGGTTGGTCCTCATGTCCTTAAGATGGTTGAACATATCAACACCCTATAGCGTCTAGGGTGTAACATTCCAAACACTTGCGGTGGATCGCATTCTCCACTCGCTTTCCAACAAGTTCGCCCACTTTAGGGTGAACTACAACATGAATAACATGGATAAGAGTTACCATGAACTTCATGCACTCCTCACCCAAGCGGAGAGAGATATGGAAGCTAGTGGGAGTGACCAAATGTTCTTTCAATGAGATTGAAGAACATGTCTATTGGAGCTAAGAAGGGGAAAGGGAAGGAAAAATCCCAATTCAAGAAACAAGGCAAGAAACTAAGCAAGGGAAAGGGCAAAGCTATTGTGAATGGCAAGCCCAAGTCAAAAGTTGGCACATCATCCGATGCTGAATGCTTTCATTGGAATGGCAAAGGGCATTAGAGGAGAAATTTCCCCAAGTACTTGGAGGATATCAAGGAAGGGCGTGTGACGCTAATAGGTATAATCTCCTCCTCTCTCTATATGATAGATGTTAATTATGCTTGAACTTCCACTTGGGTATTAGATATCGGATGTGGTTCTCACCTTTGCAATCATTTGCAGGGGCCCGAGATTTTGCGAGCACTAACTAAGGGTGATGTAGATCTTCGCATGGGGAATGGAGCTAGAGTAGCGGCCGTTTCCGTGGGGACTTATGTACTCACCTTAGCTAGTGGTTAATAGTTGTTTTTGAATAATTGTTATTTTGTACCAACTTTAACCAAGAACATTATCTCCATCTCCGTATTAGATGCGGATGGTTTTTATTTTGTGATCAAGAACAATAGTTGTACTTTTTCATTGAACGATTTGGTTTATGGCAAGACCATTTCTATTGGAGATATTTATGTTCTTAATGATGTTAACGAAGTTTATCATATGGAGAGCAAGAAGCTCAAAACGGGCGATCCTAATGAATCCTACTTTTGGCATTGTCGTTTAGGTCATATAAACGAAAGACGCATTAAGAGACTTGTTTCATCCAAAGTTCTCAAACCATTTGACTACGAATCTTATGTTGTATGCGAATCTTGTCTCTTAGGCAAGATGACTCGTGCTCCTTTTACGGAAAAAAGGGACACTAGCTAGTGACGTTTTGGCCCTCATACATATCGATGATGTGTGTGGTCCATTAACCATCACCGCTAGAGGATGTTATCACTACTTCATCACTTTTACTGATGATTTAAGTAGATATGGGTATGTCTACTTAATGTAGCACAAAAGTGAAGCCTTTGAGAAGTTCAAAGTGCTTCAACATAAAGTAGAGAACCAATTGGATAAGAAGATTAAAACCCTACGATCCGATTGTGGTGGTGAATACTTAAACAAAGAATTTTATTCTCACCTTAAAGATTGTGGAATTATATCACAATGGACTTCTCCTGGCACACCTCACTTAAATGGCGTGGCCGAAAGGAGAAACCGAACTTTATTAGATATGGTTCGGTCTATGATGAGTCTAACTCGAGCTTCCCGATTCATTTTGGGGTTTCGCCCTCTTGCCTCGCAGATTCTCACTAAATCGAATCCCGACTAAAGCGGCCAACAAGACTCCATATGAGATATGGAAGGGGAAGGTCTCCTATTTGTCATTCATGAGGATTTGGGGGTGCGAGGCGTATGTCCAGAACAAGTCTGATGACAAACTCACACCAAGATCTGACAAATGTCTTTTTGTAGGATACCCTAAGGAAACCCGTGGTTATTACTTCTACAACCGTCACGAGAACAAATTGTTTGTGGCTCATGATGCTATCTTTCTAGAAAAAGAGTTTATTTCTAAAAGACGGAGTAAGAGAAAATTTGAACTTAACGAAGTTCAAGAGCCATAAACCGAGAATGAGGTGGAGGAGAACGTGGAGGATAATGTTCCCTCCTCTTCTGAGACGGTAATCGTTCCTAGGAAGTTAGGTAGAATCAGTCATCCACATGACCGTTACCTCGGAAACATCGAAGAGGAAAATAGTGACTTGTTACTTTTATAAAGTGACGAACCTACTACCTACAAATTGGCCGTTTCTGGTCCCGACTCTGCGCATTGGCTTGAGGCCATACAATCCAAAATGGATTCCATGTACGAGAACCAAGTATGGGACTTAGTGGATTTACCTAAGGGAGTGCGACCCCTTTAGTGTAAATGGATCTTTAAGATTGAACTCGGCATGGATAAACATATAGATGTTTACAAAGCTAGATTGGTGGCAAAAGGTTTCACTCAAGTTCATGGTCTTCACTATGACAAAACCTTCGCTCAAGTCGCTATGCTTCGGTCCATTAGGATTATCTTAGCGGTTGCCGCATTTCATGATTATGAGATTTGGCAAATGGATGTCAAAACCTCCTTCTTGAATGGGATTCTAGAAGAGGAAGTGTACATGACACAACGTGAAGGTTTTGTAGATACATCTAACCCTAAGAAGGTGTGTAAGCTTAATAGATCCATCTATGGTCTTAAGCAAGCATCTAAGAGTTGGAACCATCGCTTTGATCATGTTATTAAACAATATGGTTTTACTCGAAGTGTTGAGGAATCTTGTTTATATATGAAGTTTAGTGGGAGTAAAGTTGCTTTCCTTATCTTATATATGGATGACATATTGATCATTGGGAATTATGTACCGACGGCCGACGCTCACTTGCGTTAAGGAGTGGCTAGGGAATCATTTCCAGATGAAGGACTTGGGAGAGGCACAACGCATTTTGGGTATCCGAATCTATAGGGATAGGTCCAAGAGGATACTAGCATTGAGTCAAGAAGCTTATATTGATAAGATTCTTGATCGGTTAAATATAAAGGACTCCAAGAGAGGCTTTATTCCTATGGGTCAAGGGATCATTTTGAGCAAGTCACAGTCTCCCTCTACACCTCAAAAAATTGAACACATGAAGACCATCCCTTATGCTTCCGCAGTTGGGTCTATCATGTATGCTATGATTTGCACCCGTCCCGACGTCGCGTATGCTTTGAGCATGACGAGTCGTTAACAAGCCAAGCCAGGTGAGTGTCACTGGATAGCCGTAAAGAACATCCTTAAGTACTTGAGAAGGACTAAGGATTCCTTCTTAGTGTTTTGAGGAGAAACCGAGTTGCGTGTAAGAGGTCACACGGACGCTAGTTTCCAAACCGATCGGGATGATTTGAAATCCCAATCCGACTATGTCTTTATGTTGAATTGAGGAGATGTTTATTGGAAGAGCTTCAAGCAAAGCATCACTGCGAATTCTACAACAGAAGCTGAGTACCTGGCAGCGTCGGAAGCTGCAAAAGAAGCTGTTTGGATTCGGCAATTCATGGAAGGACTAGGAGTAGTCCCTACAGCCGAAGACCCTATCACTCTGTATTGTGATAATAGTGGGGCTATCTTTCAAGCTAAAGAGCCCAAATCTAGTAATAAATCCAGATACATACAAAGGAAATATCATGTAATAAGAGATTACGTGGAAAGGAAGGAAATTGACATTTTTAAGTTTGGGACAGATGATAATGTTGCTAATCCTTTAACTGAGCCTTTATCAAAGGCTAAGCATGATGGTCATGTCGTCGCAATGGGATTGAGACGAGTACCAGAATTTCTTTAGATTATGCATATTTAATAATTGGATATTTTATCAATTTTATACATGAGATAATTACATTCATTGTTTAAGTTTTCATTTATGAATTCTTTCTTTTAATAAGATTAAATTTCAATACTCTGTTTATCTAAATAGGTTGTATGACAACTTGAACCCTATTCAAGTGAACAAGATGAACTTTGTATTTTGTCCCTAGTCACTTAATGAGGTGACGTCTCGGAGTGACTAGATTGTAAGTTGATCGATGGTTGGTTAAATGCCATGAAGTCATAGAGATGACTGGTCGATTACATAGGCAGACTGAATGATACTTTGCCAGACAGTGACCATTTATAGAGTCCCTTAGTTCTATTACAGACGCCTGGTCGTGGCAGGGACTTCTATGATATTCCTATGAGTCGATTCTTTTGACTGGAGACTATTATCTGAGTCAGTGCAGTTTTCGAGTGACCTTGGTTTTTGTCCTAGGTCATGCCGTGAAAGGAGGCCAAAGGGCATCCACTGGGTCATGGTGATCTGCATTGAGCAAAGATAGATAGGGCATACAGGAATTGTCCACCCACGTTGGGTTACCATATCTCAGGGCCACTCGAGGAGTTGTGACTGAAAATGCGTGGCCACGCTCGGAAGTACTCTATGGTATATTTTTCCGGTCTTGCAGTCACACTCCCGATAAAAAAAACCACTCACGATATGTTCATGTGCAAGTGCGACCTGAAAGACACCTTGCATTGAGTGGGAGATTAAAATGGACAAAAGAATTGGTAACGCACACCTTGTATCGGACAAGTGGGAGATTGTTGGAGTTAGTGTCCTCCACAATAGTGCGTATACAAATTAGATCTCTTTACAGGAATATAATTGGGATACTTATATTTTTGTAATCCATGTCAGTTGATTAACGTAAATCAATAACGGTTGGCTGACTAGAGTTTGAAGTTATTGTCGTCTGACGACGGTGATCAACAGATCCCTTTTGGTCACAGCTAAAGGAACGAGCCCCAATAAATATCTAATTAATTGTATGAGATACAGTTTAATTAGTCCTTTGATAAATTGACTAATAGTTAGTCAATTGAGTTAATTTAGAGAGATCGAGTTACGAACTCGGGCCGACGAAATTTATTATTTAATCATGCGATAATTGAATAATAAATTATTGAGACGGATTTTAGTAATTAATTGTTAATTTACTAAAATTGTACTACTTGACTAATGAGATTAATGCTAGTGCATATTATATGTATATGTACATAAAAAGAGTGTTATAAGACGAAAATAATTGGGAAATATTTTTATCATATAAGATGATAAAATGAAAGTTTTTTATCAATTTGTGAGATAAATTGTAAAAACAAAATGGACTCATATTGGCATGGGCGTGTCATGTAAATGGAAGAAAAAGAGGGCATTGGACACAATAATTATTCTCAAGCATGCCTCTTATTCTTTTGTTCTTCCCAATTACTTTTTCTCTTTTCTATGAGACTAATTATTACTAGCATGCTAATAATTTATTGCACTCTTCTCCTCACCCGAGGTGCCCCCGTTGTCACGAGGCCGAGGAGACTGTCGATCATTTGATGCGCTCCTACTTCGTTTCTAAAAAAATTTGGGAGCTGGTGGGTGTTAGCCGCACCAATACTTTCTTCTTCAATTCAAATTTCTCGACTTGGTTGACAAAAAATGCTAGTAATGATATAGAGTCCTCTATTGAAGATTGACCTATGTACTTTGCTATTACATGTTGGTGGATTTGGAGGTGGCGTAACAACATTGTCTTTGGAAGGGACAATGACAATCCCCTTGACCCGCGTGCGTTTCTCTATCAGCAGTTTCACAGTACGAAACAAGCCCTTGATCGTCACAACATTTTCATCCCTATTCCACGCAACCCAAGAGCATAAATATTCATTCGTTGGCTTCCCCCGCCTCACGGGTGGTCCCTCTGAATACTGATGGGGCCTCTAAAGGTAATCCGGGTCCAGCTGGGGGCGGAGGTATCTTTCGTGATGAAACTGGGAATTTTATTACTGCTTATTTCTTCTCTTGTGGAACTTGTACCTCCATGAAAGCGGAGCTTCTAGCTCTCCTAGCGGGTTTAAAAAGAGCAAAATCTCTCAACATATCAAAGCTTATTATTCACATGGATAATTCTCCTTGCGTCAATCTCATAAACGAAGATCAACTGGTGAGCAATAATCTGAAGTTTCTTGTTAAGTAGTGCAAGGAGTTGATACGGGATACTCAATGGAAACACACGTATCGAGAAGCCAACAAAGCAGCTGATTTCATGGCTAACAAGGGCGTCACGTCGAGCACTCTAATTACGCAGTTAGATCTTCTTCTTAATGAACTCCGCCCTATCCTTAAGGAGGACATCTTTGGGGTCACTACTCCTCGTGTAATAGTTAGTAGTTAATTTCGGGGCTTTGCCTCTCTTTCACACCAAAAAAAAAAAATTAATTTATTGCACTCTTCTCCTCACCCACCCATATGGCCGGCCAATCCCCCATATACTTGAGTAATTGTTACTCATTTTATTAGATACACAACTTTTGTGTGTGGAAAATTTATCTCTCAAAATCTCTCTAAAATATTATTTGAAACCATTACTAATAGTTAGTAACTAAATGTAATATTTATATATTACTAAAAAGGTGTTAGTAATATTATTAAGGGTTGTATTTGTAGTATCTAGTTAATACTACTTATACTAATTTGTGGCAAGTTCTTGGTTGCAATCTAAAGGAGGTCTTCTACATTGGAGATTTGGATTTCTTGGAGGATCATCCCATTATTGTAAGCTCAAGAATAACAAAGATAGGAGATCTTGTTGTGCCCATTTTACCAATAACCAATGTAAGGAAATTCGATTTCCTTATACTTTTTATTAAAATGCTTTTATATTTTATGCATGTTACATAGATCTTAAATATAAGCTAAATTAATGAATTTAGTTAACCTAATTAGAGAAGTCTAATTAGGGTCTATAGACTTTTATGTGGTATTAGAGCTTAGGCTTGTATCATGCTTGTCAATTTTAGGCATTTTAACGAATTATGAGATAATTTGGAAAAATCACAAATTGTGTTAAAATTTGTTTTAGCACAAAAATTTTGGGACATGTATACCTACTGATCGTAAAATGGTTGTGGTCAAATTTGGTAATTTTTGGAGTTAGTTTGCTAATTATTATCATTTTTATATAAAACCAAGTCAATATTACCGTATTTTGGTTAAAAGGTTAACTAAAAATAGTTTCATGTTGATTCTGGCCATGAAAATTTTATGTGATCCCACATGCATGTTTTACATAGAGTATGTAAAATTTCGTAATTTGTTATTGAGTTTTGCATGATTATTGATTTTCAATGGTTAAAAGGTCGATAAAATGGGATTATTATGTTCAAAATGTGGAACGACATTTTTTGAGTATGAGAAATTTTTTTATATTCAAAAATATTTTTTAAAAGTTTAAAAGTGAAATTTAAAAATTGATTTCACCCCTTTTTGATATTTTTTTGGTTTTTATAAAGATATAAACCGATAAATATGGATATTTTAATTCTCAAAATTTTATTTGAATTTTTTTGGAAAATTTAGACTTTTTGGGTCCCTGGATATGTTTCATAATATACAAAATTTTTATTTTCAAAATTTTATAATGGTTATAATTATTTTGAATTATTTCGTAGATGTTATGTTAAAACCGATATAATTAGCAAATAATATCAATTCAAACTAATTAATTATCAACAAATTAGTGAAGACTAATGTTTTAGTTCTAAAATAGTTTAGATAATTAGTTTGAGCTTAAACATATTTTAAGCATTGATTATTGATTTTTAAACGGTTAAAAATCGATTAAGTCCACAAAACCGAGCTAGATACTTATGATTGTGCTAGGGGCGATTTTGGCATTTTTATAGCATTTCAAGCATTTTATTTATGTTGAATGAATGAATGTCATTTATTTAAAGTATTTTTATAATTTGTACCTAGTATGGTCTAGTTATTTTTTAATCGTTATTACCCGTAATGAATGGGAATAACGATTTGTTTGTAATTTAAATACGATCTCGTATCGTCGGTTTGTAATTAATTAATAGATTTCATTTATTTTCTTTTAATTAATGTATAATAGGAATTGCTATGTAATTTGTTTATAGTAGTTTTTATTACGGGCGTTTCCATAAGACGAAATTTCCTCGGGACGGTGTTATTTTTGGAAAGGAGTTCCAAATCCCACAAGATGAAGCCATTTTTGGAAGGTGTTCCAATGAAGAGGCAAGGGACCAAGGAGTTGGTTTCCTTGTAATATTCTAGTTATTTTTATTAACTAGGTGGCCATACTAGGATTATTTATTTGCTTGCTTGCTTTTATTTTTCGCTCATGCCAAAATTGCCACTCACATGCATTTTATTATTCGATTGTCGATTCACGGTTATTTACATTCGTCGACTTAGTTCACTTATAGGGAATTTATAACTAAATTGACAAAATCTATCACATTTAAAATAATTGAGATTAGCCGTACCAACTAGTAACACCTATGAATCCCGTGTTCGTTTGGGGAACCACAACTTTGACTCTTTTTACCTCGGGTAAGTAGGGTGATGAGATCACATGCGAAAATTGGGTTGGACTCAACGGGATAAGAGTTGTTCCGGGGCTAGAGGATGGATTTAGTTGAAATTCGTCAACCGAGAGTTCTAAAGTAGAATTAGTCTAACGGTGACTTACCGTTATTTTACATAAAAGATGGCATAACATGTTCATTTTATCTAAGAAGCGGGTCTCGGAATCATTTATATAATTTCGTGAGGGATCATTATATAAATGCTAAAACTTGATAAAAATTGTTTTACAAATATATTATTACAACAATGAATGTTTAAATATTTCCTAATTTTGTTGTAGCTTCATAATTCGCAATGACATCTTCTTCCACTACTCCACTAGGAAACGATTCTTGGCTAAGGTCCGTAATGGACAAATGTACTTTAAAAGATGACGGAAGCAATTTTGTTGAATGGGAATCTACTATTAAGAGCGTCGCGTTATCCGATAACGTGATCGTTTACTTGACCTATCCCCCTCCCACCGAGCCCGGACCAAGGGCTACTACGGCGGTACGGACCACCTATGATGACTATATAAGAGTGTCCAACGATGTTAAGAATGTCCTGATATGGTCGATATCCTCAAAACTCAAGCTTCAATGCATTTCTCTAAATGCATACGAGATATTCACTCGCATGACTACAATGTTTTCACAAACGCCTAAAATCCGCCAATACGGCGGCGGTACGCTTTTTCGAAGATAAGCTTGAGAAGGGTCAAAAGGTTGGTCCTCATGTCCTTAAGATGGTTGAACATATCAACACCCTATAGCGTCTAGGGTGTAACATTCCAAACACTTGCGGTGGATCGCATTCTCCACTCGCTTTCCAACAAGTTCGCCCACTTTAGGGTGAACTACAACATGAATAACATGGATAAGAGTTACCATGAACTTCATGCACTCCTCACCCAAGCGGAGAGAGATATGGAAGCTAGTGGGAGTGACCAAATGTTCTTTCAATGAGATTGAAGAACATGTCTATTGGAGCTAAGAAGGGGAAAGGGAAGGAAAAATCCCAATTCAAGAAACAAGGCAAGAAACTAAGCAAGGGAAAGGGCAAAGCTATTGTGAATGGCAAGCCCAAGTCAAAAGTTGGCACATCATCCGATGCTGAATGCTTTCATTGGAATGGCAAAGGGCATTAGAGGAGAAATTTCCCCAAGTACTTGGAGGATATCAAGGAAGGGCGTGTGACGCTAATAGGTATAATCTCCTCCTCTCTCTATATGATAGATGTTAATTATGCTTGAACTTCCACTTGGGTATTAGATATCGGATGTGGTTCTCACCTTTGCAATCATTTGCAGGGCCTGAGATTTTGCGAGCACTAACTAAGGGTGATGTAGATCTTCGCATGGGGAATGGAGCTAGAGTAGCGGCCGTTTCCGTGGGGACTTATGTACTCACCTTAGCTAGTGGTTAATAGTTGTTTTTGAATAATTGTTATTTTGTACCAACTTTAACCAAGAACATTATCTCCATCTCCGTATTAGATGCGGATGGTTTTTATTTTGTGATCAAGAACAATAGTTGTACTTTTTCATTGAACGATTTGGTTTATGGCAAGACCATTTCTATTGGAGATATTTATGTTCTTAATGATGTTAACGAAGTTTATCATATGGAGAGCAAGAAGCTCAAAACGGGCGATCCTAATGAATCCTACTTTTGGCATTGTCGTTTAGGTCATATAAACGAAAGACGCATTAAGAGACTTGTTTCATCCAAAGTTCTCAAACCATTTGACTACGAATCTTATGTTGTATGCGAATCTTGTCTCTTAGGCAAGATGACTCGTGCTCCTTTTACGGAAAAAAGGGACACTAGCTAGTGACGTTTTGGCCCTCATACATATCGATGATGTGTGTGGTCCATTAACCATCACCGCTAGAGGATGTTATCACTACTTCATCACTTTTACTGATGATTTAAGTAGATATGGGTATGTCTACTTAATGTAGCACAAAAGTGAAGCCTTTGAGAAGTTCAAAGTGCTTCAACATAAAGTAGAGAACCAATTGGATAAGAAGATTAAAACCCTACGATCCGATTGTGGTGGTGAATACTTAAACAAAGAATTTTATTCTCACCTTAAAGATTGTGGAATTATATCACAATGGACTTCTCCTGGCACACCTCAGTTAAATGGCGTGGCCGAAAGGAGAAACCGAACTTTATTAGATATGGTTCGGTCTATGATGAGTCTAACTGAGCTTCCTGATTCATTTTGGGGTTTCGCCCTCTTGCCTGCAGTATTCTCACTAAATCGAATCCCGACTAAAGCGGCCAACAAGACTCCATATGAGATATGGAAGGGGAAGGTCTCCTATTTGTCATTCATGAGGATTTGGGGGTGCGAGGCGTATGTCCAGAACAAGTCTGATGACAAACTCACACCAAGATCTGACAAATGTCTTTTTGTAGGATACCCTAAGGAAACCCGTGGTTATTACTTCTACAACCGTCACGAGAACAAATTGTTTGTGGCTCATGATGCTATCTTTCTAGAAAAAGAGTTTATTTCTAAAAGACGGAGTAGGAGAAAATTTGAACTTAACGAAGTTCAAGAGCCATAAACCGAGAATGAGGTGGAGGAGAACGTGGAGGATAATGTTCCCTCCTCTTCTGAGACGGTAATCGTTCCTAGGAAGTTAGGTAGAATCAGTCATCCACATGACCGTTACCTCGGAAACATCGAAGAGGAAAATAGTATCGAGATACTCAATGGAATACTCAATGGAAACACACGTATCGAGAAGCCAACAAAGCAGCTGATTTCATGGCTAACAAGGGCGTCACGTCGAGCACTCTAATTACGCAGTTAGATCTTCTTCTTAATGAACTCCGCCCTATCCTTAAGGAGGACATCTTTTGTAACACCCCCATACTCCGAGTGCCTTACCAGGACCACTCAGGTATGAAGACATCACCATCTCGGTTGCCCGAGGTATGATAATCAAATAGACAAAACAGAAACAACATTTATTATAAGTAATTTAATGAATAAGTACAATCCTCGAAACCAAACTGAAAGTACAATACATTATTCCAAATCTCTTCTCTCAATCGAAATGTAAATAAAACTAAACTACAGCGGAAGACTCTATCGTCATGTCATGGCCATCCCAGCTATCCCAAGATCATCTCTATACTGCTTCAATATCTCGCTCACCATCCCCGAATGGATCACCGCAGTTTTTACAAAACAACACCAGGGTCGACTAATCACACAATCAATATAAATAACAACAATGAGACAAATAGACAAAATGAATCACACACACACACAACACCACCAACTCCCATCATCTCAATACGATCGTCCACCGGACCAGCCGCTGGGGGACCGCAGCCGTTCCCACCTAAGCCCCGCTCATCGTACGAGCGATAACCCTATCCATTAATGTGCACATCCCCTTTCGTGGCGGGTTCCACGAAGGGCGAAACTAGGGCGTGAGATCACTCCCGCAAGTGACCCCACTCAGCCGAGAACGCATCTCGAGAACCATCAACAACACAACCACAAGCACAATTACAAACACAATCATCATATCACGCAACTAACTACAAAGACATCACCAATATCCCATTATGGGACTAATACTGAGTAGGAAATCCTACCTGGAAAGCACAACACGCAGACGGTATCTACAGCTGTCTCAAAACGCCTCTTCTACGAATTCTCCTCCTAACATATAACACATAAAGACTACCAATTACTTACTATTCATAAAACCCCCAAATCCCAAATTAGGGTTTGACCAAACCTAGCAAAACATTATATAAATTATATTAGAAGCTTACCCTCGACGCAAGGAATCCAACGACACGAACTACGATGCGAACCGACCGTCTCGAACTCCGGAATTGTTAAGGATGCGATTAGGAAGATGATCGACGCTTTCTCTCTTAAACAGGTTTTAGGTTTTGGTAAAAGTGAATTAAAACAACGACGATTAAGTTTAAATACCCTAATCGCATAATTAACAAAACCCGAAAAACTCCCCAAACCTGGACACTCGATCGAGTACCCAAGGTACTCGATCGAGTACCTCTACTCGATCGAGTGCCCCACTACTCGATCGAGTGCCCAACAGTCGAAACTATTTTATTCTCGCAACATACCCTTACTCGACAGAGTAAGGGCTACTCGATAGAGTACCCCCAAGACCATAAATACGGAGTATTACGGTCTTCCCTCCTAAAAGGAACTTCGTCCCCGAAGTTCAAACCACTACTAAACAAAGGTACTCCCATAAGCTTCCCGACTCGAAGGTCAAAATAAACACAACGTAAAACATGCTACTAACCAACCCAACTTATCCCGACAAACATACCGACACAACATATAAAAGGGGTGTAAAAACTCTTAAAAACTCTCGCGATCATCTCCTACCCCCCTAAAAGAAACAAGGTTACGTCCCCGTAACCATACATACCTGATCAAAAAGGAAGGGGTAACGCTCTTTCATGATATCCTTTGCCTCCCATGTAGCTTCCTCGGTCTCGTGGTTAGACCAAAGGATCTTGAGCAAAACTGTCTCACCACTCCCGGTCTTTCTAACCTTTCGGTCTAGGATCCGCTTAGGCATCTCAAGGTATGATAAAGACTCATCCAGCTCTAAGCTCTCTGCCTCCAACACATGTGACGGGTCACCGACATACTTCCGCAAAATGCGATACATGAAACACATTATGCACTCTCTCCAAAGCGGTGCAGAAAGCCAAACGATAAGCCACTTCCCCAACTCGCTCTAAGATCTCATAAGGCCCTATAAACTTCTGGCTTAGCTTGCCTTTCTTCCCAAATCTCATAACTCCTCGCATAGGAGACACTTTCAGAAGAACCTTGTCCCCAACCCGAAACTCTATGTCCCGACGATGTAGATCTCGCATAACTCTTCTCGTCGATCTTGGGTGCTCTCATCCGTTCCCCGATCATCTTAACTGCTCCACCATCTCATGTACCATCTCTGGTCCTAAAACCACCGCCTCAAAGACTATCGTCCCAACAGATCGGACTCCTACATCTCCTCCCACACAAAGCCTCAAACGGTGCCATACCAATACTTTGGTGTGATAGTCGTTGTTGTAAGAAAACTCTATCAAGTCCAACCTCCGCTCCCAGCTACCACCAAAATCCATCACACAAGCTCGCAACATATCCTCAAGAGTCTTGATTGTTCTCTCGATCCGCCCATCCTGTCAGCAGGATGAAATGTCACTCATCTTCAAAGTTGTTCCCAACGATTCCCGCAACTCCTTCCAAAACCTCGATATAAACCTCGCATCTCCGTCGACACTATGTCCTTAGGGACTCCATGTAACTTAAGCACGTTCTTTCGATAGGCCATAGCCAATTGTGCCTTAGTCCATGTATCTTTCATTGGAACAAAGTGAGCTGACTTGGTCAGACGATCCACTATCACCCAAATCATGTTGTTACCTTGTTGACTCTTTGGGAAACCCACAATGAAATCCATGGAAATGGATTCCCACTTCCACTCCGGCACCTCCAAAGACCGAACCTTACCTTGTGGTCTTCTCTGTTCCCCTTTAACTCTCCGGCATGTCAAACAACGGACACAAACTCCCTGTCTCTTTCTTCATCCCAGGCCACCAAAACGTTTTCTTCAAATCCTTGTAAAGCTTGTCTCCACCCGGATGAACTGAATATGGTGTGCAATGCGCTTCTGTCATGATTGTCTTTTTCAACTCCTCGTCATTAGGAACACACCACCTACCATCAAACCTCAAGCTACCATCTGTATGAATGGAAAACCGGGACACTGTCCCTTTCTCTACTCCAGCTCTCCACTCCACTATTTTAGGATCCAAAGCCTGTTTACCTCGAATATCATCATAAAACTCCATGTGTACTGTCATATCACCCATAGCATCTCCTTTCTGCATCATATGAATCCCAAAGCTCGCTACCTCATCCCTCAGCCTCATCAAAGATAGAGCTGTACACAAGGAATGTACACTCTTTCTACTCAAAGCATCAGCAACAACGTTGGCCTTTCCTTCATGGTAGATGATTTCCATGTCGTAATCACCAATCAGCTCCATCCACCTCCTCTGTCTCATGTTCAACTCCTTCTGCGTGAAGATGTACTTGAGACTCTTGTGATCAGAAAATACCTTAAAGATTGCTCCATAAAGGTAGTGCCTCCAAATCTTGAGAGCAAACACCACTGCACCCAACTCCAGGTCATGAGTAGGGTAGTTCTCCTCATAAGGCTTCAACTGCCTAGAAGCATAGGCAATTACTTTACCATTCTGCATCAACACACATCCCAACCCATTCTTCGAGGCATCTGTATAGACCTCGAAATTCTCGCTCCTTCGGGTAATGCCAAGACAGGAGCTGTGGTCAAACGCTCCTTTAAGGTTTGGAACGCCGTCTCACAACTCTCATCCCAACGAAACCTGTTCTCTTTCCTCATCAATGCTGTCATCGGTCTAGCTATCTTGGAGAAATCCTTCACGAACCGCCTGTAGTATCCAGCTAAACCCAAGAAACTCCTCACCTCAAGAACATTCTTTGGTGCTTCCCACTTTGTCATCCTTGCCTCAATCTTCGCGGATCCACACTACCCCATCTTTAGAGATTACATGCCCCAGAAAAGCAACTTTCTCTAACCAGAACTCACACTTGGACAGCTTAGCATACAACTCATGATCTCTCAAAGTCTGCAACACGATCCTCAGATGCTCCTCCTTAGTCTTAGAGTAGACTAAGATATCATCGATAAACACTACTACGAACTGATCCAAGAACTGTCTGAAGATCCTATTCATCAAATCCATAAACACTGCTGGCGCATTAGACAACCCAAATGGCATCACCACATACTCATAATGGCCATACCTCGACGTGAAAGTCAGTCTTCGGTATATCCACATCTCTAATCTTCACCGATGGTACCCGACCTCAAATCGATCTTAGAAAAGACCGTTGCACCACTCAACTGATCAAACAGGTCATCTATCCTTGGCAAAGGATACTTGTTCTTTATCGTCACACGGTTCAGCTCCCGGTAATCTATGCATAACCTCAAAGTTCCATCCTTCTTCTTCACGAAAAGAACTGGTGCTCCCCAAGGCGATACACTTGGTCTAATGTATCCCTTCTCTATCAAATCATCCAACTGCTTCCTAAGCTCCTCCATCTCCTTAGGACCCATACGGTACGGTGCCTTAGAGATTGGCCCCGTCCCTGGCTTCAACTCAACGGTGAAATCTATCTCCCTCTTCGGTGGCAACCCCGGAATCTCCTCTGGAAAGACATCTGCAAACTCCCCCACCACTGGTATCTCATCAACTGCCGGGCTCTCTATCCGGTCATCTCTCACATGGCACAAAATCAGCGGACATCCCTTCCTCAGATACGACTTCAAGGTGACAGCTGCAATCAACTTAACTTTGGGTTTGACTAGAAACCCACGGTAAGACACACTTACACCCTTAGGACCTCTTAGGGACACTTTCTTTTGATGACAGTCTATCTTAGCTTTATACTTTCCTAACCAATCCATCCCAACTATCATCTCAAAACCATTAAAAGGAAACTCTAGCAAGTCTACAGGGAAATCGACTTGCCCAACTATCAAAGATACATCTCTAAACAACCTCCCACACGATACAGACTCACCTGAAGGTATGAAAACTTGCTCCCTAACAGACTCATATACTCTCAAACCCAACTGTTTTACATGACTCGAAGACACAAACGATTGAGAAGCCCCCGAATCAAACAAAACAAACGTAGGAATACCATTAACAAGGAATGTACCGGTGATAACGTGCGCATCCTCCTCAGCTGCCTTCTTGTCCATCATGAACAACTTGCCATCGGTCTTCCGCCCACCTCCCGGACAAGACTAGGCGATGCGGTCGGCTTTAGCACCCGACCCTTGATTGTTGTTGTTGTTCATCGGTGTCTTCCGATAAGAATTACCGCCGTTGCGGTTGCCTCCACTCTGGTAGCTCGACCTCCCGGTTTGGCCATGATCCACCGGGTCCATTGCTTGCAAAGCTCTGCGCAGTCTCGAAAGGATCCCGGTGCGCTCGTGCACTCATGTCTCTTGTGGCCTACGCCACCACAACCAAAGCAGTCACTCCCCACCGTTTGCTCACACTCCCACGACCTCGCCCAAAGGAAGTTCCAAAGACTAAACCCGGACCCGAAGAAAATCCCTTAGATTGATTGTGGTTGCCTTTCTTGAAATTAGATTGGCCACCACCCTCGCTCTCGACTTCCTCTTTTCTCCACCCGACCTCTCCCGAGCCATCTCCACTAGCCTCTCGGCTCTCCCGCCCCTCTCATATGCTTCCTTCACATCGCAAGGACTCCCACGGGTAACTTATCCATAATTTTCGTGGTTACCCTCTCTCAAACCTCAAAGCCGATTCTCCTCACTCAAACCCATATCCTCGGCATATCCGGATTTCTCATTGAACCGCTGTAGTACTCAGCCACAGACATCTCAGCCGTCATCTTAAACTTGTCGAACTCCTCTCTTGTAGACACCTCGTTTCGCACCCTCGCAAACCACCCTGATGATTGGGCGCATGTTTGATTCGCGGAACGATTAGTGACAGTTAAGAAGATTATCGTCAAGTGATTGCTCAAATATAAATGTCAACCTCTTAGTTGTCATCTACGTGCCGATACGGTCGTTTTGGCGATAATTAGAGTACATTCGAGTCCGGTCAAAAACCGTCTCCATTTTCGATAGTTTGTTAAATCCCGAGTCAGAATGTTCTGGAATGTTCCGGATATTTCTATTCCATATTCATCAAATTTTATCTTTTGGCAAATAATATCCCGTAATATTCAAAAGATAATCAAATTAAATCCGTCCTACCATAACTTAAACGCGAAATCTTTCTTAAGCGGAGGAAACCCCCGGGAACAAAGCGCACTGCCGCGCCTCTTCCAAGAGACGCATGGCGCTGCGCCTCTTCCCCAGGCCCTTCTTTGCATGATTTACGTATCTTTTTTATATCTTTCCGAGATTCACTTCCAAAGAGTCTCCGAAACCCTATTCCTTCACGTGATTAGTATAAATAGGAGCTTTCGTTCCTCATATTTCTCACGCGAGTGTCCGCCCTTCTCTTCTCCCTTTGCATTCTAGACTTCGTTCTTACTAATTGGCGCCTACGTGCTTGGACTTCCGACCACGTAAGCTCGGATCTTTCCGGGTACCAGCCTCTCCGTTGCATGACCGACCAATTTGACCAACTACACTCAATCAACTTAATCAATTAATCAATCGTTTTCCTCTTACGAGGGCACTCTCTTTGCATTCGCGTCGAGCATTCACTAGTCGATATCTTAGTTCATCTCGTTCCGTCAACATGTAAGTCTGAGGGTGTAATTTCTCTTTTATTTATTGTATTTTATTTATCATATCACCATTGTAAGATTTATGTCGAAAACACCATTAAAACCGATTTCTAAAACCGTGCTTTAAAACTCCTTTTTACGGATTTCCAGTAGACAGACGTCGAGAAAAGACGCAGCAACTGCTGCGCCTATTCGAAGGAGCGCAGCACTTGCCGCGCCTCTTCGTGAGGGCCGCCGCAGCTTCCTGCTTCTTTTCTTCTTCCTCCGTCCTCTCCGAAATTCGTTTGTTATTCGATTCTTGTTTTCTTTTGTTTATTTCGTTAATCCTTCATCATGATAGCATATAACTCACATGTATATTAATCATCATCATTATCATGCTTTAATCATCTTTAGTCCGACTTAAATCCCTTATAAATCATATTTGCGGGTTTTCGTCATTAAATTCAAACCCGGGTTGTAGAAATTCAATTTGTTCATATTGAGTTTCTGCAATTCGTCATTGACATAGTTCTAATCTGTCTTTTGTCATATTAGTCATTAATTCATCGTATCTAATGTTGGTTAATCGATTTCAATAGAGGACTCATTCATTAACATCGTTCCATCATGTAATTAATTCGTTTGCATCCGTCTCATTCATGTTTTACTGTTTTTATGACCCAATCATATGTTAAATAACCTATTAATCACTTTCATCCGAGTAAATATTATCAATCAATCATTAAATTTACCAATCGACATTAACGATTTGCGCTTAAACGGCTTCACGCCTAACTCACCCTTGAATGAGCGAAGAATCGCCGCGCTCTCTTCCAGTAGGGCGCGTCTCTGCTACTGTCCAGTGGTGATTTCGTCCCGAACTCCGTTTCTGCCTTGACCTAGTTTAATTAGTCCACGTGTTAACTAACTAATATCCGTAATATCGCTAATTTCTGTTCGTCTATTTATTTAATTCTTCTTTTTATTCTTTTATTCGTTTTATCAAACTATCCGTTTTAAAGGTATTTTCGACATAAATCGCCTATTCCAATGTAATTAATGTAATTTTCATTATTATAGTTATTGTATTTCTTTTATCATTTTGTATGTTTTCACATGTAAATCAACATTAAATTCCAACTTCGACCCAATTGTATGCTAATTACGTGTCAACCGACCTAGTTAAATTCTCACATGCTAGGATTAAAACAATGGATGTTGCATTGCATGCATATAGCCGACGATATATCGAGTATAGACAACTTCCCTA
Organism: Silene latifolia; assembly: GCF_048544455.1. NCBI lineage: Eukaryota > Viridiplantae > Streptophyta > Magnoliopsida > Caryophyllales > Caryophyllaceae > Silene > Silene latifolia. The sequence goes on along the minus strand of NC_133537.1, from coordinate 72,089,665 downwards.
ATCATTAGTAGAGGCCGCTATCGAGGCGGGCGGGATTAGGTGTTCGATCAAAAGAGCTTCCTAATACGTACCCTCACCCCTTACTCCAGATCTCCGTGAGCACCCGTGTTCATTGGCATCCACGAGAGTCATTCTAGACATAGAATGCTAAGGGTAACGATTGCTTAGTGTTCATGTCACTACTTTGTGTCTTGACATGACACGAGGTATTCGAACGGTTCCAATTTCCCATAAAAATTGGTGGCGACTCCTTACAAAATGCAAACGCTTGTTTTCGAGCCCCTTCACTCCCAAGCGCCCCGTGGGCGGCCCGCCATCCACGCTTTGGCGACTCATTGGGATTATACACTTACGTGTAGCTAGGGTGAAACTTGAACAAGGTTAGGGAATAAGTTTGTACAAGACAATTGTCGGTTCTCATAACTCGGTCTTCCTAGACCGTTTATTCGGCCTTCCTAGGCCCAACCCAACCCATTCGACCAATTGTCCCGTCTAAACGGTCCTAATTCTTATTTGGGCCTAAAGATGGATAGCGATTGACGTCATCCATACCATGGTGCTTACTCTTGTTTGTATCAAGGGCCTTCACTACTTGAGGAAATGGACTAGGAATCGGCCTTACTCTTGTTTGGCACGAGCCTCTCCACAGACTTCGGGTTTGATGGTTCGGTATGGCAACCCACCCTTTAAACCAAAACCCTTCTAAACGCACTCAAAGATCCCGTTATAATGCTTGTATAAATGTGCAAACCTTATGTGATCACCATTCTAAACAAAACCATGACGAACTTTCAAAAATCAAAACCCGTTTTCAATCAAGAATTTCGAAAATAGGGCCTTTAATTAGTACGAAATCCGGTCAAAACTCTGTCCGTTTGTCGTGTCAAAATTCGGGCCACAAGCCCATTTCAAAACCTCACCTCGAGTCCACTCCTACAACTACACTACAGTTGGCTAGGACACACATTTTCAAAGACCTTGTCTTTCTTCAAAACTCACTCGACACAAGTGGCACACACCCACTTCATGAGTCAAGTCTTTTCCTCTTTTAGCAAGTGTGATAGAATGGTCGATCGTGTTTTGATTCGTCGCCGATCTCTTGTCCAGTTTCCAAGATGCCTGGGTCAAGTGATGATACGAACCTCCAAAGAACTTCAAGAGAATAGTGATCGAATCCTAGCCGCGCTGGCCCAAATGCAAGTTACCCAAAACCAAACCTATGACCGCCTCGAGCTCATCGAAGGCCGTATCTTTGACGTAGAGGGAAGGTTGCCTCCCATTAAAGGTGAAGTACTACAATTTTCCGATGACGAATCTAAGGATGAGAATCAAATCATAGGGATGACCGCAATGAGAAAAGACTCCAATACCTAGAGGAGCAATTGATGTACCTTAAGGGGGATGACATTTACAAGGAGAACAATCGTAAGTATGAAGCCGTCAATTCCAAATTGCCCACTAACTTTAGCATGACGGATATCCCTAAGTTCAAAGGACACGAGAACCCTTTAAACCACATCCGAGCTTTCAAAGATTACATGTCTATCAAAGGCATCAAACCCGAGATGTTCTTAAGGATCTTTCCTTCATCTCTCGACACCATCCCGAAGCAATGGTTCTATACCCTAGATCACAAGAAGGTCGCTACTTGGGAGGACGCCGCGATCGAATTCTCAAAACAATACGCGGATAATGCCGAGATCCAAGTCAATATGCGCACTCTAGAGGTTCTTACCCAGAATGACAAAGAAGGATTCACCGACTTTCTAAGTAGGTGGAGGAAGACTAGTACTCAACTAGTAGAACGCCCAGATGAGGCCACTCTTGTGGAGAAATTCGTGGACAATCTCAAGCCCATATATGCCAACCATTTGAGATATCAAAACATCAAGACTTTCAAAGACTTAACCATGTTGGGGACACGAATTGAAGATGACATCCGCAAAGGGCTCTTGTCCAAAACGGTAGGTCGAGGATATCAAGGGTCCACAAGTCGTTCATACGGCTCTACTAGCAAGACCGACGAGGTTAACCTTCTCGAGCCATCCAAGAAAACTAGCCCACCAAGGAAGTTCACAAACCTTGGAGATACGTACTCCAATGCTCTAAAAAGGCTAGTGAAGCAAGGCAAACTCCAACCCATTGGACCTACTCCCGAACCCGAAAGGAAGTCCAAGTTCTGGGACGAAAATTCCTCTTGTGAATACCATAGGGGTAAGGGGCACGACACCGAAAAATGCTACAAGTTGAAACACGTGCTTCAAGATATGATTGAAGATGGTCGACTTCCAATTCCACCAGGAGGTAAGCCTAATAACACTCAGAATCCTCTTGGAGTTCTAGTGATTACAAGTGATGAATCTACCTTAGATTGCTCACATCTCATTTCTCCCGCCGAGGATGAAATTCAGGCAATTGAGAAAGAAAGACTCTACTCTACCATCTCCCCTACCATTTCCGACTTCATCGCCTGGGCAAGGAGTGTAGATAGACAAGTGTGGGAATTAGAAAGCATGGTAATGATCTTGCGCGATCCCAATGCAACACCTAAAGAACGCGTCACTTGATCTTCTCTCAAAATGCTACTATGCAAGAAGTAGTCGCCGTGGTCGATAAACTAGTCGATCAAATCATACAACTAGAAAGTGACATCATGAGGATGAGGGAACTAGCCGCGATCAATGGGGTTTGGGCCGATGACGATGAAGATGAATATCTCATTGAAAACTCCTTAGTCAAGGAAATAGTCCAAAATGGCGAAGACCAAGATGTGGATCACCTAACTCGCTCGGGTCGTCCATACCAAAACACTACTCAAAACGGTCCAACCAATGTCATCACACCAAATGACAACGAAGATGACCCCACTGACCATTTGCTCAAGCAATTACAAAGAACCAAGGCTGATCTTTCGGTCTGGCAACTAGTGGCAAGCTCATTTCCACACCGCCAAGCTTTACTGCAAGCTTTGGCCAAATTGAATGTGGCACATAACTCTACTCCTGAAGATGTAGTCAACTTGGTCTTCCAAGAATCCCCGAAGCTAAGTAATCCTATTACTTTCTCAGACGAAGACTTGCCACCTTTCGGCGCTAGTCACAACCTTGCTCTATATATCACTGTCATCTGTCTAAAGAAAAATGTGCCAATGACCTTGGTAGATGATGGCTCCGCGGTCAACGTCATACCCCTCAAAACGGCATACAAACTAGGCATGAAAGAGTCGGACTGGACTCCTACAAATCAAGGTGTACGGGCATATGACGGTACACGACGAAAAGTGGTAGGACTTGCCAATCTAACCATAGCAACGGGACCAATCGAACGAAAGGTCAACTTCCAAATAGTGGACATCGAAGCTTCATTCAACATACTTCTGGGAAGGCCTTGGATTCACGCTTCCAAAGCGGTAACATCCACCCTTCATCAAAAGATCAAGATCCCACTAAATGGCAAAGTTGTGACAATCACTTCGTCACCCATTAAGGCCATAATCGAGAAGCAATCAAATAATCAAGTCCTTGCGGATCCCATATACGAACTTGGGGGCTTCCAAAGCGTAAATGTCATAGAAAGTGAGTTGGCATCCTTATACTATAATCCCTACTCCAACTTGGTGGTCAACCACATACTCAAGAACCAGGGATACTTCCCTGGAATGCCTTTGAACCCAATTCGGGAGAACACATTCGCGCCATATAAGAAGGGCAACTCATCAAGAATACCACTTGGACTAGGGTACAAACCCACAACAGAAGAAGTTCTCGAAATGCTCGCCCAAGACCGCAAGTATGTAGGAGTCCAAATGAGGCCATATCTTCCTACCCTCAATGGATACTTCGTCCAAGAAGGAAGTTCGGAACTCTTTCATGGATTTTCCGAACCTTGGCATTACCTCGAGAAGAAGTTGGCCGGAATCGAGATCTTTCACGATTGCTACTTTATCCCTCCAGAAACGGTTCCTACCGTCAAAAACCGTCAAGCACCTTGCTTAGACGAACAAGCTGTTAGCCTCCTGTTTGGAGAGGACCGATTTGTTAGGGCCGCGCAGGATGAGATCATTACTACGATACTTCAAGACGATCGCTTCAACCCCACCGCATTGATCACAGAAATCGACACAAAGCAGCAGAAAGGGTGGAGGAAATCAATCAAATGGACCAACAATCAAGGAAGACTCTTCAAGCTCACCACTGGAGAAGGAGAGATGTTCAAAGAAGAACCAAGACGACGAATTCGAATCGAGTCGGAGTCGAGTCGAGTCGAGTCTAGAGGAGTCATTAGAGAGTCTACTCCTGTCGTCATCCCCACTCCCCTCGTTTCTCCTAGCTTATTTTCGAGTAGTCACGATAGTTCGGAAATGCCCCACCATTCGTCCCTTTGCCGCCACTATCCTTGGATCAGTTGGCTTCTTTGTTTCAACTTTACTCAAATCTTAATATGAATAAATCAGGTTCTGCTTACTCTTTGCGTTATCTTGAGTGCAATTCTGTTTATGATGATACTGAGGATGACCAAAACCCAGACTTGACCGAAATACCTCCCTACGTAGCCAAAGAAATACTACAGGAAGGGGAAGAGGGACCTGTAATTGAGGACACCGAACCCATCAATGTTGGAACCGAACTAGAACCCAAAGAACTTAGGATAGGGACTACCTTGAGCTCAACCGAAAGAACCGATTTCATAGACCTCCTAAATGAATTCAAAGACGTTTTCGCTTGGTCCTACAAAGACATGCCAGGGATCGACAGGGATATCGCCGAACATAGGATTCCGATTAAGCCAGGTTTCAAACTGTGAAATGAAGCTTCGACGAATGAGAACAGAGTGGGCTCTAAAGATTAAGGAAGAAGTTGACAAACAATTCAAAGCCGGTTCATCAAAGTTTCCGAGTATTACATTTGGGTAGCTAACATAGTGCCCGTGCCCAAAAAGGATGGGAGAATCCGAGTTTGTGTTGACTTTAGGGATTTAAACAAAGCAAGCCCAAAAGACGACTTCCCTCTACCTCACATCGACATATTGGTAGACAATCTTTGCAGACCATGCATTACTATCCTTCATGGATGGATATGCGGGTTACAACCAAATCAAAATGGCCATGGAAGACATGCATAAGACCGCGTTCGTCACCCAATGGGAACCTATTGCTATACAATGTGCCGTCGGATTGATCAACGCCGGGGCTACATACCAACGCACCGCGACTACACTTCTACATGACATGATGCATAAGGAAGTCGAGGTATATGTAGATGACATGATCGTCAAATCCAAGGAAAGAGAGGGACATATTGCGAACCTTCGCAAGTTCTTCGCAAGGCTACGAAAGTACAACATGAGACTCAATCCTCAAAAATGCACATTCGGGGTGACATCTGGCAAACTCCTAGGGTACGTCGTTAGCCAACGAGGCATAGAAATAGATCCTTCCAAAATCAAAGCTCTAATTGAAATGCCACAACCTCAAACAAAAAAGAAGTCGAGGATTCTGGGAAAAGTGCAATACATAAGTCGATTCATATCGAAACTTACGATGATTTGCGAGCCTATCTTCAAGAAGCTCAAGAAAACAGACCACACCATGTGGGACGACGATTGTCAAAAGGCATTCGACCTAATCAAGGAGATATTGGCTAAACCACCGGTGCTCATGCCACCACAAACAGATCAACCTCTTGGTTTATATCTCATGCAAGAATCGAAACCGCCATGGGTGCCATGCTAGCTCAAACCGTAGGAAGTGAAGAAAGAGCCATTTACTATCTAAGTAAGAAGTTCTTGGAATACGAGTGCAAATATTCACAACTCGAAAAGACATGCCTCGCTCTTGTGTGGGCAACAAAGAAGCTACGTCATTACATGCTTAGCTACTCACAAGATATTCTCCAAAATGGATCCAATCAAATACCTCTTCGAGAAACCCGTTCTCAACGGACGTCTGGCAAGATGGACCATGATGCTCTCGGAATTTGACCTCAAATATGTGCCACTGAAAGTAATAAAGGGTCGCGCCGTCGCCGAATTCTTCGCAGAAAATCCCATCAACGACGCACAAACCATAGATACTTGGTCATTTCCCGACGAGGATATACTTCAAACTGATGTAGATTCTTGGGATCTATACTTCGATGGAGCATCAAACCTAAGAGGATTTGGGATAGGAGTGTTGCTCATTTCTCCTGAAGGTGAGCATACACCGATCGCTGTCAAACTCGACTTCGAGGTGACAAACAACGCCGCAGAGTATGAGGCTTGTCTAATTGGACTACAAGCGGCGTAAGCTTAGGCATCAAAACCTCCGGTGCACGGGGATTCGTCACGATCATCAACCAAGTTACAGGATCCTGGAAAATCCGAAGTGAAAGCCTTGCACCCTATCGAGGCCAGATAGACCAAGTGGCTCAATTCTTTGATCATGTAACCTACTTACACCTACCTCGAGAGGAAAATCAATTTGCAGACGCTCTTGCGAAACTTGCATCTTTGATAAACATGCCAGATTACATGATGGAAATGCCTTTGTGTATCGAACGACGGTCGGAGCCAGCGTATGTCCATCAAATTACCGATGAAGAAGAAATCGCACAAGAACCCTGGTTCCAAGCAATCCTAAACTTCAAGCTTAACGGTACCTATCCACCAGAAATGGACAAAAGGGGACAACGAGCTATACGCCTACTAGCTTCCCAATACATCCTAATGCAAGGAGAATTGTACAAAAGAACACCTCTTGGTGTAGTCCTACGTTGCCTTGATCATTCACAGGCACGAAAGGTGATGGAAGAAGTCCACGATGGAGAATGCGGTCCTCACATGAGTGGACCTATGATGGCAAAGAAAATCACACGTCTAGGGTACTATTGGACCACAATGGAATCCGATTGCATCAAATATGCGAGGCATTGCCACAATCACAAATCTTCGGAACGTAAACATGTCCCTCCTTCGTTGCTCTATACGATGACATCTCCTTGGCCATTCTCCGCATGGGGAATTGACATAATTGGGAAAATAACCCCACCGAACAGAGGTCACTGTTTCATCCTAGTAGCAATTGACTACTTCACGAAATGGGTAGAAGCGGCTTCCTACACCGCTCTCACGGCCAAAAATGTAGCCAAATTCATACAAAACAACATCATCTGTCGATATGGTTGCCCACATGAAATCATTAGCGATAATGGGTCCCACTTCCAAGCCGAAACCGAACAGTTGCTAGCCAAGTACAAGATCAAGCATCATCACTCCTCGCCCTATCGACCACGTACTAACGGCGCGGTAGAGGCCGCTAACAAAAATGTCGTCACGATCCTCAAGAAAATGACCGACAATTATAGAGATTGGCCAAGCAAAATACCCTTCGCTTTGTGGGGGTATCGTACATCGATCGGGACGCCCACCGGGGCTACTCCTTTCTATTTGACCTACGGCATGGAAGCCGTACAACCATTGAGCTAGAAATACCATCCTTGCGTATTCGCTGAAAGTCAAATCCGGAGCCGATTGGAAAAGGGACAGATACGAAGAACTCATCCTCTTGGATGAACGTAGGCTACGTGCCTTACATAATGTCCAAACATATCAAGCACGTATCAAACGAGCTTTCAACAAGAGAGTTAGGCCAAGAAATATCAAAGAAGGAGATTTAGTTCTCAAATCGGTTAGAGCTCTTTTACCTGTCGACCCGAGAGGGAAATTCAAACCTAATTGGGCCGGACCATATCTAGTCAAATCCATACTCCCAGGGGGTGCGGTTAGAATCACAGACCTGGATGGAAATGAGTTTTCAAACCCCACAAATCTCGACCAACCGAAACGATACTATGCCTAGGATAAGACGGCGAAAACGCGCCTCGCGTAAACCTACGTGTCGCTCTTGTGGCACTAAATAAACGGCCCCTGGCCCATTTGAATGTCACTATGCTCTTGCATCTTGGCAAACTTGTCATCCTCATATCATCAAACAAACTAAATTCGCACCTCCCGAGTAAGCAAAGCTCATGCTTATTTTCTATGTTCATTACAAGCTCTTGCTTGAACAATTATTCTTTTACATTTACTCGAACTACGCGCTTGGGTTTGATTTCACTTTCTTTAAGTGAATACGTAGGCAATCCTTCACGGGATTCAACCCACCATTATATATAAAATAAATGTAAATAGAAGGACATTTGCATTGCACTTGAAATTCGACAAGAATAATTAAAGAAAATGCCAACGGTTTCATAACCATTTAACCTCTTTTATTTCATTTTCTAAATAGTACGACAAATAATAAAAATAGATAGGCTAGGATTCTAAAAATCCCTCCTTTTTATTACAACAATAATAAATAATAATCAAATAATAATAACTAAGACTTGGGCTATTCCTCCATCTTTCCCTTGCCCTTGTCGTTCTTGTCATATTTCTTGTCACGACCTCGAGCCGGGCGCTCTTGCACCACTTCAGACCTAATCACCAACGGTCTTTCTCGAGGCCCGACCCTCCCGTTCTTGTCAACCACCATCTCTCGCGACAGAGTAGTCTTTGATTTCTTCGAAGGATGAATGACTTGAAAGCCGGCTTCTTCTTCTCCTTCGGTCAGATGCTTCTCTTTCTCTTTCTCTCCCTCGCGCACCTTGTAATCAACGGCTCGCGCTTCCTCGATCTTTCGCGCTCTTCCGGTTGCAGCCTTCCTCCACCTCGATAAGAATCAACACCCACAAAGCATTGGAGGAGAAGCTCAAGAACCACATGTTTCTTTGGGCCCATTTCATAGCCCACTCTCTTCTTGGCTCTCGTAGTCAACGCCATGGCGATCTGCATGGACGGTGTCAAGCCTAGGGATCATCTGCTTCAACCCAACTTGCCTCATCAACCTCTCAGGGAAGATGCACACCATAAACTCCAATCCGGGGATGCGCACGGACCTAGTGGGATCTAAAGAAGACACCCCGTGTGACATGACTTGAGGTGCCACCACGGTACAACCCACCGGATCAAAGGGCCATCATCAGCCTTTAGCTTGTTCTTCCAATAGTCACAGACCCGAGTGAAATCCACCATGTACAACCTCGTCCTCATCGAAATCATACGAGCATGATAGGAAAGTGCATGAACCGGGGCTCAAGCAATCGGAGCTGTTCCATGAGCCAAACTTACCAAGACAGTATTAGACACCAAAAAAAAAAAAAAAAAAAAAAAAAAAAAAAAAACGAAAAAAAAAAAGGAAAAAACAAAACAAAAAAAAAAAAAAAAACAAAAAAAACGAAAAGAAAGAAGAAAGGAAGGTGTCTTTTACCTGTAGGATAACGGGACTTCCCAAGAACGGAAGATCGCGGTTGGATTTCCTATTATCCAAACCCAAAATGATCTCCCTAAGCACGGACAAGTCCGGGCTCCCTGCACCCCATTTGCTCAATAAGGCTCAAAAGGCGAGGATCACCTCTCAAGTCCTCATCAACATGTCCCCGAAAGACATACACATGCAACAAACAAAGCCAAATGCTCTCCTCCCGGCAACATAAGAGACAGAGGGGTCGGCCCCGTTGATGAATCGGTCTATAAAATCCAACATCCGCACGCCTTTCGAAGTAACAAGGCGATCCACCTCAAGTCTAGTAAGTCCAAGCAAATCTCTAAACTTACTCTTATACCCTTGAGCGGTAGAAGGGATGGCAGGTAAGTGTTCGGGTCCCAACCGCCAATAGCGACAATTTCCTCCGAAAAGGACAAATATCACCTCCTGGAAAGGCGAATACATGATAATTTGGATCCCAATAATCAAGGCAAGCATCTAAGAACGGTTTCACTACCTTGATGAGTTTCAAACTCAATAAAGACCCAAGATTATAAGCACCCATGTCGTGCTTTTCCATGTTCGAAAACTCATTAGTCCATTCCTTCAAGCGAACCTCCAAAGTATTCATGATGATAATTTTCTCTTGAAAATTTATTTTAGGAGTTTTAGGAGAAGCAACGAAGAAAAGACGGAAGAATTGTATGATTCAAAGCTTCTAGCAGCGCTTTCTATTTATACTAATTTGCTGTTTCCAAAATCCGTCGAAACAAACCCCTCGGGAACAAAGCGCACTGCTGCGCCTCTTCAAAGGGACGCGACTCATGTCGCGCCTTCCCCGTGCTCACTCCCGTGATTTCCGCGCTTGGATCTTTCCTAATTCTATAACACGCGTGATTTCCTATTCCTATGGGATTTTATTTTGGGTAAACTACGGAAGTTTACCATGTTTTGGGATTTCCTAATTTCGCGGGCACGCATTTCGAGGCGACATTGACATTTTCGCCGTTTTATCACATTTGTGTATTTAATTATCCATTTAATTCTTTTTATTATTCAAACTTTCATATATTTATTTCATTTTCTTAATTTCTTTTGCTACATTTTCTAACTTATGAATTTCTATTTTTCTTTTTTTTCGGGGGTAACCCTCCCTACCGTCCGGTCATTTGTCATTTCCGGTCATTTCCTAAAAAAAATTTTTGCATTTGGTCCTTTTGAGTCTCATTTTGCACTAATTAAAGGCCTTATATGTATATAAAATGTGTGAATCGCGTGATTGTCCATGTAAATTCCGGTAACATGACGGCGTAAACCGTCATCTACCAAACCTGTTCAAGAACTAACCTGCAGGTACAAACAAACAACCCAGCAGCAAAGGCACTCAGGCCATCATATATACAAAAAAGCAAATGTACAAACAAGGCGGGGCTCGCGCCCAACAAGTCCAAATGTACAAGCAAACCGGCTCGCGCCCAAACAAGTCCAAATGTACAAAATCAAGCCTTGCGCCCCGACCAAATCAAAAATCCAAGAAAACTGGGGGCTTGCGCCCCAAACCAAGTCCAAAAATGTTTCAAAATCAAAATGTACAAATCTACAAAACTACACAAGCTACTGCTGGGCACCCTCCAACTCAAAGAACTCTCGCCATCGGAGCGGCGATCTCGGCATCCCGAAACTCGAGCTCCTCGACAAGCGAGCCGTCTCCTCCCGAGCCTCGGGCCAACTCTCGTCCCGACTCGCGGTCACCCCCGCAAACAAAAGAACGAATTGGCTCACGTCAATCAACTCAATTGGAAAACCAAAACTCAAAAAAAAAGAAGATCGAAAAATGGGTATAAAGGTTCATACCTGACGACCCCGACCGCCGACGAGTGCCTCAATGGCCGTAGCTCGTAGCCGGTTGGCCACCCTCCATAGTGCCACGAACCGAGATGGCGCGACCTGCATTTCAAAGAAATCCTCGAAGAATTAAACAAATTCGATCAAACGTGTTCTTACACGAAAACCATGCAAAATGGGAGCTCACCCTCCGAATCGATCTTTGCCCGCCATCATCCAGGCCAAGATCCGTCACGCTACGTCAAAGTCACGTAACTCGAGATCGTCGTCCTCCCGAAAGAGCGTCGGTGTACTCGAGGGTCTCGGGGTACTCTGGGGGCTCGATGCCCGCCGCCTCAACCTCCTACAAGGACAAAACAACTCTCGTTAATCGATGATCCTTCGTCGTAATTTTCAAAATCAAAAACAAAGGATACTCACCACTACCGGCCAATAGGCCAATCTCCCGTAAAGGAACGCCGAGTAATCCTCCTCAGGGAGAAGAAGGTCGTCGCCACTGGCACCGGCCAGGTCCGCCTCCCTCTCAGCCTCAGAAGGCTCCCTAAACATCGTCCTAGGAGGATCGACGGGAACCGTCAACGCGCCCGAAAGCACCGACGAGCTAACCGCTCGCCCGGATACCATACAAGACCCATCGACGTCCACAACAAGGCAAGAAACTCGAACTCCTAGGACGAAGGGTCTCAAAGAACAAAGGGAGGCGCTCCAGCGTACTCCGCCCAAGGTCTGGGCACCCACTGTCACAATATGAAGGCAAAGGTCATTCCTATGATCAATTGAAAACAAAATATGAGAAGATGTGAATGAATACAAATGGGATACTCACGCTGCTCAGCTGAAGGGCGTTCACATCCCGCCGGTAGACGTTGTGAGAAGAACGCTTGCTCTTCGTCCGGCACATGACCCAATCCCTCACCACGGGATAGGCCCTCTCCAACGGCTCCGTCCTCTTGGGCGCGAGGTCCGGAAAGTAAGAGTACACCCACGCCTGTAAAACAGAATAGTCAATGACGATCTTTCGATCTTTGATAAAAGAAAGGAATTTACGTTGATCTAAAGGTAGGTTCATACCTCCAATACAGCCGGTCCGATAAAGCGCGCAGAGAAGTCCCCTTCTCCATCAACTCCCGACGAACCATGGCCCTCATAAAGCGGATGAGGACCGCAAAACCAAGATGACCAGTCCCAACGCCCTAAGGAACTCGGTCGAAAGAAAGGGGAGAAGCTTCGTCGACAACCTCTCACCCTTGTCTCCGAGGTAAATCGAAGACAAGAACCACCAGAGCTGACGAGCCCTTTGCTCGGGCATGTACAGGAGGAGGGTCCGTCTCCCTCCCATCGATCACCACCGATGCCGGGGTCTTCCCCGCAAAGTAATCTCGAACATAGGTACTGGGTACCAAACCCGGCACCGCAACAGCCTTCGGCGACAAGTTCCAGCCGATCAACCTCCTCGCCTCGGCCGAATCTGCCCTCATGCCGACCTCCGCCACACCATCTCCTCGATCCCCGCACGGCACCGTAAATCATGCCGTAGTCCTCCAAGGAGACTCCCACCTCACCAAAAGGCAGGTGAAATGTGGAAGTCGTATCCCAGAATCGATCCAAGAAAGCGCGAACCAGGCTAAGGTTGGCCCGCAGCTTCCTCTTCACGATATCCCTCCAAGCCTCGAACCGGAGGACCAACGCTCCGCGCTCAATCATGGCTCTCTCCTCCTCCGACAGCCGCTCGTAGTGCTCCATCGCCGTCGTATACCCCGAGAACGACCGGATGTTTCCGGCCTCCTATTAAAATTTGAAACAAAGCTATCTTTAGTTTTGGAATAAATTTAGAAGAGATTTGAACAAAAATGGAAAAGGATAGGTAAAGAGTTAGGGAATTCCTATTTACCAAGCTCTTCACCGTCCTGTAGGACAAGTGACCCTCTGCAGCCCACACAAGGTGCCTACTCTCCCAGGTCTCGGCCCACGCAGGAGCACCTCTCAGCTGGCGACCCCCTCGTCCGAGGTGGGCCCGTCTCGGGATCTCTTCCTCGTCAGCAGCCTCCTCCTCGGGGACCTCCTCTGCAGCAGCCATCACCGCGGCGGTGAAGGCCTGCTCTAAAGCCTCCTCAACAACAGCGGCGTCTATATCCATGGGATCTCTCCCAGAAGAAGAAGCATCGTCACCTGCAACGATTAAAGCAAATCCAGGCCGCGTCACATGGCGACAAGCCCTTGTTAAGTAGTTTTCGAGCCTTCAAGGCCCAGAAATCGCCCCTTTCTGGCCATCCTTGGCCATGTTCCCGCCAAACCCAATCACTCATGTGATGAATAGGGTCAAGTCAAGTCCAAGTCAAAGCCTAGTTCCGAGTTCGAGTCGAAAATTCGGCAGCATTTCGCTATAATGGCGATTATGCCCTAAAAAGTGTCCTGCAAAAAGTTGTCACAAACCAAATTTCCGAGATGACAGGAAGTTTACCCATCATCCAAGGGTCCCAAGTATCAAATTTCATCACAAATGGGCAATCCTAAGGCCATTTTCGAAGCAATTTTCGATCTAGCTGTGAAACCGTCTCAAAATTCGCTCAAGGGCTCAAAACTTGATGAAAATTCGAAGTAAATACATGGTTATGTTCCTAACATTGCCTACTACTCATTTCTAGTATCAATTTGGCATGACAAATCCATTTGGGGGAAAAGCCCCAAATTTTCGATCAAAAGGGTCGAAAACCCTAATGTTCGCGGCTCAAAATTCGACAAAAATGAATGATTAATGCAAGATTAAAGCACATACCTCGATTAGTCATATTCCAAGCAAGCTTTTGAATCCAACCTTGATAGAAATGGTGAAGAGTTGAGAGAGAAATTGAAGGATTTATGTTTCGAAATAATGAAATGAAAACCTTTACGATTTCGCGTTTTTACGCTGAATTGCTTGAATTGGGAACAGACGCGAAGCGGGGCCGCGCCTCTTCCAAGAGACGCAGCTCTTGCTGCGCCTCTTCCTTTGTTTCCCTCCTGATGGATTTTCAAAAATCCGTTATGAGTTCGTTACTCGTGGGCCCATCTTTGGTGCGCCTCTTCTTCGATGACATTTTATCACTTTGGTCCGTTTCGATGATTTCCCTTCGTTCTGGTCCGCATTTTATCCAGTGCGACAGTATTTCGCAGTATTGTCCAAATTCATTTTATCCCGCGCAGCAGTATTTCGCAGTATTGCTCAACCATTTTGGCGCAGTAGTATTTTGCAGTACTGCTCACTCGAGGCTTTCCCCCGACGATCAAGATGTTCCTAGTCGTCGACATATTCCCCAACAAGAGTTCGCTTGAGACCGACGCAAGCAGATTCAACTTCCAAATTTCGCCAGAGTTCGCTCGAGACCAACGCAAGCGGATTCCCCCGCGCTTTCTACCAACGTCCTGCTGCTTTCAATGTTTCTTGTTTCCCCGCGGAGTTCGACAGGGTGTCGTTCTCCAGAAGTTCCTATACCCAAACCTTAGTTACCTTTAGGTCAGAACTCATATTTGGCCTCCTTCCTGTCAATGCTTTCCTTTAGGGTCCCACACCCTAGCACGTTCATATATTACCTTTAGGTCTTAACCTTAGCTCCTATGCACCTCCGAAAGCATCTCGAGGAAGAAGTCTCAGGTATAGTCCTTTCTTATGGCTGGCGAGCCTCCTTACGTAGTCTAATGGACTTTAAACGACCCTCCCCGATAGTCGACAGACTCTAAAATGTTCCCGACGACAGGTCCTTGGCTCAGACCCCTTGAGCCGCCTCGCGTCGCCATAGTCGTCAGGTTGTAATCTTCGATTGACCTGATGGCTATACTTTGACTTTCGCCTTGTCCAAGCCTCAGTCAAAGTGGGGGCTCTGTAGACACCTCGTTTCTGCACCCCTCGCAAACCACCCGGTGATGATTGGGCCGCATGTTTGATTCGCGGAACGATTAGTGACAGTTCGTAAGATTATCGTCAAGTGATTGCTCAAATATAAATGTCAACCTCTTAGTTGTCATCTACGTGCCGATACGGTCGTTTTGGCAGTAATTAGAGTACATTCGGAGTCCGGGTCAAAAACCGTCTCCATTTTCTGATAGCTGTTAAATCCCGAGTCAGAATGTTCTGGAATGTTCCGGATATTTCTATTCCATATTCATCAAATTTTATCTTTTGGCAAATAATATCCCGTAATATTCAAAAGATAATCAAATTAAATCCGTCCTACCATAACTTAAACGCGGAAATCTTTCTTAAGCAGGAGGAAACCCCCTGGGAACAGGCGCGGCACCTGCTGCGCCTCTTCCAAGAGACGCAGTGGCTGCTGCGCCTCTTCCCAGGCCCTTCTTTGCATGATTTACGTATCTTTTTTATATCTTTCCGAGATTCACTTCCAAAGAGTCTCCGAAACCCTATTCCTTCACGTGATTAGTATAAATAGGAGCTTTCGTTCCTCATATTTCTCACGCGAGTGTCCGCCCTTCTCTTCTCCCTTTGCATTCTAGACTTCGTTCTTACTAATTGGCGCCTACGTGCTTGGACTTCCGACCACGTAAGCTCGGATCTTTCCGGGTACCAGCCTCTCCGTTGCATGACCGACCAATTTGACCAACTACACTCAATCAACTTAATCAATTAATCAATCGTTTTCCTCTTACGAGGGCACTCTCTTTGCATTCGCGTCGAGCATTCACTAGTCGATATCTTAGTTCATCTCGTTCCGTCAACATGTAAGTCTGAGGGTGTAATTTCTCTTTTATTTATTGTATTTTATTTATCATATCACCATTGTAAGATTTATGTCGAAAACACCATTAAAACCGATTTCTAAAACCGTGCTTTAAAACTCCTTTTTACGGATTTCCAGTAGACAGACGTCGAGAAAAGACGCAGCAACTGCTGCGCCTATTCGAAGGAGCGCAGCACTTGCTGCGCCTCTTCGTGAGGCTGCCGCAGTTCCTGCTTCTTTTCTTCTTCCTCCGTCCTCTGTAAATTCGTTTGTTATTCGATTCTTGTTTTCTTTTGTTTATTTCGTTAATCCTTCATCATGATAGCATATAACTCACATGTATATTAATCATCATCATTATCATGCTTTAATCATCTTTAGTCCGACTTAAATCCCTTATAAATCATATTTGCGGGTTTTCGTCATTAAATTCAAACCCGGGTTGTAGAAATTCAATTTGTTCATATTGAGTTTCTGCAATTCGTCATTGACATAGTTCTAATCTGTCTTTTGTCATATTAGTCATTAATTCATCGTATCTAATGTTGGTTAATCGATTTCAATAGAGGACTCATTCATTAACATCGTTCCATCATGTAATTAATTCGTTTGCATCCGTCTCATTCATGTTTTACTGTTTTTATGACCCAATCATATGTTAAATAACCTATTAATCACTTTCATCCGAGTAAATATTATCAATCAATCATTAAATTTACCAATCGACATTAACGATTTGCGCTTCGCCATTAGCCGAACTCACCCTTGAAACGTTAAAGAATCGCGCGCTCTTCCGAGGGCGATCTCGCTGCGCTGTTCGGGTGATTTCTGTCCCGAACTCCGTTTACGCTTTGACCTAGTTTAATTAGTCCACGTGTTAACTAACTAATATCCGTAATATCGCTAATTTCTGTTCGTCTATTTATTTAATTCTTCTTTTATTCTTTTATTCGTTTTATCAAACTATCCGTTTTAAAGGTATTTTCGACATAAATCGCCTATTCCAATGTAATTAATGTAATTTTCATTATTATAGTTATTGTATTTCTTTTATCATTTTGTATGTTTTCACATGTAAATCAACATTAAATTCCAACTTCGACCCAATTGTATGCTAATTACGTGTCAACCGACCTAGTTAAATTCTCACATGCTAGGATTAAAACAATGGATGTTGCATTGCATGCATATAGCCGACGATATATCGAGTATAGACAACTTCCCTAATCATTAGTAGAGGCCGCTATCGAGGCGGGCGGGATTAGGTGTTCGATCAAAAGAGCTTCCTAATACGTACCCTCACCCCTTACTCCAGATCTCCGTGAGCACCCGTGTTCATTGGCATCCACGAGAGTCATTCTAGACATAGAATGCTAAGGGTAACGATTGCTTAGTGTTCATGTCACTACTTTGTGTCTTGACATGACACGAGGTATTCGAACGGTTCCAATTTCCCATAAAAATTGGTGGCGACTCCTTACAAAATGCAAACGCTTGTTTTCGAGCCCCTTCACTCCCAAGCGCCCCCGTGGGCGGCCCGCTGTCCACATCTCTCAACTTACTCCTCACATGTTCTGGTACGAACTCCTTCCTCACAGCCCTACGAAACTCCTCCCAAGGTATAGCAGGTAACCCCTGGTTGGTATATATCTCCTTGGCACTCACTTTCACTGAATCCCACCACTTGCCACCGCCTCCCTCGGATAGAATGCAGCCGATCCACTCTCATCTCGTCGGACAAATGAACTAAATCTAGTATGTTCTCCATCTCCCTCAGCCAACTATCAAGATGGTTAGGCTCCTCAACTCCCTTGTACTCCTTCGGGTTAAACCTCGCAATATAGAGGCTGACTTTAGCATGGTCAACCTCCTTCTCCTTACTCTTATCCTTGTCCTCATTCACTCTCTTCAGAGTCTCTGTAAGAGCGTCCTGGTGTTCCAACATCTTAACGATGTCATCCGTAGTCATAAGCTCAGCTCTCGCGTACAAAGCATTTCTCTTGGGCGGCATCTTGAAGCTATATAAGAAAGGGATAAACATAAACACGCGTACTAAACCTCAAAACACGAAAACACGCTGCCCGGAACCTACTCGATCGAGTATCCAAACCCACTCGATCGAGTAACGGGCTACTCGATCGAGTGCCCCCATGTACTCGATCGAGTACCCAAACTCCAGAACCAAACAGACCTTCTGATCTCTAACCCACTCGATCGAGTATCTAGGCTACTCGATCGAGTGACCCCCTACTCGATCGAGTACCCCTAGTTACTCGATCGAGTGCCCCAAAACTCGATTCTGGACTCAAAATCGCCAAAAACCTACCCGATCGAGTCAGCCTCACTCGATCAAGTACCCCCAATACGCAAGAGCTACCCGCATATTACGTCGTATACTAACATGCTAACTTTATAAAATCACATGCTATCAGAATACATATGCTACGCATCTATTATATTATCAACAAGGTCAATTCATCATGCTATTAAAGCCACATTGTAAATCATTCCATCATGCTATCATTTCATCAACAATGTATATATATATAACATTACTTTTCTTTCGTCTCATCTACTTCCAATTCGAAGATTCAACCATCAACACATTCCATCACATTATTACGCAAGTTACTAAGCACACACATGACTCAACACATATTTCCCCCATGTGACCGGTTCAAAGTTGTAGGGCGACCCCCGCGACTTTAGGACGTCTCCCAAGCCTTTGCACTAGCTCCTACAACTTTTACCCCGGGTTCATTTTAATTGACTCCCTATGTTCATTAAGTTCATTGGTTACAGGTTTCAGGATCGTCGCTCTGATACCATTTGTAACACCCCCATACTCCGAGTGCCTTACCAGGACCACTCAGGTATGAAGACATCACCATCTCGGTTGCCCGAGGTATGATAATCAAATAGACAAAACAGAAACAACATTTATTATAAGTAATTTAATGAATAAGTACAATCCTCGAAACCAAACTGAAAGTACAATACATTATTCAAAACTGTCTTTCTCAATCGAAATGTAAATAAAACTAAACTACAAATGGAAGACTCTATCGTCATGTCATGGCCATCCCAGCTATCCCAAAGATCATCTCTATACCTGTTCAATATCTGCTCACCATCCCCGAATGGATCACCGCAGTTTTACAAAACAACACCGGGTCGATTAATCACACAATCAATATAAATAACAACAATGAGACAAATAGACAGCTGAACTATCACACACACACAACACCACCAACTCCCATCATCTCAATACTGACTGTCCACTGGACCAGCCCTGTGGACAAGGCCCTCGGGAACTGCGTCCGCGGGATCCACACTAGGCATAATCGACTCGAGGTTCTTTCGAATCGAATTAAGACCAATTAGAGTCGCCACCAAGTTTTTTGGGAACTTGGAACCGTTCAAGTCAACTTTACACCTTTCATCGAAAAGCATAAAGCCCATCGACTACGAGTGATTAAAGATAAAGACTTGTACCCTATATCACTCGATTTGAATGACTCTCGTAATCCAATGGTATTTAGACGGATCCACAAACCATAGATCTTGAGTAAGGGGTGAGGGTACGTGTTGGGAAGCCCATAAGGACACCCAACCCCGCCCGTCGATAACGGCCTCTACTAAGTCAAGTGTCGGATTTCAAACAAGGTCATAGCTACGTACGATGTATGATATGCAAACGTTGTTTTAACCCTATCATGTGACAACAATTTCTATGTCGTTTTAGATGCAACTAAACTAACTTTGTCAAAGTTGTAATTTAGCATGTGGGTTGATTGATCTAGCAACATTCAAACGAAAGCAAACAAGGCTTGATGGGGAATGGGGGAGCCGTTGGGATCTACCTATTACAAACCAGGCATTTCATGCCGACGCAACAACAAATTAAAGATACAACTCGATCTAAATACAAAGCTATACACACGACGCAATACATGGCCGTTTGGCCTAGAAAACCGTGCACAAGGGGGGGTGACTCACGGCCTACATGACTCAGGGCCTTGAGTCACTCCTCATAATGTGTGCTTTCACTCAATCTCATCGAATTAGACATAGGGCTACGCACCAAAGCATGCATTAGCATAAACCGGGCCATGTTGCTTTAGACAACATGCGGTTTACTACGCTCCTACAAGCATTGGGGAACAACCGTCCAACCAAACAAGACCAAGGTTTTTTGAAGAGGTTTTGACTCAAAAGAAGTAAAACAAACTCGAAAATTACAACTCGATAAACAAACGATAAATTACAAGCTATCAAACGACAAAGAACAAAAGATATAAAACAAACGAGACAAGGAAAGACGTGGCCAACCCCACGGCCTAAAGCCACGGCCACAGACACGGCTACCCTAGTTCCTAGGTCGGGTTCATTAGTTAGATGGATTTGCAAAGCGATACGGGAGATACATTAGAAAACGATGATAAAAAAAGGTCAGAAAGCTTCGCTTAAGATCGAGTGTTCCACACGGCCCAAAGGGGTTGAATTAGGTCAAGTTTGCAAATTAAGTTAACTCATCGAGTGTTAATAAGAAGGTGCTAATCACGCACTCTTATACTAGCGAGAAATTAGGTGAAAGAGAGAGATGCGTTCAATTATTTACAGAATTGTTAGTTGATTTTTAAAGCTATGTCGATGTACCCTAAAGTGTCTAATTAGATTATTAAATTAATTTAATGTCATCTAAATACGTCATAGGTTAACAATCAGAGGTTAAACTAACATACAACGGGTCCTAGGGTATGTCGATTTGGCCGAAACCATAAGGGGGTCGAAAGCGAAGAGCGAAGTTAGACAACTCGTTTTATTTATGCCCTACCTTGAACACGAGGATATGTAAATGAGACGGGGGTGTACGACCGACTGATGTAGCGGTTTCTTTTCCCATCTCAAGTCAACGCGGGTGTTCATGGTGGTACTTTAACTCATACTCGGACTAAACTAGTTTCATAGTTAATTAGAACAAACGATAATCAAAACGAAAAACAAACAAAAAACAAGAAAATAAAAAAGCATAAAACAAACGAAATAAAAGGGAAAAGAAGAGGATTTGATGCACCCTCAACCTACATGTATCGTTGACACCGTCTTGGGTCGTAATCGATGGTAGGTTTTATCTCGAGAGGCCGTCGTCGACGAAGAACAAAGCAAACACGCGTTTTTGAAACTTTCTGGACAGCGATTTTCAAACGATGATATCTCCCTCGTTTCACGACGAAAATTCGATTCGAAAGATGTTTTGAAAACTAGAAAGAGAGGAGAACAGGAATCTTTAAGCAACCCCTGCTCGTTTTGGGCTATTGGGCACGAAAAACGAGCACAAACAGAACTGGACAGACAAGAATAAACCGCGAAAACAGAGTGTATAATACTCTGTTTTTCGAGGGGTTTCGTGTACTCTCAAGGGCAATTTGGCTCGTAAATCTTTGTCTAATGTGTAGATGGATGTTATGTGGTTAATTAGGAACAAGAAAATCGAGTTTTGATGGAGGTTTGAGGGAGGAACGAACTGCTTTTCGAGGAAGACACACAAACAGTTTCAGTTTGTGTGTCGGTTTTGTTTAGGGTTTTTGGGAGGCAATTAGAGTTTGTTTCTGAGGTTTAAAGCTTGTGGGTGATGGTAGGATGTATGGAGAACTTAGAGGAATGAATGTATGGTGAAGGGGTGGTATTTATAAGGAGTTAAGGTAGGGTAAAAGAGAGGGAGAGGCAATCGGGCTTGCTGAACATAGCTGCTGTCCAGCAGCTTTTGGGGGGGTTTCTAGGGTTCGTTTTGGGGGTTTTCTTGGTGATTAAGCTAGGATAATATGGGTAGGATACTAGGGTATGGGTTAGGGTTAATGGGTACGGGTCTTGGTAGTATTTGGAGCGGGTTTTGGGCTCGAGATTGAGCTGCCAAAACAGGGGGCTGCATTGGTTATGCGCGGGCTGTTGGGGGGTGTTTGGGGATGGAATTTGGGCCGTGGGTATGGGGTTCGAACTGGGGTTGGATGGGTAGTGGTCTAGGTTGGTTAGTGTACTCGAGATTCGTGCCAATTCGTAAAGAAAACGGGCTCAAAAACTGAGCTAAAATCGAGCTCAAAAACACATGGTTGAAACGAGTTCTTTTCGATTTTTAAATCGATTTTTCAAATCAATTAACACATTAAAATAAATGATTTTTCAAACCAAATATACTCATAAAATGATTTTTCAAATCAAATATTTATTTTATTTTCAATAAAATAAACTTGGGAAAATAAATTCAAAATAAAATAAATTAAATTGAAATCACCTTAAAAAGACTTTAATTTAAATATCATTTAAATTAATAAAATGAACTCACTTAAAAAAACATTAATTTAAATATCATTTAAATTAATAAAATACTTCATCGACGACGCCCATTCTACATCGTAAAACGAGCTCCAAATAATGACAATGACAACTAAAGAATACATGTGTCCTATCATCATCGGGTGTTTGTCGGGTTCTCTATAAATTCCAATAGCGACGGATACGGGTATCTCACAGCCCCCACTTTGACTAAGGCTTGGACAAGGCGAAAGTCAAAGTATACCCCAGTCCCTCTCGACCGAGGATTCTTCGGTCGTTTATAGTCCATTAGACTTGCGTATATAAGCTACTTGACCATAAGAAGAGATCATACCTGAAACTTCGTTGGGGATTGACTCTTGCTTCTGTTGTGTCAAATTATCGTCATTGGTCGTCGACCCATAAATTGCATATATGGTGGATTGAGCCTTATCCTTAGGCGCCTACGTATCCGTTTCTGACGGAATCAAACCCGCGTCGTAGTTCGGCCACTACTGACACATGCCCAAAGTTTATCATCTGCTGGCATTTGTCCAAAATTCATCATCTGTTGACATTTGCCCAAAATTTATCATCTGCTAGCGCTTGTCCGAATGGGACGGGACTTTCCAGGGAGGTTGCCGCCGCTTTCATTATTTGCTTTCAGCTGTGGAATTCTTCCATTTCATACTCTTGTATTGAATTGAATTCTGAGTGGATGTCATCCTTTACATCCCGATAATGGTCTCTCGGCCAACGGCTTCGAGCCCCGATTTGCAATGGCTCTAAAGTCGAAGACTTTAGAGCCCCCAGTTGAAGCATATCCTACTATATTTGAAACACAAAAACGTACTAGCAATAATCATCACATAAGCACATTTGTATCATCGATCTTGAAATTGGATCATTTGAAATACTGGGTCATCGACCCGAAAATTGAATTTTGAAAATTTTGAATGATTAGGTCATCGACCTGAAAATTGAATTTGAAAATGTTGAATGATTGGGTCATCGACCCGAATTTCGAATTTGTCATCATTTAGAATATTGGGCCATCGGCCCTTCAAAAATTGAATTTTGAATTTTTGAATTTCGAAGGATTGGATCATCGACCCACAAGGATTCCACTACTTGGATCATCTATCCACAATTCGCAAAAAGTTTTTGGAATTTTGAAATTTTGAAATATTTGGCATTTTGAAATCGAACCTTGATGGGTGAGCATGAAATGCAACTCAGACATTCTGTATGACCCGTAAACATTGTGGGCGTAGCCCGCTACCGCAAAACAAAAAAAGAAAATAAAACCGTAAGTGTGCACGGGTTTTAATTCAAATATGGACTTGTTGAGGATAGAAAATGTAAGTCGGCCGTGCCGGCGCTCCCCAAAACGCGATAGATGTGTGAAAACCCGATGCATCGTGCAAAGACGGTGTGGATCAAGCGGGCCTAAGAGGCGCGCGACCCAAGGCCCACACGGCTCAAAAAACGGCATCCTAGGGGTGTCCTCCTAGGTGCTTCCTTCCTTATACTTTCTATATATAGGAAGAGTCAGATGTATTGCCAATTTATTCTCGCTTTCTTCCAAATAACATAAATCATTATGAATAATCTAGCGAGTGCTATGCGGCGTGGGAGACAGAACTTTCAGGCGCGAGAGACAAGAATTAAAGACCGCTCACCGGCGCAATTACTTCCTTACGCCAGATCCCCCTTCAACTGCGTTGTTGGAACACCGCCTTAGCTATTGGGATCCCCCGAACCATGTCTTTGCTTTTCCCGAGGGGGAGATCTCGCCCTCTACCCGAAGAGTTTTCTGCCCTGGGAGGATGGGATGCTGATGCCATACCGGCTATACCTAAATTTCATTCAGGGTGGCGTGGAACATATCTAGACTGCCTTGGCCTTTCCAGGACGGAGTCTGAGGGGATAGTTACTGGTGACGAAGTCAACCTTTTTGCTATCCATCGGAAATTTTGTATCTTGCGAAACAAGATTTCATCACAAATGATTGCACGCAGGCCTTTGGATTGATCATGCTTCACCTCTATGTCTTCGAAGGTAGAATGAACAAGACAACTTGTGTAGGACAAGCGAAGCTTTTGTCCATTGTGTCTCGATGGAGACGGACATAACCCTTCCTGGATTATTCTTGCTTTGAAACTCTCCGGGTTTAGATGCTAAGAAAATGAACTCGTATCGATTGGTCGGGATGCTCCCGTCTATTGCGAGTAACAAAATCTATTCTCCTGATTTCGCATCCTTGATTAATTTTCCTTTATCACAATCCTTGCCACGTTTTTGTTGCATTCGCGCCACAATTTTGTCACGATTTTGCGCATTCTCGCCACAATTTTGTCAGATTCTCGCCACGATTTTGCTGTATTCTGCCACGATTCCTGCCACAATTCCGTTTTTTTTTTCCTTCTTTTTCTTCTTTTTTTTCTTTCGTCTTTTTTTTTGTCACGTTTTTTTTTCTTTTTTTTCTTCTTCTTTTTTTTTTTTTGTCTCTTTTTTTCGTCTTTTTTTTTTTTTTTTTTTTCGTCTTTTTCATGTTTTCTTTTTTTTCTCTTTTTTTTCAGGTGTGGCTTTGCGAGAGATTTTGGCTCTTTGCCCCGCCGCGTGAGCCCAACTCGTATCTCGCCCGTATGCTGACTATGCGTGCCAAGCGGTATGAAGACGAGCATCAAAACGACCTTGCATATTGGCGAAACAAACTGACAGGAGGGGAATGTCGCCCTCTTTGCTGGTTCATGCCTTGGCTTCGCCTCAAATCCTTTACTATCCTTCCGGAAGATGACAAGACCGACGTTTGCGCCATCAAGGGGGTTAGAGAGGTCTATTCACATTTACCCTGACCGCGTCCTGCGTCAGATGGGCCGCAGACAAATAATTCCCAAGTGTGAGGCTGTTCTGGGACGAGCAAGAGAGCTGAATTCCTCTATATGTGATGATTGGCTCAAGAGGTGGCACCAAAGGCGTCTTTGGTACGTATCTGCGCGCCCTCAGACTACCTGGGTATCCCCGTCTTATACTATATGGCTAAAAGAGAAGACCGAATCAGGTAAGGACTTGTGTCGGAAGGATGAGCTTGTCGACATCAAATATTATGACAAAAGCAGAAGCAGTCGCGACTTCTTTGTTAACGATTCTTTCGTCCCGCATCCGGACCTCGAAGCTAAGACCGAGAAGACTCCTAAGATCGACTCACAGCGACAGTGTGTGGAAACGGTTGGGTTCAAAGGCACACTCGGGCTCGACCTTAGAGGGAGGCTTGGTCCTCGCTTGAGTGTAAAAGATAGGTTGGGCCCTCGGGAGGAAATGATGATCCCTCCTAAGAAGCGCGCTAGACAGAACACAACTACCCCCCCCCCGAGGAGCCTCGGTCACGTGACCCAAAAGGCAAAGGGAAAAAGAAGATGTAGGAGCCTTCGACTCCAGATATATTATTTGATACTACTACTTATTATTTGTTGCTAGTTGTTTTCTTTTTTTTCTTTTGAAGGATGTAATGGGCATCGCCCGATCTTTAAAAGGACTTACTATCTATTAAAAGTTCCAGTTTCTGCATAAAATTTCATTTTATTCAAGGAAGGGTCGGTTGTACTCTTTTAAAGAGCTGCCTACGTATCTGTTATCAACAGAATCAAACCGAGCTCGTAGTTCCACAAAACAAACGCGCTACAATCATCGATTTATAACGCGCAAAAAACAATGAAGCAAAGTGTCGCGGCCTAGACTCGCTCACGAGCACCGCAATTCAAAATTTTATTTTACGACATTGAGAATGAGTTCTACGGATAGTATTTCTTGATTGATCCAAATTCGTCGGATTCGCAAAGTCATTTCCATCTAGATCTCGTCCGATCATTGCGCCTCCCGATAATATCTTCTTTACTGTAAGGACCGCCCAATTTGGCTTGAATTTTCCCCTCGGGTCGATTGGTAGTAAAGCGCGCACGGACTTTAGGACCAAATCCCCATCCTTTATTCCTCGAGGTTTCACCTTTTTGTTAAATGCCCTTTGTATCCTTTTCTGATAGAGTTGAACATGGTGTAATGCATTTAACCGTCGCTCGTCGAGCATGACCAAGGAATCGTACTGGCTTGTAGCCGATCGACTTCTGACTCGACTTTCTAACAGGATCCTTAAAGAAGGTACCTCTAATTCGATAGGCTGAACCGCTCCATCCCATACGTTAAATAGAACGGAGTTGCTCCGATGGTCGTGCGAATAGACGTTACAGTATCCCCACAAAGTCGAACGAGTATCTTTTCCCGCCATTCGCGGTAATTGTCGGTCATCTTTCCGAGAATCACAAAGATTGTCTTGTTGGCGGCTTCCACCGCACCATTTGTTTGAGGTCGATACGGTGACGACTTGTGGTGTTTGATTTTATACTTTTCAAGTATTACTAGCGATTTCAAACGAAGTGAGTGCCATGATCGCTAATGAGCTCATGCGGCACCCCATATCTGCAAATGATTTCATTCTGAATGAACTTTGCTACCTGCTTTGCTTGTAGAACCTTGTACGATTTCACTTCCACCCACTTCGTGAAGTAATCGATGGCGACTAACATGAAGCAATGCCCACCCACACATGCTCCCCGATGGGTTGACCTTTCCAATAATGTCGATTCCCCATGTTGAGAAAGGCCATGGTGATGTCAAAGTATATAACAGATGATGGCGGCACATCTTTGTATGTTTACGAAGATCTGGCAATTGTGGCAATGTTTGACATATTGGCGACAATCTGTCTCCATCGTTGTCCAATAATACCCTAATCTCATGATTTTACGAACCAGCATATGGGCATTCATGTGTGGGCCACACTCTCCGTCATGGACTTCTTCCATGACTCTTTTCGCAGTTGGTGAGTCTATGCATCGCAGAAGGATGTTCTGCGATCTTCTTGTACAATTGTCCGTCATTGGTTCTAACGAATTGAGCGGCTAGCATTCGAATAGCGCGCTTTCCGCGGTTATCCATGTCGGGTGGATACTCTCCTGATTCTTTAAATTTCAGAATAGCATGATACCAAGGTTCGGCCTCGGTTTCTTCTGTGTCTCCGATTACATTAACATAGGCGGGTGATGATCTTCGTTCGACACATATCGGCATAGTATCCATATGATCAGGTATGTTGATCAGAGCAGCTAGCTTTGATAGTGCATCCGCAAACTGGTTTTCATCTCTGGGGAGGTGCACGTACTTGACATCGGCGAACAACTTTTCTAGTTCTTCGATTTTTGCTTGGTACGGAGCCAAGCTATCACTTCGGGTTTTCCACGTCCCGGCCACTTGATTGATCACTAATGACGAGTCCTCATGTACTACAAGCTTTTTGATACCTAACTCGAGAGCACTGTGCAAACCGAGTAGGCATGCTTCATATTCAGCTGCGTTATTAGTGACGTTAAAGTCCAACTTGATCGAAATAGGAACATGTTCACCTTCCGGCGAAATGAGTAGAACTCCTATCCCGTATCCCCTACAGTTCGATGCTCCATCGAAATAGAGGTCCCACGTATCATTGTCTATGTGAACGATATCTTCGTCTGGAAACGACCATGTATCCACAACCTCAGTTTCTTCTATCGGGTTATCCGCCAGGAAGTCTGCAACCGCCCTTCCCTTTATCACTTTTAGCGGTACATATTTCAGGTCGAACTCGGAAAGCATCAAAGTCCATCTTGACACCCTGCCGTTCAGAACTGGTTTTTCAAACAAGTATTTGATCGGGTCCATCTTCGAGTGGATGCAGACACTATGACTGAGCATGTAGTGCCGTAACTTCTTCGTCGCCCATACTAAAGCCAAACATGTCTTTTCGAGTTGAGTATACTTGATTTCATACTCCAAGAACTTTTTACTAATGTAGTAAATTGCTCTTTCCTCTTTATCGACTGTCTGCGCCAGCATTGCCCCCATTGCGGTATCCGTGACTGTAAGATACAACAAAGTGGTAACCCAGTTGGTGGGGTCGAGCACGGAGGGGAAGATAGTATTTCTTTGATCTTATCGAACGCAGCTTGACAGCGATCATCCCATACGACGTGCTCCCCGACCTTCAATTTCTTGAAAATTGGTTCGCATATCATAGTTAGCCTTGCCACGAACCGACTTATATATTGGATTCTTCCCAGGAAACCTCGAATTTCCTTCTCGGTTTTCGGGTGAGGCATTTCCATTATAGCCTTTATTTTTGATGGGTCCACCTCGATGCCACGGTGGCTAACGATGTGACCCAACAAATTCTTGGATGTGACTCCGAATGCGCATTTTTGTGGATTCAACCTCATGTTATACTTGCGCAATCGCTCGAAGAATTTGCGTAACGTACCAAGGTGGCCATCACGCTCCTTTGACTTGACAATCATGTCGTCGACATAAACCTCGACTTCCTTGTGCATCAAATCATGTAACAATGTTGTCGCGGTCCTCTCCGTATGTAGCCCCTGCGTTTATCAACCCAAAAGGCATTACTTTGTGTAGCAATAGGTTCCCCATTGCGTTACGAACGCAGATCTTATGCATATCTTCTACCGCCATCTTGATCTGATTATAACCGGCGTATCCATCCATAAAGGATAGTAACGCGTGTTTTGCCGTGTTGTCCACCAGGATGTCGATGTGAGGTAATGGGAAATCGTCCTTCGGACTTGCGTTTAAATCCCTAAGTCAACACAAACCCGAACTTTACCATCTTTCTTTGGTACCGAACGACGTTAGCCACCCAAATCAGTATTCGACACTTTGATGAACCCAGCTTTGAGTTGCTTGTCGATTTCTTCTTTGACCTTCAAAGACCAATCTGTGTGCATTTTGCGTAGCTTCTGCTTGACTGGCTTATACCCCGGCTTGATTGGGATCCTGTGCTCTGCAATTTCCCTATCAATGCCCGGCATGTCTTTGTAGGACCATGCGAAAACATCTTTGAACTCATGCAACAAATCAATGAACCCCTGTCTTTCGGTGGAACTTAAAGTAGTTCCTATTTTAAGCTCCTGTGGTTCTAAGGTTGTACCTACATTGATAGTTTCGGTATCTTCGATGATCGAAATTTTCTTCGTACTCTTCCAACCCTTTTATCAATCAGAGAGGTGGTTCCATTTCTTCTTCTTCTTCGTCTTCGACCAACTGTTCATCCTCGACCTCAGTCCCAATGTCATTATTAAAACAATCATTTTCAAAGTTTGAATTGCGATGTAAGTAAGACAAGTCGTAAGCAAACTGGTTCATATTATTATTGATTTGAAATTGCGCGAAATGCGCTAACATTTGAGCCAACTGATCAGAACTCAGTGGCGAGATAGGGGTATTCGGGACAGGCCCCGGAATACCACCATTAGGAAAAGGTGCATAGGAAGGGAAAGCTAGGGAGGGGTATTTTCAACACCCGACTCCTTAGACTCGATCTTAGGACCTATCTCGGACTCGGACTCACTCGGACTCGGACTCGAGAATCGGTAACATCATTTGGCTTGAACATCTCTCCTTCTCCCGTTGTCAACTTGAAAAGAAGTCCTTTGTTGTCAGTCCACTTGATTGTTTTCCGCCATCCCGTGTTGGTCCTAAGAGGATCTACATCGGTGATGAGGGTAGATGGGTCAAACCGCTCGCTTCTCAGGATCATGCTTACCAAATCTCCGTTTGGTGTTGGTGATTTCTTTTCTTCACCGAAAAGGAGACCCAAGGCTTTCTCGTCATTCATTGGATCCAGCTTGGTTTCTACCGCATCACGGTCGAATGTCTTCAGGGATGTAGTAGCGTCTTGGAATACTTGATTCCGGGACCATAAGGTTCTTCTTTGGGTCAAAGATGGGTTCGGGGAAGTCCATGCAAGGGAGTTCTTCCCCAGCTCTCACGAAGTGACCGTTTAGAGTTAGGTGATACGGTCCCATTTTGATATCTCGATCTTCGATCGTTCTTCCCCTCTTTTCCCGTAGATCTTTCTCAGTGGGCTCATATCCAAGCCCGAAGGTTACTCCTTTGGCTACGGGTGGTTTCAACTCGAAAGCCTCCTCCTTTCTAGGATATAATGAGAAACCGAAGTACTTCCCAGTCTTGAGAATTACCTCGCAGACATGGCTTCCCGTATATAGATCCATATTTTCGGAGTTCAGCTCGATCATGTTGACAATCTCGAAACCGCATGCGTCATTGGTAGCTTCGACCCTTACCTCGGAAGTAATGTCTCCTGCCGCTACAGATTGGCGTGGCGTCAATGGTGACGGTTTTGCCATTGAGTGGGACCTTGATTTTTCGATGCGGCGTCGATGTTACGGCCTTCGCAAAGATGGATCCGGGGCCTTCCCAACAATAAGTTGAAGGATGAGCATATGTCAATCACTTGGCAACTTATTTTCTTTTCCACTTGCCCAGTCTGTACTACTAGATCGACAAGTCCACTCACTCGACGCACAGTGCCATCGAATGCCCGAACTGTCTGCGTAGTGGGGATGAAGTCATTCTTCTCAAGCCCGCAATATGCGCCGTTTTCAGAGGGAGTACGTTGACGGCCGATCCGTCGTCAACCA
The DNA here is from genome assembly GCF_048544455.1 of Silene latifolia. NCBI lineage: Eukaryota > Viridiplantae > Streptophyta > Magnoliopsida > Caryophyllales > Caryophyllaceae > Silene > Silene latifolia. The sequence goes on along the minus strand of NC_133537.1, from coordinate 72,058,961 downwards.
AAGTCATAGGGATATGCTTGTTGAGACACACGTAGCAATATAGAGGGCCAGGTTATGTCGAGGCCCGAACGGTGGCAGATCTTCGTCGGAGAATGTCACACCGTTGGTAATCTGAGGCCGATTCTGGGCGATGTGAGTGACCATGTCCGCAGGAGTAGTATTCGACGACACGGTCATGTTCATCAAAGCTTGCAACAAAGCTTGACGATGCTCGAAAGAGCTCAAGATAAGTTGCCAGATAGATACGTCGGCCTTAGTCTTTTGGAGTTGCTTGATGAGGGAAGCCTCGGAGGTCGACCCTTCACCAAGAACTTCGACCACCGCCTCGCTCCTTTTTGAGGTGCCTTACTCGGGATATCTTTAGCTTTCTCCACACGATATGGGCGCCCGGATCTAGTCAAATGGTTTGACTCTAGGGCATCTTGCCTCACTTTTAAGATTTCTTCTTGGGTGTGAGGAATTGTCGCACCTTTGACGAGGTAAACATCATCCTCCTCATCGGCCCAAACGCCATTGATTTCATTGCCGCTTCGGAGTATGTAAGGAGTACAATCGACAACAAAATCCCCGAATGTAATCTCGTTTCTCGAGCTTGGTAGGAATTTGGAGCAATCCACGAATATTCTTCCGACGAAAACCCCTTTTAGACGACATGGGCGGATCAAGTGAGAGTAATCGACACTATTTTCGGTAGAGACAAAGTTAGTGTGGTCGCCAAACGGATTGGTGACGTTGTTGGGCTTTATGGCCGGGATTGGGAGCGTTCCGTTCTCAATCATATCTTGAATTTCGTGCTTTAGTCTAAAGCACCTTTCGATATCGTGTCCTTTCCCTTGATGAAAGGCACAGAGGGCATCGGTTTGTACCATTTGCCTTGTTGATCGCCAGAGGGTCCTGGAGTTGGACCAATGGGCTTCAACTTTCCTTGGGCCATGAGCCTTTGAAGAGCATAGGCGTAAGTGCATCCGATATCAGTGAATACCCTCGGAGCTTGGCGCGGAGGCCTTTTTGACTGTCCATCTAAGAGATTGACGGTGTCAACAAAATGGGCCGCTGCGGGTGCTTTTGCTTTTGATGATGAAGCCCCTTGGTATCCCTTTGGCTTCTCAGCTTGACAAAGAATTCGGACATCGTCCTCTACCTTTATCCCGATCCTTATCAATTCTTTGAAAGAACCAAAATTTTGGTATTTCAGAGCATTACGATAAACAGGTCGTAAATTCTTCACGAACTTATCTACCATTTCAACTTCATCGGGCTTTTTAGCTAACTTCACGCTTTCAGCGCGCCATCTTGCGAGGAATTCAATAAAGCCCTCTTTCTCCTTTTGCGTCATAACCTCCAAAGTTCTTATGTTGGTTTGAATCTCGACATTGTCAAAGATAGTGCTTACGAAACTCCACCGTAATATCTTCGAAAGTGGGGAAGTTCTTAAGGTCAAGATTGTAGAACCAAGCCTTTGGGTGTTCACTCGGAGATTGGGCGAAAATTTCGGAGAGCATATCAAATAGGTACTCCCTTCAGTGCTAAGTACCCTTTATAGGCCTTAACATGGTGGACTGGATCTTCAGTGCCCTTGAACTTTGGGATGTCAGTGAGTACCATGTTCGTGGGCAACTTGTCCTGAACTGGGGCATAGGCCCTAGCATTCTCATAGTGGATATTCTTCCCTTGGGAGAGCTTCAAACGGTCCTCGATGAACTTGAACCGTTTCTCCAAATCAGTCAGAGGTGGAGTAGATGAAGAGGAATCTTCAACCAACTTAGACTCGATCACATCCATTCGGGTCATCATGAGGTTCACGGCCTCCGTGAGCTTGTTGATAGCATCTTCCATTGCTTGACGTCGGGTTTTGGGCGGCCTTTCTACAAGAAAACCCCGTACTGAGTCAATATTTAAAGTAAGAGCCCCTGCACACTTAAGGACACGACCCTAACTTGACTCAAACAAAGACTTGACTTGAGATTGACTAAACAAGGGTTCGACTCACTGTTTAATTTAGACCTTGGTTCATTTTAGACTTGGCAAAACAACATGACTCAAACTGTCATAACTCGATTCTAAACTGGACTCGGTGTGACTAAACCCGTGATTGGGCTAACATAGCCCAGGGTTCGAGTGAAACGTCCATAAGGCCTAGCTTGGACGTTTTTTTTTATGGACTATTCTAGACCAAAAGGTCGACCAACATGACTCAAAGCCCAAGAGGTGAGTTTGGGTGACCCAACAAGGTCGTGTTCTAGACTCTTGAAACAAACCCGGCCTAACACGGCCATGACCCGGACACGACTCGACGCATTTCATGCTTGGTTGGGGTTCGAGAAACATTTTGGATTGATTTTGAAAAATGAATGATCGATTTGAAAAACGAGATTTGAAATGGGCAGCATGCCGGCTATAAAAGCTTGTTTTGGGCCGAAAATCCTAGTCCTATTTGGGCAGCATTCCGCGTTTTTAAAACCATGTTATTTTGAAAGTAAGTTGTTCAAAAGTTCGGTTTTGAAAGGGACACGGGAATTTTCGAAAAACAAGACTCGGGAAAACACATTGCACATTGTCATTCTCATGTTATAAGGATGTATGCTCCTAGACATCTCTAGGTCTCGGCAAGTCTTCTATAAGAAGGTCTATGCCCTCCATCCTTTTGCGGTCTAATAGAGCGAGGTGTCTTAAGGTAAAGTACCTAGAAGATCGTCCCCACCCTCAAGAACCACGCGAGGCGAAGTGGAAGCGAGCAATGTGCAGCTTCCTGGCATAGTGGGACGTCGCCCCCCACGCATCACGAAGAAACGCTGGGACGGCCCGGGCAAGTCCTTAAGGGTTTATGCATGAATCGTAGCACTATGAGTAATGTTTTACTTTCCAACACTTTCTTTTCAAGTTTCACCTCGGAGGAAAAGACCCTAGAAACACAAAGTGTAACTAGTCCTCTTTTCCCCAGGAGTCGCCAAATCAGGACAAGGCCCTCGGGAACTGCGTCCGCGGGATCCACACTAGGCATAATCGACTCGAGGTTCTTTCGAATCGAATTAAGACCAATTAGAGTCGCCACCAAGTTTTTTGGGAACTTGGAACCGTTCAAGTCAACTTTACACCTTTCATCGAAAAGCATAAAGCCCATCGACTACGAGTGATTAAAGATAAAGACTTGTACCCTATATCACTCGATTTGAATGACTCTCGTAATCCAATGGTATTTAGACGGATCCACAAACCATAGATCTTGAGTAAGGGGTGAGGGTACGTGTTGGGATGCCCATAAGGACACCCAACCCCGCCCGTCGATAACGGCCTCTACTAAGTCAAGTGTCGGATTTCAAACAAGGTCATAGCTACGTACGATGTATGATATGCAAACGTTGTTTTAACCCTATCATGTGACAACAATTTCTATGTCGTTTTAGATGCAACTAAACTAACTTTGTCAAAGTTGTAATTTAGCATGTGGGTTGATTGATCTAGCAACATTCAAACGAAAGCAAACAAGGCTTGATGGGGAATGGGGGAGCCGTTGGGATCTACCTATTACAAACCAGGCATTTCATGCCGACGCAACAACAAATTAAAGATACAACTCGATCTAAATACAAAGCTATACACACGACGCAATACATGGCCGTTTGGCCTAGAAAACCGTGCACAAGGGGGGGTGACTCACGGCCTACATGACTCAGGGCCTTGAGTCACTCCTCATAATGTGTGCTTTCACTCAATCTCATCGAATTAGACATAGGGCTACGCACCAAAGCATGCATTAGCATAAACCGGGCCATGTTGCTTTAGACAACATGCGGTTTACTACGCTCCTACAAGCATTGGGGAACAACCGTCCAACCAAACAAGACCAAGGTTTTTTGAAGAGGTTTTGACTCAAAAGAAGTAAAACAAACTCGAAAATTACAACTCGATAAACAAACGATAAATTACAAGCTATCAAACGACAAAGAACAAAAGATATAAAACAAACGAGACAAGGAAAGACGTGGCCAACCCCACGGCCTAAAGCCACGGCCACAGACACGGCTACCCTAGTTCCTAGGTCGGGTTCATTAGTTAGATGGATTTGCAAAGCGATACGGGAGATACATTAGAAAACGATGATAAAAAAAAAGGTCAGAAAGCTTCGCTTAAGATCGAGTGTTCCACACGGCCCAAAGGGGTTGAATTAGGTCAAGTTTGCAAATTAAGTTAACTCATCGAGTGTTAATAAGAAGGTGCTAATCACGCACTCTTATACTAGCGAGAAATTAGGTGAAAGAGAGAGATGCGTTCAATTATTTACAGAATTGTTAGTTGATTTTTAAAGCTATGTCGATGTACCCTAAAGTGTCTAATTAGATTATTAAATTAATTTAATGTCATCTAAATACGTCATAGGTTAACAATCAGAGGTTAAACTAACATACAACGGGTCCTAGGGTATGTCGATTTGGCCGAAACCATAAGGGGGTCGAAAGCGAAGAGCGAAGTTAGACAACTCGTTTTATTTATGCCCTACCTTGAACACGAGGATATGTAAATGAGACGGGGGTGTACGACCGACTGATGTAGCGGTTTCTTTTCCCATCTCAAGTCAACGCGGGTGTTCATGGTGGTACTTTAACTCATACTCGGACTAAACTAGTTTCATAGTTAATTAGAACAAACGATAATCAAAACGAAAAACAAACAAAAAACAAGACAATAAAAAAAGCATAAAACAAACGAAATAAAAGGGAAAAGAAGAGGATTTGATGCACCCTCAACCTACATGTATCGTTGACACCGTCTTGGGTCGTAATCGATGGTAGGTTTTATCTCGAGAGGCCGTCGTCGACGAAGAACAAAGCAAACACGCGTTTTTGAAACTTTCTGGACAGCGATTTTCAAACGATGATATCTCCCTCGTTTCACGACGAAAATTCGATTCGAAAGATGTTTTGAAAACTAGAAAGAGAGGAGAACAGGAATCTTAAAGCAACCCCTGCTCGTTTTGGGCTATTGGGCACGAAAAACGAGCACAAACAGAACTGGACAGACAAGAATAAACCGCGAAAACAGAGTGTATAATACTCTGTTTTTCGAGGGGTTTCGTGTACTCTCAAGGGCAATTTGGCTCGTAAATCTTTGTCTAATGTGTAGATGGATGTTATGTGGTTAATTAGGAACAAGAAAATCGAGTTTTGATGGAGGTTTGAGGGAGGAACGAACTGCTTTTCGAGGAAGACACACAAACAGTTTCAGTTTGTGTGTCGGTTTTGTTTAGGGTTTTTGGGAGGCAATTAGGGTTTGTTTCTGAGGTTTAAAGCTTGTGGGTGATGGTAGGATGTATGGAGAACTTAGAGGAATGAATGTATGGTGAAGGGGTGGTATTTATAAGGAGTTAAGGTAGGGTAAAAGAGAGGGAGAGGCAATCGGGCTTGCTGAACATAGCTGCTGTCCAGCAGCTTTTGGGGGGGTTTCTAGGGTTCGTTTTGGGGGTTTTCTTGGTGATTAAGCTAGGATAATATGGGTAGGATACTAGGGTATGGGTTAGGGTTAATGGGTACGGGTCTTGGTAGTATTTGGAGCGGGTTTTGGGCTCGAGATTGAGCTGCCAAAACAGGGGGCTGCATTGGTTATGCGCGGGCTGTTGGGGGGTGTTTGGGGATGGAATTTGGGCCGTGGGTATGGGGTTCGAACTGGGGTTGGATGGGTAGTGGTCTAGGTTGGTTAGTGTACTCGAGATTCGTGCCAATTCGTAAAGAAAACGGGCTCAAAAACTGAGCTAAAATCGAGCTCAAAAACACATGGTTGAAACGAGTTCTTTTCGATTTTTAAATCGATTTTTCAAATCAATTAACACATTAAAATAAATGATTTTTCAAACCAAATATACTCATAAAATGATTTTTCAAATCAAATATTTATTTTATTTTCAATAAAATAAACTTGGGAAAATAAATTCAAAATAAAATAAATTAAATTGAAATCACCTTAAAAAAGACTTTAATTTAAATATCATTTAAATTAATAAAATGAACTCACTTAAAAAAACATTAATTTAAATATCATTTAAATTAATAAAATACTTCATCGACGACGCCCATTCTACATCGTAAAACGAGCTCCAAATAATGACAATGACAACTAAAGAATACATGTGTCCTATCATCATCGGGTGTTTGTCGGGTTCTCTATAAATTCCAATATCGACGTATACGGGTATCTACAAGCCCTGCCAGTGGGGGACCGCAGCCGTTCCCACCTAAGCCCCGCTCATCGTACGAGCGATAACCCTGTCCATTAATGTGCACATCCCCTTTCGTGGCGGGTTCCACGAAGGGCGAAACTAGGGCGTGAGATCACTCCCGCAAGTGACCCCACTCAGCCGAGAACGCATCTCGAGAACCATCAACAACACAACCACAAGCACAATTACAAACACAATCATCATATCACGCAACTAACTACAGCACATCACCAATATCCCATTATGGGACTAATACTGAGTAGGAAATCCTACCTGGAAAGCACAACACGCAGACGGTATCTACAGCTGTCTCAAAACGCCTCTTCTACGAATTCTCCTCCTAACATATAACACATAAAGACTACCAATTACTTACTATTCATAAAACCCCCAAATCCCAAATTAGGGTTTGACCAAACCTAGCAAAACATTATATAAATTATATTAGAAGCTTACCCTCGACGCAAGGAATCCAACGACACGAACTACGATGCGAACTGACCGTCTGAACTCCGGGAATTGTTAAGGATGCGATTAGGAAGATGACTGACTGCTTTCTCTCTTAAACAGGTTTTAGGTTTTGGTAAAAGTGAATTAAAACAACGACGATTAAGTTTAAATACCCTAATCGCATAATTAACAAAACCCGCGAAAAACTCCCCAAACCTGGACACTCGATCGAGTACCCAAGGTACTCGATCGAGTATTTCTACTCGATCGAGTGCCCCACTACTCGATCGAGTGCCCAACAGTCGAAACTATTTTATTCTGCAACATACCCTTACTCGACAGAGTAAGGGCTACTCGATAGAGTACCCCCAAGACCATAAATACGGAGTATTACATCTTTGGGGTCACTACTCCTCGTGTAATAGTTAGTAGTTAATTTCGGGGCTTTGCCTCTCTTTCACACACAAAAAAAAAAAAATTAATTTATTGCACTCTTCTCCTCACCCACCCATATGGCCGGCCAATCCCCCATATACTTGAGTAATTGTTACTCATTTTATTAGATACACAACTTTTGTGTGTGGAAAATTTATCTCTCAAAATCTCTCTAAAATATTATTTGAAACCATTACTAATAGTTAGTAACTAAATGTAATATTTATATATTACTAAAAAGGTGTTAGTAATATTATTAAGGGTTGTATTTGTAGTATCTAGTTAATACTACTTATACTAATTTGTGGCAAGTTCTTGGTTGCAATCTAAAGGAGGTCTTCTACATTGGAGATTTGGATTTCTTGGAGGATCATCCCATTATTGTAAGCTCAAGAACAACAAAGATAGGAGATCTTGTTGTGCCTATTTTACCAATAACCACTGTAAGGAAATTCGATTTCCTTATACTTTTTATTAAAATGCTTTTATATTTTATGCATGTTACATAGATCTTAAATATAAGCTAAATTAATGAATTTGGTTAACCTAATTAGAGAAGTCCAATTAGGGTCTATGGACTTTCCTGCTAAGTACTCGGCTGAGTGGGCCTGGTGAGCTGAGAAATTCGTGTAAAATTTGCTTTTTCTACCTTATCTTTTATTTCTACTTCGAACCTCATGACTTCGGCATCGATTTATCTTAAAATAATTCAAAATTTTCATATTGTGATTTATTGTTTGATTTACACTTTGCTACTCCACTTTCCTTTACCCGTTTTCTCAAATTTTGTAGTTGAGTCATTTTCTTCATTTTTGCAATTTGGAATGGTTTTATATATACACATGTTTATTCAAGTTTTATCAAATAATTACATGACTTTGTTCGATTTCATAGTAATGGTTGACTTTCTATATCATTAGAATGGTCAAAAATCAGATTTTTACAATAATTTTTTTCCCACCATGGATAAGGTTGGAAACTTGTGCTTTTGACTCGATAACCGGATTATCATGTGTGTTGTTGGGTCATGTTGAACAAGAAAGTCTTAACGCTTTTTGTTAATGTCGGATTTTATCTTGTATGCGAAAATTTCAACTTAAAAGTTTTAACTTACTTCTGATTGCCATAATTGAAACTTGTTTTAATCGTCTTACAAAGACTACTATCATCTCTAGTAGTGTGGTACATTGTCTTAGAAACGAATATTTCATTGCAATTTTGGCCTAAAATTTTGAACCAAGTGAGGAATATGAACATTTTTGATTTTAACCCAAATATGGTTTAATAGTATTGTAAAACTATAATATTATTTTGGAATTTCGTAATAAAAGGGTGTGAATCAAAATTTTGTCGTCTTAAAGGTTGAGAAGTTTCCTGAAAATGTTATGAAAAGTATACATAAGCTCTGGTTTTCCGCTCGTGATGTACCTTATTTACTCCTTATTATTCATCTTCGAGTACAATGTTGGTGAAGTTGTGCATACGAAGTTTTTTCGCCTTAAAATATATTTCCGAAACAGAACGGTATACCTACCCGGATTTTTGACTTTTCTAAGTTATGTTTTGTATTAATCGAATAGTAATACTTTGAATTTGGCCTGTGATGACATGTACCATCCTATGACGGATTACTTTGTATTAACGTTTTCGAGAAATTTGAGACAAATGACCTTTATGTTAAAGTTTTAATATAGCATTTCGCATTTAAGTCAAGTTTGAGTAAAATTGCATTAGAGTTGAGTTTTGAAATTGCATCGTTTTACACAGTTCATCGTATTCCAAGCGTGTTATTAGGTCAATTTTAAGGTGTCGGACATGGATTTCATATCCCCTCCATGTTATTTGATTCCCTATCCTTTCCATATTCGTTCTGGCTTGTTTTAATTCCCATCATCCTTATCCGTTGAGTTAACCCGGGATATCCGGACATAGAGTTGTGTGTGAACCCAAAAGAGTGTCTTCTCACCCGAACCCTTAGGTATATGTTTCCAACAAGACGAGTGATTTTGGACATAGTCATCAAGTTTTATAATTTAGGAACACTAGGACGGTAGTTGGCCCATGTAATGTTTGAGCACGAATGGTAATATGAATGGTAAAAGTGGTTGGAGGGTGTGAGATTTGGCTTAGGGAATGAAGTGAGTTGAATAAATGGTAATAAGATTTAGGGATCCGGAATACGAGCTATAGAGTACTATAGCAAGAGATGAGTTGGATATTTTGCAAGTGGTAACCCGACATTCAATGAGGAATTGTTGTAATTTTCGAGTGAACCCGGGTGAGGTGGCATAATTGTGGATTCGATATTACCAAGTTTGGTTTTCTGGACGTGAGAGTAAGAGTGTGGCATGTGATGCTTGAGGGTTCAATCTTATAATGAGGCATTTGATTATTTGTGATACATAATGTAACCACTAACCTAAGTACATAGGCATGATATGTGAAAGTGGTTGTGTCGGACTCCGACCTTGAAAGTGGTAGTATAGATTTTGTTTGTAAAATTGCCTCCCAACCGTTATTGTGAAACGCCCACGGTGTACGCCGTGAGTTTATTGTAGTGCTTGAGTGAGTGATGATGTTTTTATTATTCCTTGAGAGTGATGAGTTATTAGGCCGTGTTCATGAGATAGTGTTATACGTTACGTTCACCGATGTGACTAGAGTGTCGCACTACGGTGCAGTTGTCGGTGATGAAATAGTATGGTTGTGTGGGTAGTATGCCTTGGATGTTTTATTTAAGTTGTGTAGTAGTGATGGCCGTAAGGCCAAGAGTTTGTCTTGAATATGGTCATTTGATGGTGCACTAGTCACCCTTGAAGTTTATTTACCTTCGTGTGTTGAAAGAAGTGACCATGGAAATGATTTTAGACCGAACCTCAATTCTGTTATGTGACACTCGACCGAGTGCCACCTACTCGGCCGAGTGGACCATTTCACTCGACCGAGTGGTTTGTCTTGAGCTCTATTTTGTCTATACTCGACCGAGTATCGAGTGGTTGACTTATATCTAGATGAGCGTGTTGACCCTACATGGGTGATATTTTGTGAATTACTTAAGTTGACCATGTTGTGTGGCATTTTGGTAATTTGATGAAAGTCGTTAATGTGATATGATTAGATTGATGACAAAATGCTGTAATGATCTTGTGTGGTGCATGTTAATTGATGTGGTTAAAATTGTGTGTGTGACATAATGGTCATTTGCGTACTTGTGTATTGTGGTCTTCCGTATGAGCGGAAGTGTTGATGATGGATGAGAATGGATATGGAAAACACATGTGTCATCATGTGGTGGATTTGACGCGGTAGATGGATGGCATGGTATTCGGAAAATTGAGAATGTTGAGCATGTTTGAGTCACATAACGAGTGACATTGCATCATTTGGTTATTTCATAGAGTCCACAGTTTATGTTTGATTTGCATACAGGTGCATATATGAGATTAGACATGATATATATGTGTGTAGTAATAATTGAGTTATACCCCGAGACTGATGCGTAGACTTAGACCCAATTAAGTTGGGAGTTGTTATGGGATTAAGATTTCGAACCGTGGGCTGGACCTTATACTTTGACGTTTGGGAGGCTCGTAGAGTAGGGTTATATCAATGGCATTAGGACCATATGTGATTTGTTTATGGCTTTGAAATAAGTAGGAGAGAGTGTTGAACCTGGAACATAGTCATTTGGGGAATTTAGTAATGAGAGTATGAGACCGTATTTTGAGGTTGATAGTTGAACTTCGGGATAAAGTTCTCTTTTAGAGGGAGTGAATGTAACAATTCGGAAGTTTAGGAAAATGGAAATACGGAATGTGAGGAAGTAGTGAGAGTTGAACACTGAACTTTGGGAAGAGAGTACACATGAGATTTAAGGGAATAATCAGAAAGGGAAGAGTGAGCTGAAACTTCGGGGATGAAGTTTATTTTAAGGGGGAATATTGTAATACTCTATATTTAATAATTGATAATAATAATATTTTATCGTATTTAGCGAGTTGGGCTTGAGACGGAATAATAATAATAATAATAGTAATAATAATGATGATGATAATAATAATAATAACAAGTTATATGTATATACATACATACTATACTCACCCACTACATATATACTCCCTTATCCCTTATCCCCTATCCATTCATAAACACAATCCACCACAAAATCTATAGAGAGAAAAAGAGAGAAAAGAGAGAGATTGGAAGATATGGCGACTGCAGTTTGCAATTGTCAATGATGGTCTATGTTTCTTTTGTGGTAGTCACCAGGAAACTCAGGATCATTTGTTTTTTGATTGTGTCTATAGTAATAAATATTTAAAGTTGGTCACTGATTGGCTGTGTATCACTTAGAATGGTCCTCTGCTTGACTAGATTCTGCATTGGAGGTGCACGAGCTTGTTGAAGAAAAAGGTAGTCATGGCTACATTTGCTAATCTACTTTACTTTCTTTGGATGGCTAGGAACCAGGCACAGGTTGCATGGGCAGTGCAGGCTCCTGGTCTTGTCTTGGCTCGAGTAAAGGAAGCTGTGAAGTTTCGGCTTAAATTGTTGAATCCTATTATGTTGAATCATAGGAATAGTAGTTGGTTGTATAGCATGAACCTGTTGATTAACTAATGAGAGCTTGTGTAGTGAGGAGCTTTATTGTATACTTGCTTTTTTAATGTGGGTGTGTAAGGGCACTGATGACGTAACTGGTACGTCTTTGAGCTTAATGAGAATGTTTACATTCTACCAAAAAAGAAGATATGACGATTTTGTCCCTCCGCCTCGAGTTCGTAAGGTAAGACCGTCTTATACTAGCCTTTATATTATTTAATTAATACAGTTGACCCGCCTTGACCGCGACTCATCTTTGACATGTCTTTGACCACCATATGACTACCGTTGACCACCCATATAGGGCTTTGACCGAGTTTTAAAAAGAGATTTTTGGGGGGTTTTGGTGACTCGGGTTAGGGCAGCGGGTTTCACCCTTTTAGGGGTCGGTTTGGTCCGGTTCTGGGTAGGTCTAGGTTGAGGGTGGTGAGAGGAGTAGAGTGGTGGTTGTGGGTGGCTGTGAGGGCGGCCGGAATGGCGGTTTCAAGGGGAGAAAGGAGGGATGTCGGGGTGTTGTTGTTGTTGTGATGTTGTCTTCGTTGTTGCTGGTCTCGTTGGTGTTGCTGGTGGTTGTCGAAGGGGCTGGTGTTGAGTAAGGTTGGGGGACACGGTGGGGGTGGTTAGCACGGCCGACCGTGGCCGGTGGTGGCCATGCTGGATGGGTTGTCGTGTGATTGTTGTTGTTGAGATCGTCGTGTTGTTGTTGTTGTTGTTGTTAGAGGGTCGTGGTGGCTGTCGGTCGTGGTCCATCGTGGTTGGTGGTGGTGGCCACGGTGGCGGCGGTAAGTGGTGGGTAGCGGGTTTGACCGAGTGTAGTGATTCGGATTTTGGGTAGTTGTATAAGACGGGTTTAATTAGTGTATACGTATTCAATTAGTATTAGATTAGTATATTTATACGTATTTGTATAAATAGATCAGTATATTTATATGTATTTGTATTATTACCGTATTCTAGGAGATGGGTTTTGTGAGACGGTTTTACGAGACGGGCCTAGCTTGTGTGACGGATTGCTTATGCGGATATGTTGTGAGGTAGGTTTACCCTACTCAGTTTCATTGTTGTGTTTATTTATAAAATGAGTCTTTTATCATTTTATTGCATTGAGTGAGTCGTATTACATGTTGATTGGTCATGACGACTCAAGGAGTCGGGTTATTTGAGAAAATGGTATCCATGGCATGTTTGGCATGTCATGGTGTATATTGCCTGTCATGCATTTTATATTGTGACGATTGTTGTATGTTGGGATCGTATATGTTGGAGGATTTATTGTTGTTGTTGTTGTTGTTATTGTTGTTGTTGTTGTTGTTGTTGTTGTTGTTGTTGTTGTTGTTGTTGTTGTTGTTGTTGTTGTTGTTGTTGTTGTTGTTGTTGTTGTTGTTGTTGTTGTTGTTGTTGTTGTTGTTGTTGTTGTTGTTGTTGTTGTTGTTGTTGTTGTTGTTGTTGTTGTTGTTGTTGTTGTTGTTGTTGTTGTTGTTGTTGTTGTTGTTGTTGTTGTTGTGTTGTTGTTGTTGTTGTTGTTGTTGTTGTTGTTGTTGTTGTTGTTGTTGTTGTTGTTGTTGTTGTTGTTGTTGTTGTTGTTGTTGTTGTTGTTGTTGTTGTTGTTGTTGTTGTTGTTGTTGTTGTTGTTGTTGTTGTTGTTGTTGGTGTTGTTGTTGTTGTTGTTGTTGTTTTGGAGATGTAAGATGGTTGGGAGACCATCTTACGCTTAAGTCGCCTCTTGGAGCTTTCCACTCCAAGAAAGATGTGCACATTAATGGTTTGAGTCATGGAGGGACTCGTGTGGTTAAGACACGACGTCTGGCAGGGGATCCGGTTGGCTTCCGGACCCGGTACATCTGGGCGTGTCCTGCTACCTGTTTGTGGTTATCGGTATGTCTGGGCGTGTCCCGGTACTATGTGGTTGTCAGTATGTCTGGGCGTGTCCCGGTACCGTGGTGGTGGTTGTTGATAGTGGTTCATTCATGTTGTAGTCATATTGCATGCTCACACACTCTAGTCGTGTCACACCTTATTCATTTGTTTATTGAAACTGACGTTTGTTGTGTCTGTGTAACTGTCACGTATTTCCAAGGTGGCCTGTGTCGATCCATATGATATTTCCGATCATATGGGGAGTAGGTTAAGTACAGGTTGTTTGGATAGCACGCGGGAGACGGGACGAGCTTGATGAGTCATGAGACGAGTCTAGTTGGCTAGAAGAGCATAGATGTCATGAGTTGTACTTTTATTCATTTGTTTACGTTTTATGTAATTCATTAAACATTACATTGATAAAATGTTCTTTGATTGAAGTTTTGAAACACTATCTCGGGAAACCGAGATGGTAATGCTTCAATTATCTTGGCCGTATAATTGGGGTGTTACAGGCATGTACTAGTAATTTTTGTTAATTAGAATTAGGGTTAAGTCAACTATTGAGTAATCAAACTGACGACATTCATTATGTATTATTTTTTGGGAAAAAAATGCAAACCAAACATTCTTTTAGTAAAAAAATTTCTGGTGCCCTCCCTTAAGTAAAATCCAGCGTCCTCCCCTGTCGGAGGGAGTATCTAAATTTTATTTTGATGCCCAAGTTTGAGAGATGTACTAGTAATTTTTGTTAACTAGAATTAGGGTTAAGTCAACTATTGAGTAATCAAACTGACGACATTCATAGAAGCTACTAACATGATACATTTGATTTATTTCCAAAACTTGAATTGCGGAATTAAGTTTCACCATATATGATTGATTGTCAAAAAGTAAATCGAAAATCGTTTTGCATCGGATAATGTAATTAGAAAACCCAAGCAACCAATTCTCAAAGGCACAATTGCATATCAACAATTCAGAGAACAACTTCAATGATATAAATATGTACGAAGACGTTCTGCGACATAGAAATTTAAATTTACATCAAATTATTTCCACGATTCTGGACTCTACATCCAATTTGGTGCCCAATTGTAATTAGGTTTACTACCGTATTGGAATATTTAGTTTAAAAAAACTTCCTAACCTACCTTTTAATAAAAAGGGTTTGAATTTGGAGATAATTAATAAAATAATAAAAATTAAGGTAAGTTATTAAAATATCCTGGGAGGTAATGAATTTCGGTACATATAATACCCCGGTGTTACTATCTCATTATCCTTTTGATAATGTGGAATCAACTCGTTTGAGAATAGAGCATGGAGTAATGCGAGGGTTTGTGCATTTAATAAAAAAGATGACGAAGAATACATATTTGACGAATGGCGTGTCGACATTGTTTTAGCATGAGGTGTTTCTTAGTAAAGTGATGAAATAACACACAACGAAAGTAAAGTGTTGAAATAACATAGGTATAAACAACAATAATATCAGATTATGTTCACTCCACTATAAAAACAAATCATTATCTTCTTATTCAGGCGTGATTGAGTATTAGTGTCCAGTTTAATCCAAATTCTATTTTACTTGAGATTTACTCCGTATTTAAATTTTATAGTATGCCTCCTTTCTTCAAATAATAGTTCATTAGCGTATTTACGATCATATTTAATAATTTAAAGATGTGAAATGTGTAACACCCGCTCTTTTCGTATATGGCTTTAAAGTATTTTTAAATTACTTAATTTAATTAATTATATTTTAAGCCTAATTTTTATAAAATTATATTTTTAAGGCTTATTTATATAAAAATAATATTTTTAGTCGGATAGTAATAATAGTGATAATAATAATTTCCGTTTTAAGTTATAATAGACTTAAGACGTATTTCCGTCTAGCAAAAGACCGTCACATTTCTCTTGTGAGACTAGTTTAATTCGGACCAACCACAAGTCGACAACACATACCTACTTTTTGCACCACACTTAAATAATTATTTCTCTCACCCATTTCACCCGACCAACTCCTTCTCCTTTCTATTTCATATGACATCTTCAACAAACACAAATAATAGAAACTCCATTAAACATCCTCCTTCAACCTTAGATTTCTCCTTCGTTTCTTGACGGTTTTAGCTAATTCTTGCGCCATTCTCTTCCAATTTCCACCCTTCACCTTTCTAGGTAAGAAAGTCCCACTCTTGTGGAGATTTCGAAAACAGTCGTCTTAAAGACAACTCGGTTTTTGTTTTAAACAACTCGTTTTCTTGCTTCTAGGTGAAGATTTTGAAGACCCGGAGGGAGATTCTTTCATTGTGGACCATTCACTTGAAGGTTGAAGAGCAAACGAGGTAACGGTGATAGGTTACTCGACAAGATGTCGAAATTACACCCTTCATGTCGTTATCTTAGCTTAAATATGTGTGTTGGATGCTTACTTGTGATAAAGGTTCCTTCTTTATGAGTTTTACTTGTTAATTTTGAAGAAAGTTTACACCTTTGGCTTCATGTTGAATGTAATGTATGAAAATAGTAGTTAGTGGTGTAAATTGCATCTTGTTCATGTCTTAAAGGTTGCCTTAAATCATCTTGTTTCGGGACTGCTTTATATGTGTTAATGGGCTGTTTTGGAACGGTTTCATGGAGCTTTTTGGTGCTGAAATTGGGACTGTTTTGGTACCATTTGTGGTGCGGTTTGGTGCGATTTCATGTAGCCTTTCGGGGCTGTTTTGAGCAGTCGTGAAGGGGGTCGTATGGGCTGCATTTGACGATATTCGGAGGCCAATGTGGTCTATGTTGGGTGCGGTTGTCGTGTGTAAGTTATTGAGTTTCCGTCTCAAATAATTACATGAGCATGTCTTGTTAGTGGAATGTGAATCCGTCTTATAATGGTTGTTGAAGGAAATTGCTAAACTCGTGTTTACATGGTTGTCCATTGGTATAAAATAGGTTATTCTCTTGTGTGTATTGTGATGTTTACGTCTTACTCATGCTTAGAATTTCCGTCTTAAATTTGGTTCCCAACTGGGTGCTTGGGACGGGTTTATGAGAACCCAAAACTGGGTTGTTTTGAGTTGTGATGGTGGCTGGTTGTGCTGTGGCCACAGCCTGTTCTTGCGTGGGTTGGGCACGGCTGGCCTGGCCGTGGCTCGCCTGGCCTGGGCAGTGGCCTGGCTGGGTGCGGCCTTGGTCACGGGTGGCTGTTGAGGCGTGTAAGGGGCTGCCCAAAAGGTCCTTTGAGTCGTGGTTATGGGTGCTTTTGGCGCCAAGTTTGGTTTACTTGAATTATTTAAATTCCATCTCGTGTTTTACATAACGTAATTCGTTAAATATCGTTCATTTATATATTTTTCTCACTTGATTTATAATTGTGGAATTCATTATTTAATTATTTCATCTATATATGAAATGACGTGTTTTCATTATAATATGAGTCCAATTTAATTATTTATGCTTTGTAAGTAATAAATGGTCTATCTTACATTTGAGTAATTTATAATTCAATTCTTGTTTTGCCCATTATAAATGGTTCATTTTCATTTATTTACATTTTTATTCAAGTGACAAGTATTTAAGAAATGAGTTACTAATTCATGTTTATGAGTATAAATTAGTTTGGAATGTCTTACTTGGATTATTAATTGCCCATTACATTTATTCTTCCCGTTCCAAATTGAATCATGTCATTTTGAATATTTATTTGGTTGAGTCGTATTCTTATGAAAATGCCATTATGCTATGCCTATTGCTTGACTTATCTTTATGCCCTACTTGTGCCGATCTGCCAAGTATGGGTTTAACTCATTTCTTCCGCCTCTTTCGGACCGTTCTGCCGAATGTGGGTACTTGACTTACGATCTATCGTTCGAGTCTTGGATGCGGACTGTCCTGCCGCATGTCGAATCGGGAACTGTCCTGTCCTGAGAGTCTGGCCAGATTTAGACTATGTAATACCTGGCCTTTGTGGGACCCGTACTTAGATCTTGTGACGCGTGAGAGGACCTTTAGACAGATAAGAGATCACTCGGGAGGGAAGGATAGCCTTACACTAGACCTGGACTAGACCGAGTGGTGTTGCTGCGGATCGAGTGGGTTTACTCGGTCGAGTGAAGTGTACACTCGACCGAGTGAGTCCACCCGACTGAGTGAGTCCACTCGACCGAGTGGACTCGGCACTTGGTCGAGTGCCACTGTTTTCAGAACACGGGATTTATCCCTTTCTCCCCCTAACCCTAAAATCATTTCCACCTTCCTCCTTATCTCTCCAAACTCCCTCCCTTCTCTCTAAAACCCTCACAAACACCATATTATGGGATTCAAGCTTGGTTTAATAGATTGCTCATCTTCCTCCTTCCTTCCTCTTGATTTGTAAGTTAAGATCTACCCTTTTCTAGTCTTATGAACCCTAACTTTTGGGGGTTTTCAATTGGGTTGATTAATTAACAATTAGTATGTGTTTATGGGTAATTAGAGGGTAATAATAAGGGGTTTTATATTGTATAATAGATTAGGATGTATTATGATAGTTATTATGTGATTATTGTAGGATGAGACAATTTTATGAGATGGATTCATGTTGCCTTGGATTAGCTTATAGAGTATGCTAAAAGGTAGGTTTTTCCTACTCGGTTTCAATATTTTGTGTGCATATTTGTGTGTCTTGCATCGTCATTTTTATGTATGAGTCGATTGGGATAACATGTTGGTATTTGAGGAAGTTTTATCCATGATATGTTGGGATTAAGTTCATGATGAGTCATATAATTGATGTTGTGTTGCATTTTCCATGTATGGTCATCGTTGTGTTGTGTTGGAGATCATTGGTGGTGTTACTTGGTTATTGAGGAGACGTAAGACGGTTGGGAGACCGTCTTACGCTTGAGTCGCCTCTTGGAGCTTCCCACTCCAAGAGGGACGTGCACATTAATGGCTTGAGTTTGGAGGGACGCGTGTGGTTGAGACACGACGTCTGGCAGGGGATCTGGTTGGCTTCCGGACCCGGTACGTTCTGGACGTGTCCCGGTACCTGTTTGTGATTGTTGGTATGTCTGGGCGTGTCTCGGTACCAGTGTGGTTATCGGTATGTCTGGGCGTGTCCCGGTACCAGTGTGGTTGTCGGTATGTCTGGACGTGTCCTGGTATCGTGGTGGTGGTTGTTGATAGTGGGTTATTCATATTGGTAGTCATGTTGCATATTCACACACTTGAGTCGTGTCGCACTTTATTTGTTTATTGAAACTGACGTTTGTGTGTCTGTGCATTATCACCTCTCTCTTTTGGGGTGGTCCGTGTCGATCAATATGATATCCTTTGGTCATACGGGGAGCAGATTAAGTACAGGTTGTTGGATAGTACGCGGGAGATGGGACGAGCTCGATGAGTCACGAGATGAGTATAGCTAGTTAGATGAGTATAGTAGCCATGAGCGTATTTTATTCATTAGTTATGGTTTGTAATCACTAAACTTGTTATTTATAATAAATGTTCCTTTATTGTATCTCCGACTCACCGCCTCGAGAAATCGAGAAGGTAACATTCCCCAATTACCTTGGCTGGGTAAGAAGGGGGTGTTACAAAATGGTATCAGAGCGACGATTTTGGAACATAAACCAATGAACCAAAATGAACATAACATAAACCAATGAACCAAAATGAACATAGGTATGTGTAATAAAATGAACCCGGCATGAATATAATACGAGGTCAGTTTTGGGTGAGAAGGATCCCTCATTTCAAAACTAGATCCTATTGTTTCGGTTGGTCACTACGTGGGTGGTTATGAGTCGGGAAACGTGAAGTGAGATGTTGCATGAATTATGCTTTTGTTATAGTTTTGTGGAACATGTTGCATGATATAGAGGATTGTTTCATAGAAATGTATTTATTTGTGATGAGACGGTTTTAGTATGTATTAAGAGGGTCGAATTAGTGAAGTTCAAGTGACAAAGGCGGTATTTAATGAATTATAATGGTACAATGTTTTAAGTTGTAACGTTGGCGGAACTTGGATCCAAATATTGATAATTAAGCTTGGAAACGATGAAGAAGATCTTGTGGGTCGGTTTTGTATGTAAAAAACGGAGTCCAAGTCCGAGGAAAGATGGGCTCGGATACCTATGAAGATACCTGAGACGTGTGCGCTTAAGGTGCACTAATCGTGCACGCATGGGACAAAGACTAAGACGCGGCAGCAACTATTTCGCGACCTGCATTCAACACAAGCGCGACTGAGGCGCGACTGGAGCGCGAGCCTGCTTGTTTCAGCGTCCGGCCTTACGTAATTCAGTATTCTTAAAGACTCGTGTTTTGTTTCTTTATTTGACTCGGTTTGTTCCGATGAATTATTATTATTATTATTATTATTATTATTATTATTATTATTATTATTATTATTATTATTATTATTATTATTATTATTATTATTATTATTATTATTATTATTATTATTATTATTATTATTATTATTATTATTATTATTATTATTATTATTATTATTATTATTATTATTATTATTATTATTATTATTATTATTATTATTATTATTATTATTATTATTATTATTATTATTATTATTATTATTATTATTATTATTATTATTATTATTATTATTATTATTATTATTATTATTATTATTATTATTATTATTATTATTATTTCCTACTTTAGTTATTTACCTTATTACTACATAAGTTATGAGGAGAGTTTTAGAAAAGGGAACTTACGCAGGTTTGAGAGAAACAAAAAAACCCTATTGTTATTTTTATCAAGACTATGTGTAACTAATCTTTCATCTTGGATTCAAGCGATTGAGGCACTCTAAATCCGGTTGTGAGTTTGAATGTTTTAATTTCTTTTCTTGATTATTGTGAATTGCTTAGCTATTAATTATATGAATATTGATTGATAATTGCTAGGTGCACAACTAGTAACCGATTTCTTCATTCTATTGTTAGTATTGTTAATTGAATAGGATTTATAGATTAACTTTACACTATTAACATCTAAGAATTAGTATTGAACGGGATACGTTGATATTAGTACTTAGAAGCGATTCACATAAATATCTAAAGTGCAACTGGATTGTATGCACTATTTATTCTCTATCGAATTCTCTAAATTATATTGCTGCTGTTGAATTAAACCTTGAACTGGATTGTTAGGGTTGTTTAATAGTTAGGGTTGATTAAGAACGGGATTCGTTTTAATTGACTATTCGTAAGGAGAATTGGAATTTTCACTACTACAAAAAACATCAAAGAGATCACTTGTAAGAAACCAGTTAGACTTTCAACCCGGTCTCATAACCTTAGAAACCGCTTATTTTTCAAAACCGGTCTCTTTATAAAGAAAAGAAATGTGTTAAGTATAAAACCGGTTTCTTTGCTTTAAATATTACGGTTAAAAAAAAGAAAGGAAAATACTTATAATACCCTCTCTTCATTACGGTGAGTAAAACACCCAGTCAACCATTTTCTCCCCTCACCCCTCATGATCCATAATTCCATACACATGACCAAGTTAGCCAACCAACCACTCGATGAACCACCGCTTGTTCTTTACTCTGGCGTCTCCTTATCCGATCCATATGATAGGTATAATCTCTCTTGAATAGTTATATTCTATTTAGTTAGCGTATATGAGTAATGATATTTAGAGTTCCGATTTATGCTACATTGGTTGCATTAGATTGTTTGAAGATCTTATTGCTGTTGTTTGACGATTTTATGGGTGATTTGCTCTTCAAATTACGGTTTTACTGAAAATTTAATTGATTAGGGTTTGAGAAATTGAGAGATTTGGGTAAATTTCGAAAGGGGGCAAAATTAGGGATTTATATCTTTAGATGATATAAAATTAGTGATACTTTTGCAGTAGCTATATGCGGCTTCAACCTCCTAATATATCTGTCACTCTGTCAGATGATGGTGATAGAAGTGAAGAAGCCAAGATTGTGACAGAAGTTTCCTCTAGAACAATGGGGTCAATTTAGTTGTGAGGTAATTTATTCCTTTGATGCATTTACATGTGCATTGCCCTCTGACCTTATATAGTGTAGTATGTTGTTTAATTCATCGTAAACTTGCATATGACTGTCTATTGATATTATACGACTATCTTAATGTGCGCTTGTTAGTTGGTTTGCCGTTTTTCATGTCGTCACGATGTGTTTTGCTATGCACCTGTATACTATCTGCAGGTTTCAGCCGTTGGTCCTATTTTCACCCCCTCTGCTCTCAGTGGTTTGTTTTTCTCGACCACAGAAGTTTATCTTTTACATGCTAAAAACTAACAAAAAATCGACAGTATGTGAGCATGACTAAGGTTCTTAATGTTTGTTTCTTCTATCGAAGTCTAGTTTTAGGACTTTCTGTGATGTTACTTTGTTTCAATGTTTTAAATTCGGTGCTCACTTCTAGTGTTCTCCGATTAAGAAGTTCCTTGAAAACCCATTTTCAGTTCCACTTTAGCTAGACATATACTTCACAAGTATGATGAATGCCACTAAAGTTGACCCGAATGTCTCATACTGTTATATGTTACCCTTTTCCTCTATAAGACTTTGGTTATTCATTCTTTCTGTCTTGTGGTCTCGGGAGTATGGGATTGTGTGACCTGTCAAATTACTATTCACCACGCAGAATACTAGAATGGGCTATTCTTTGATCCTATTTGCTTAATCCTATATGTTACTTGTTTGGCATAATAGTGACTACTTTTAATTGGGACTTGGGGGGATTAAGTTTTGACTTTTGTAGCTGATCAATTTTCTTTGTTTTCGAAAACATGGTCCCTTGGAACAATCGTGGAAATATGAATCCCTCTAAATGCTATGATACTTTCCTGGTATATATTACTTGTGCAGTTGACGCCGCAACTATGACTGAGAGCAGGGCATATTTGGCTAATTCTAATTCTAATGTTAATGTTTATAAACCTCGTGGATTGTCACCGAATGTGATATTCAGTTTAGGAATGGGCAGATAGATGGTGATGATAATGAAGCTCCATTAAGGCATTTGGATAATGAAATAAAATCGCCTTACTCTTTAAGTACTGATGTATTGAATGATGATATTCCTTCTACTGATTATGTTATGTCGAAAACAATTTAAGACATTGAAGTGAAACATGGCATTCAGGAGCAACAGTGTACAGGTGTAGACACCTATGATGAAGCAAAAAAAAAAAGAAGAAAGCTATCGAAGGTAACTTGAGTCATCTACCTTTTGCCCGTCGGCAGAGAAGACATATTTTCACTTGATAGAATTCAGGTTTCTGTTTTAGATTCATAAGAAAATCCTTGTAATTGTGGCAAGGAAAGAAAAGCATTGTGTGATTCAGTTTTTGTTGGTACATCTGTTTCTTTCTGAGAGCTGTGGTTTTTGTTTGTTTTTGTGCAGCAACCAACAATTTGATGACAAATCTAAGCATCTTGGGAAACTGTTCAAAAGTGGAATTCCAGCGGAAAGATTTGCACTCATCATGGAGTAAATTGCAGTATCTGGGTGCAATAGGAAAGACGATGATGATCTAATAATGGAGGTTCACTTAAGTAGCTTATAATTGTCATGTATCAACATATTACTACTGTTTTTTTCTTCCTACAACACCGGGGCGACGACTCCTAGTTAGGTATTGATTAGGTGATTTCAACGAAAAATTTAATTCAGAGACTTATTATTTTGGTAGATTTATTTCTTTAATCATTCTTGATGTAAAAATAATAAGATTGATTAATTTTGTGAATTAATGGTATGATGATTGTAATTTTTTATTAAAATCATCATTTAAGTCTCGATTTCTTGAATCGTAATTTTTTTTTATATATAGAAATACCTGACAGACCGGTTATCTTTAGGAACTGGTTTCAAAGGTAAGAGACTGGTTTCATGTCACAACTGGTCTCTTTGAGATAATCAAAGAAACCGGTTTACATAACCGGTTTATTAGGCAAAGACACCTATGAGCTAGAGACCTGTTATGAACCGGTTTCTAAGGCTCTTTTTAACCGGTTTCTTTGGATTTTTTTGTAGTAGTGTTTACATTCACGATAGAGTAATCAAGATTAGTAATTGAAACCGTCTTACAATGATCAATTGTTATTGAGTGTGGATATATGCTTGAATCTAAGACCTTTTAAACCATTTGAATTCGTCTATTTATTATTTGCTTAGCCTTAGTTATTTATATTAATCAAAACAAATCAAATCCCCCCCTACACTGGTTACTTTACTCTCTACTCTTAGGCACATTAATTAATTTAGTCCTTCCTTGTGAGTTCGACCCTTACTTTCGCTATACTACTGTTTTAGTAGTTTAGTAAGTAAGAGATTATAAATTTACATTTGATCGACATACGACATTTAGCCCATCAAATTTGGCGTCGTTGCCGGGGAAGGCAATAGTCGATTTTTGTGTATTTGTGTAGAGAGTCGGTCATTAGTTTCTGTAGAGAGTCTATATTGAGTCTTTATTACTTGTTAGATGGCTGCTAGATTCAACTTTCCTTAATATCAGAATGAATCGTTTTATAAGTATTTTAATAGATTGAGTGAGTATGTCTCTAGATGTCGTTACCCGTATCAAACATGGGAACTCTGTCATGTAGTGTATAATGGGTTAAATGATGAAACTATGATGCATGTGGAATCTTTGAGTAAGGGAAGTTTATTAATGGGTTAAGTTATAAGGAGAAGTTGGAACTTTTCCAAAATTTAGCTTATGATACCGAACAATGAGAGTTGCACAATTCACCTCTTTCTCGACTTCAACACCAAAGTTTTGAGACTTTTAATTCCCAAGGTAACTCATCTATGTCTACTGAAAATATGATTCGTACTCTTATGACCAATACAGTTATCATGCAAAATGATGTTATCCCCCTTCATTGTAATACATCTAAATCTACCGAGGATATGGTACGTGCTTTTATATCTGATGTGGATTCTTCTTGTCCTAATAATGCTTTGAAGTGTTATGATAACTCATATATGTCTACTGAAGACATGATGCATGCTTATATAGCTGATGTGGATTCCTCTTGTGCTAATGTTACTCCCTCCCTATGTGAAACTAACCTAGTCAGTCAAGATTTAGAGGACCATGTTGAACAAGTGACTAATCACTTTAATATGCATGTGACACAAGAAGAACTTGATTCATATTATATTAAGTGGCAAGCTGAGCATGTTGATAAGTTTCATGACCCCTTTCCCCTTGAACCTAAAGTTAATCACTCTTATAAAGAGTGTGTTGTTGACAGTGATGATGATGGTTTTTGGGATGATGGGGAGGATGGATATGGTGTGATACATTCTTCACCCCCTTCCCTTGTTTCTATGCTTGTTGACTCATCTTGCACTAATATTGAGATGACACATGTTGATAATTCATTGATGCAAAGTGATTTGAGTAATGTTTCGATCGTTGATTTTTCAAATGTGATTGTTGAGCATGAGAAAGAGGGGGTGTTTGATGAGACCATAGTGAGCGGGGTGGAAGAAGAGGAGATACTTGTTTTTAATAATATGAAAGATGACCTTTCTACACTTGTTGAATTCATTAGCATGGAGTTGATAAAAAGGTGGTGGAAGGAGAGGACAAGGTAGTTAATGAGTCTTATATTCACAAGAAGGGATCACCCATTCCACCTTTTGAGACTCAATCTGTGTTAGTCCCTCAAAATTTTTATATTATCCTCATTCCTTACTTGACTATCCCTATATCAACCTCATCATATAAGGAGCCATATCGTGACACGGCAGCTCATTTTGAACAATATAGAGGTAACGAAAATTATTTGTTAAATGTTTATACCTCTTTTGTACATGTATGGCTTCGACTGCTCTTACACTATTATTGTCACTTCTCGTTTTTGTGGGCTAACATGTTTGATAGGTTACTAAGGGCATTAAATTTTTCTGCACGTGACTTGACATTTCACTCATTCTCAATGGTCTATTGATGAGTTATGGTTTGGAGTAATAAGGGGCGTTAGTGTTCTTTGATTACTCTTGTTTCTTGGCCATGGTTTTCTTGTGCTTTGTGGTGGATGCCAATGACCAAGTGTGGGGAGGAGGTGTGGTGAGTGGTTGACATGTTTATGTGGTTTGCTGAAGGATGGATGTACTAGTGAAGTCGCATGACGCTCCCTTTAATAAGGTGTGTTTTCTCCTTTCCTTTTTATTGTGTCCTATGCAACATTGAGGACAATGTTTAATTCAAGTGCGGGGAGGAGAATCGTTCCGATTGTAATTCATTGTACTTGTGTGGTGTGCTTTATTTCAGTTATTTCTATTCCAAAACAAAAATGAAAAAAAAAAACTGAAAAATGAAAAAAAAATGAAAAAAAGAGAAAGAAAAAGAAAAGAAAAGTATCCCGATAAGGTGAAAACCCGAAAGGGCGCCTAGGCAAGATTGGGATGTGGCCGAGGACGGAGTGAAAATCCGAAAGGGCGCTCTGGGTAAAATGAAGAAACGGGTTGCATGTCACTGAGAGTAGAGGCGAGATTGAAAAAAATGATAAGCTAAAGTGAAAACCCGCAAGGGCGGGCGCTTTAGGCAAAAGGAGAGATCTAGGCAAAATGAAAAAAAATTGATGTCCCTTTACAATATTGGAGATCAATCTTTATACGTTTCGTTGTGAGTCTTGTTGATTTTTCCCATACTTCTGTGGATCGGTGTTGGTTTGATTTTATTGGGTCCTTTGAGTTTACTGGAGGACGAGTAAAGATCTAAGTGTGAGGAAGTTGATGAGACGGTTTTAGTATGTATTAAGAGGGTGGAATTAGTGAAGTTCAAGTGACAAAGGCGGTACTTAATGAATTATAACGGTACAATGCTTTAAGTTGTAACGTTGGCGGAACTTGGATCCAAATATTGAAAATTAAGCTTGGAAACGATGAAGAAGATCTTGTGGGTCGGTTTTGTATGTAAAAAACGGAGTCTAAGTCCGAGGAAAGATGGGCCCGGATACCTATGAAGATACCTGAGACGTGTGCGCTTAAGGTGCACTAATCGTGTGCGCATGGGACAAAGACTAAGACGCGGTAGCAACTATTTCGCGACCTGCATTCAACACAAGCGCGACCGAGGCGCGACTGGAGCGCGATCTTGCTTGTTTCAGCGTCCAGCCTTGCGTAATTCACGTAATTCAGTATTATTAAAGACTCGTGTTTTGTTTCTTTATCTGACTCGGTTTGTTCCGATGAATTTTTTTTTATTATTATTAGTACTTTATTTCCTACTTTAGTTATTTACCTTACTACTACATAAGTTATGAGGAGAGTTTTAGAAAAGGGAACTTACGCAGCTTTGAGAGAAACAAAAAAACCCTATTATTATTTTTATCAAGACTATGTGTAACTAATCTTTCATCTTGGATTCAAGCGATTGAAGCACTCTAAATCCGGTTGTGAGTTTGAATGTTTTAATTTCTCTTCTTGATTATTGTGAATTGCTTAGCTATTAATTACATGAATATTGATTGAAAATTGCTAGGTGCGTAACTAGTAGCCGATTTCTTCATTCTATTGTTAGTATTGTTAATTGAATAGGATTTATTGATTAACTTTACACTAGTAACATCTAAGAATTAGTATTGAACGAGATACGTTGATATTAGTACTTAGAAGTGATTCACATAAATATCTAAAGTGCAACTGGACTGTATGCGCTATTTATTCTCTATCGAATTCTCTAAATTATATTGCTGCTGTTGAATTAAACCTTGAACTGGATTGTTAGGGTTGTTTAATAGTTAGGGTTGATTAAGAACGAGATTTGTTTTAATTGACTATTCGTAAGGAGAATTGGAATTTTACATTCACGATAGAGTAATCAAGATTAGTAATTGAAACCATCTTAGAATGATCAATTGTTATTGAGTGTAGATATATGCTTGAATATAAGACCTTTTAAACCATTTGAATTCTTCTATTTATTATTTGTTTAGCCTTAGTTATTTAGATTAATCAAACCAAATCAAATCCCCCCTACACTGGTTACTTTACTCTCTAC
Organism: Silene latifolia; assembly: GCF_048544455.1. Taxonomy (NCBI): domain Eukaryota; kingdom Viridiplantae; phylum Streptophyta; class Magnoliopsida; order Caryophyllales; family Caryophyllaceae; genus Silene; species Silene latifolia. The sequence continues at coordinate 72,031,384 of NC_133537.1, read as the reverse complement.
TCTTAGGCACATTAATTAATTTAGTCCTTCCTTGTGGGTTCAACCCTTACTTTTGCTATATTACTGTTTTAGTAGTTTAGTAAGTAAGAGATTATAAATTTACATTTGATAGGCATACGACATTCAGCCCGTCAAATTTGGCGCCGTTGTCGGGGAAGGCAATAGTCGATTTTTGTGTATTAGTGAAGAGAGTCGGTCATTAGTATTTGTAGAGAGTATATATTGAGTCTTTATTACTTGTTAGATGGCTGCTAGATTCAACTTTCCTTAATATCAGAATGAATTATTTTATAAGTATTTTAATAGATTGAGTGAGTATGTCTCTAGATGTCGTTACCCGTATCAAACATGGGAACTCTGTCATGTAGTGTATAATGGGTTAAATGATGAAACTATGATGCATGTGGAATCTTTGAGTAAGGGAGAGTTTATTAATGGGTTAAGTTATGAGGAGAAGTGGGAACTTTTCCAATATTTAGCTTATGATACCGAACATTGGGAGTTGCACAATTCACCTCTTTCTCGACTTCAACCCCAAAGTTTTGAGACTTTTAATTCCCAAGGTAACTCATCTATGTCTACTGAAGATGTGATTCGTACTCTTTTGACCAATACAGTTATCATGCAAAATGATGTTATCCCCCTTCATTGTAATACATCTAAATCTACCGAGGATATGGTACGTGCTTTTATGTCTGATGTGGATTCTTCTTGTCCTAATAATGCTTTGAAGTGTCATGATAACTCATATATGTCTACTGAAGACATGATACGTGCTTATATAGCTGACGTGGATTCCTCTTGTGCTAATGTTACTCCCTCCCCATGTGAAACTAACTTAGTCAGTCAAGATTTAGAGGACCGTGTTTAACAATTGACTAATCACTTTGATATGCCTGTGACACAAGAAGAACTTGATTCATATTATATTAAGTGGCAAGCTGAGCATGTTGATAAGTTTCATGACCCCTTTTCCCCTTGAACCTGAAGTTAATCACTCTTATAAAGAGTGTGATGTTGACAGTGATGATGATGGTTTTTGGGGTGATGGGGAGGATGGATATGGTGTGATACATTCTTCACCCCCTTCTCTTGTTTCTATGCTTGTTGACTTATCTTCCACTAATATTGAGATGACACATGTTGATAATTCATTGATGTAAAGTGATTTGATTAATGTTTCGATCGTTGATTTTTCAAACGTGATTGTTGAGCATGAGAAAGAGGGGGTGTTTGATGAGACCATAGTGAGCGGGGTGGAAGAAGAGGAGATACTTGTTTTTAATAATATGAAAGATGACCTTTCTACACTTGTTGAATTCATTAGCATGGAGTTTGATAAAAAGGTGGTGGAAGGAGAGGACAAGGTAGTTAATGAGTCTTATATTCACAAGAAGGAATCACCCATTATTCCACCTTTTGAGACTCAATCTGTGTTAGTCCTTCTAAATTTTTATATTCTCCTCATTCCTTACTTGACTATCCCTATATCAACCTCATCATATAAGGAGTCATATCGTGACATGGCAGCTCATTTTGAACAATATAGAGGTAATGAAAATTATTTGTTAAATGTTTATACCTCTTTTGTACATGTATGGCTTCGACTGCTCTTACACTATTATTGTCACTTCTCGTTTTTGTGGGCTAACATGTTTGATAGGTTACTAAGGGCATTAAATTGTTCTGCACGTGACTTGACATTTCACTCATTCTCAATGGTCCATTGGTGAGTTATGGTTTGGAGTAATAAGGGGCGTTAATGTTCTTTGATTACTCTTGTTTCTTGGCCATGTTGTTCTTGTGCTTTGTGGTGGATGCTAATGGCCAAGTGTGGGGAGGAGGTGTGGTGAGTGGTTTACATGTTTATGTGGTTTGCTGAAGGATGGATGTACTAGTGAAGTCGCATGACGCTCCCTTTAATAAGTTGTGTTTTCTCCTTTCCTTTTTATTGTGTCCTATGCAACATTGAGGACAATGTTTAATTCAAGTGTGGGGAGGAGAATCGTTCCGATTGTAATTCATTGTACTTGTGTGGTGTGCTTTATTTCAGTTATTTCTATTCCAAAAAAAAAAAAAAAAAAAAAAAAAAAAAAAAAAAAAAAAAAGAAAAAGAAAAAGAAAAAGAAAAGAAAAGTATCCCGGTTAGGTGAAAACCCGAAAGGGCGCCTAGACAAGATTGGGATGTGGCCGAGGACGGAGTGAAAACCCGAAAGGGCGCTCCGGGTAAAATGAAGAAACGAGTTGCATGCCACTGAGAGTAGAGGTGAGATTGAAAAAAAAATGATAAGCTAAAGTGAAAACCCGCAAGGACGGGCACTTTAGGCAAAAGGTTTAACACCCGCGAATTTTCCATTTTGACATTTAAAATTTATTAAACCGTTTAATTACTTTATTATATTTTTGAATTATTCATTTTAATTAATTTTATGTCAAACACGATTTTTATAAACGTATTATATAAAAGCTCTTTTTTTATAAAAATACGTATTATTAAATATTATTTTTAAGACATAATTTGTATAAGAATATATGTATACGTATTTTTGGTCGGATAATAATAATGACCGTAATAATAATAATAATTCCCATCTTAACTTCCGTCTAGCTATAGACCGTCACATTTCCACTTGCGAGACTAATCTTTTCTCGACCTATCCTATATTGACAACACACTTACCTACCCTCTTACACCCTACCTCTAAATATCTCTTTTATATTTTATTATATACTATCATTATATATTATTATTATTATTATTATTATTATTATTATTATTATTATTATTATTATTATTATTATTATTATTATTATTATTATTATTATTATTATTATTATTATTATTATTATTATTATTATTATTATTATTATTATTATTATTATTATTATTATTATTATTATTATTATTATTATTATTATTATTATTATTATTATTATTATTATTATTATTATTATTATTATTATTATTATTATTATTACTATTATTATTATTATATATTGTTATTATTATTATTATTTATTGTCCTTGTTGTACACCGTGACCCCCACCCCCTCATTTCTTCTTCTTCTTTTCTGAAAAACAACAACAATACGCAACAGCAACAACAAAACAATCAGAGCCGTACCATCACCATTTTCGTCGCTTTCAAACCAAGATCCCTCCTTTATTTCTCGACCAAACTCGATGATTTTTACACAATTAGCTTCCTCGTTCCTACCTCATTCTTTTAAGGTAAGAAAGTCTCGTCCTTGTGGTGGTTTTGTCTTTCGCCGTCTTATAAAAGTTGCGGTTTTGGTCTCAATCCTTTCGTGTTCTTACTCCTTGATGAAGGTTTCGAAGACCCGGTGGAATACTCAAGCTTTGGGGGCCATTTATTCGAAGAAATCATGAGGTAACGGTGATAGGTTACTCGACAAAATGTCGAAATTTCCGTCTTACATGTCGTTTCATAAGCTCTTGTTTGAAAAAGTCCGACTCTTTATGCTTTTTCCCATTTGTATGCTAATTTCCGTCTCAAGATGATGTTTGAAATGGACCGTTTTTTTGCGCTCTCCATTTATATCGGTGTTGATGGTGGTGAAGAGCGTGAAAATGGAGTGAGTGAGTTGGAGAATGAGTTGTAGAAAGCTATTAAGGTCGCTGCTGCGTAATAAACACGGTTTTAGCGAATGATGTGTCTAGTTTGCGAATTGTAGTTCATGTTTGTCGCACATAAGTATCGAGCCTTTGCTTAGGTTGAATACTTGAATGTGTTTTACATAGTTGTTCTTGAGATTTCACCCTAGTTTCATCGTGTTTTGCTCTACTGTTCTATTGTTATTTTGATTCTTCTACTGCACCTTCTCTCAGTTACTATATAAAGCATTAAAGTTGCCTGTCTAATCAGCTTACACTAACTAGATCGATCTAAATATAGATGTGCGTGATTGAGCCAAGCCAATGGAGGCTGAGCTTTAGCTTGTATTGTTTTGATTGTTTGTGTTTATTTAGCTCGTTCACAGATAGGCCATGACAGGATTGTTTTGACGCTTGTTTAGTTTATTCAAAATATTTGAATTTCTGTCTCGTGTTTTATATAACATGACTCGTTAAATATCGTTCTTTTACATATTATGTTTTATTTGTTGGATTCAATTGGTTTTATTTGTTGGGCTCTTTTGGTCCAAATTGTTGGGCTCATTTGGTTTTACTTGTTGAGTTCTTTTGGCTTTAATTCTTGGGTCCTTTAGGTTTTGTTGGTTGGGCTCCTTTGGCTTCATTTGTTGGGCTCATGTGGGTCATTTATTGGGTTATCATGTCTAATGTGTTGGACTTGCCACATAATTTGATTGTTGGGCCAAGCTTATGTTTTGTAGTGGGCTCATGAATAAGTCACGCATGCTTGTCTCCATTTTATTCCGTTAATTTTCACATGACGTAAATTATTCATTACTGCTTGTTATATTTTATTTATGTTATTTAACCGGCATGTTAATTTATGAAGTGGAATATTTACTAATATAATACAAGTATGAGATATTTATTATAAGTAGTTACTTGTAGTGAGTCGTACTCTAGATAATGTCTAGTATTGTTCGGATGTGAGAGTCTTGATTCTATCGGTTACTAGGGGTGAGCCAGAGGCCCTCTAGTTGCGATATGATCGTCGGGATTGATATTCCCATCCGTCCTTATGGCGATGCAGGTCATAAGTATGAATGTGACATTTATAATCCCGTCCCTAAGTCTTGGTCCTATCGGATACTAGGGGGTGAGCCATAGGCCCTCTAGTTGCGATATGATCGTCGGGAGTGATGTTCCCATCCGTACTTATGGTGATGCAGGCCATAAGTATGAATGTGACATTAATCATCCCGTCCCTGAGTCTCGGTCCTATCAGATACTAGGGGTGAGCCAGGCCCTCTAGTTGTGATAAGGTCATCGGGATTGATGTTCCCATCCGTACTTATGGTGAGATGCAAGCCATAAGTATGAATGTGACATTAATAATCCCGTTCTATGTGCTTGTTTGTTGTGCTTGTTTGTTGTACTTGTTTGTTATATTTGGCCATGTTTTAAAGGTAACCGCTAAGCCAGATACTTGTTTGTTGTGCCTCGGACATGTTTTAAAGGTAACCTCTGAGTCGGGCACTTGTTTGTTGTATTTGGCCATGTTTTAAAGGTAACCGTTGAGCCAGATACTTGTTTGTTGTGCCTCGGACATGTTTTAAAGGTAACCTCTGAGTCGGGCACTTGTTTGTTGTATTTGGCCATGTTTTAAAGGTAACCGCTGAGCCAGATACTTGTTTGTTGTATCTCGGACATGTTTTAAAGGTAGCCTCTGAGTCGGGTACTTGTTTGTAGTATTTGGACATGTTTTAAAGGTAACCACTGAGCCAGATACTTTATGTGTGGTGCCTCGGACATGTTTTAAAGGTAACCTCTTAGTCGGGCACTTGTTTGTAGCATTTGGACATGTTTTAAAGGTAACCGCTGAGCCAGATACTTTAGAGGTCGTGCCTTGGACATGTTTTAAAGGTAACCGCTGAGCCAAGGTACTTAAGGACTTGTGTCTCGAACATGCTTCAAAGGTAGCCTCTGAGCCAGATGCTTTGCTTATTATGTGATGTTAGTAGTCCCATTTCATGTATTGTATGTTGTTTGGTCTTCAAAGTTGGATGTATCATATGCCTTATCTATGATTGACTACGCATGTTTTGAATGTTAGTTTCATGTCTGAGTGCTTGCATGAAATAGTTATATTCATGATGCTCTAATATGTTCTTGTTTATCTCTGTTTCGACATTTTGTGGCTGGGAGAACCTTGAGTTACTCCCCACTGACTGTGGCGTTCATGTTTACATGAATGACAGGTTGTGAAGATGCTTACGTGGGGAAGACGTGTGGGCTAGCGAGAACTAAACCCTTGGACCTTAGTTTGCTAGTTTAGGAATCCTTTATTTGTTTATTCGTGGGATATCCTTTCCCCGCTTTCTAGACTTGAGTTGTAATAACCTAAGTTTGTCTATTGTAGTATTTGTTTTATTTCTTTTGGCACCCGCGTGTTAATCTTTAACTTGTAATTTAAAAGTTTTTAAAATCTCATAAATTTCCGCTTTAATTTATTAGTTATATTTTCTGCTTTATCGCGGGGTGTCACAATAGGAGAGATCTAGGCAAAATGAAAAAAAATTGATGTCCCTTTACAATATTGGAGACCCATCTTTATACGTTTCATTGTGAGTCTTGTTGATTTTTCCCATACTTCTGTGGATCGGTGTTGGTTTGATTTTATTGGGTCCTTTGAGTTTACTCGAGGACGAGTAAAGATCTAAGTGTGGGGAAGTTGAAGAGATGGTTTTAGTATGTATTAAGAGGGTCGAATTAGTGAAGTTCAAGTGACAAAGGCGGTACTTAATGAATTATAATGGTACAATGCTTTAAGTTGTAACGTTGGTGGAACTTGGATCAAAATATTGAAAATTAAGCTTGGAAACGATGAAGAAGATCTTGTGGGTCGGTTTTTTATGTCAAAAGCGGAGTCCAAGTCCGAGGAAAGATGGGCCCGGATACCTATGAAGATACCTGAGACGTGTGCGCTTAAGGCGCACTAATCGTGCGCGCATGGGACAAAGACTAAGAGGCGGCAGCAACTATTTCGCGACCTGCTTTCAACACAAGCGCGACTGAGGCGCGACCGAGGCACGACCAAGGTGCGACTGGAGCGCGAGCCTGCTTGTTTCAGCGTTCAGCCTTGTGTAATTCCCTTAATTCAGTATTATTAAAGACTCGTGTTTTGTTTCTTTATTTGACTCAGTTTGTTCCGATGAATTGTTTTTTTATTATTATTAGTACTTTATTTCCTACTTTAGTTATTTACCTTACTACTACATAAGTTATGAGGAGAGTTTTAGAAAAGGGAACTTACGCAGCTTTGAGAGAAACAAAAAAACCCTATTGTTATTTTTATCAAGACTATGTGTAACTAATCTTTCATCTTGGATTCAAGCGATTGAATCACTCTAAATCCGGTTGTGAGTTTGAATGTTTTAATTTCTCTTCTTTATTATTGTGAATTGCTTAGCTATTAATTATATGAATATTGATTGATAATTGCTAGGTGCGCAACTAGTAATCGATTTCTTCATTGTATTGTTAGTATTGTTAATTGAACAGGATTTATTGATTAACTTTATACTAGTAACATCTAAGAATTAGTATTGAACGGGATACGTTGATATTAGTACTTAGAAGCGATTCACATAAATATCTAAAGTGCAACTGGATTGTATGCACTATTTATTCTCTATCGAATTATCTAAATTATATTGCTGCTGTTGAATTAAACCTTGAATTGGATTGTTAGGGTTGTTTAATAGTTAGGGTTGATTAAGAACGGGATTTGTTTTAATTGACTACTCGTAAGGAGAATTGGAATTTTACATTCACGATAGAGTAATCAAGATTAGTCATTGAAACCGTCTTACAATGACCAATTGTTATTGAGTGTGGATATATGCTTGGATCTAAGACCTTTTAAACCATTTGAATTCGTCTATTTATTATTTGCTTAGCCTTAGTTATTTAGATTAATCAAATCAAATCAAATCCCCCCTAGACTGGTTACTTTACTCTCTACTCTTAGGCACATTAATTAATTTAGTCCTTCCTTGTGGGTTCGACCCTTACTTTCGCTATACTACTGTTTTAGTAGTTTATTAAGTAAGAGATTATAAATTTACATTTGATAGGCATACGACATTCTACCTGTCAATTTGTATGAACATTGCATATATTCTATACAAGTTGATAAGATTCTTAAGTGACGTGGTTATTCATTTGGTACATGTTAGTTAATATGTGAAAATCGGATGAAACGAGTGATGTGTATAGCATGCTTTGAAAATGGTTGTTACGTGTTGGTATGTGAGTGTAATACTACGGTTTTCTATGTCTATGGGTACTCTATCGAGTGGGGCTTACTCTGTCGAGTAAGTATGTTTTTACGCAAAACAGTAGTCTGCCTGTTAGATACTCGATCGAGTACGTGTGACACTCGATCGAGTAGGGGGCACTCGATCGAGTAAGTGAGTCTTACAGGTTGTTTTGCCGGGTTTTGATAGTAGCGCGAGAAGGATATAAAAGCATCTTTCGTCAGTTTCTTGTCATTTTACCCTATTCTAAGTTTCATAAGAAATAAAAACAAGTTACGTTACTCTCCTCTTTCGCATTGCTATCAAATCTTAAGGGCTAGAGTCGTCGGATCCTTGAGTTCTTTACGCCGTTGAGACCGCCACATTGTGGGTAAGCTTCTAGTATGATTTTTATATCATTTCATTGATTTTAGTTGAAACCCTAATTGGGTAATTTGGGGGTTTTGGGGAGTATTGTTGATGTTAGATTGTGATTGTATGATTGTGTGTTTATAGGAGGTGATTTCATTGAAGAACGATTTTGATTAGTTGATTGTGACGATCTTGGTGGTTGCTTTTCCAGGTAGGGTTTTGATGTGAACATTATTTGCGCACATTTAGTCCCCTAATTGAGCCTATTTTGCATACTATTATAACATTCTATGGCCATTTTATCCGTCAAAACCTTCCTATTTGCTTTTCTATCGCATTTCATATGTTTTGTAGAAAAGGAGATAATAAGGCGGAAATTCCCGTCTTTCGTGCATATATGGAGGCTTATTGATGATATTAGATGGACTAGTATGAAGAGGAGGCAAGAATGATGACCAAAGATGTAGGAATAAAGTGTATGTAGAAGGATCAAAGGGTTAAAAGTAAGAATGACGAGAGGGAAGGCATTACAAGAAGAAATCGCTCAAAAACCGAACCAAGAGTTGCTCCTTTGGCTCTGAAAATATGCTAGATGGAACGGCGTCGAAAAATCAAGTGATCTAGGCTTTTGAATCACTCCAATAGGAGTCCGGATGAGGAAATAACGTCCGTTTTACAATCCGAGCTCAAGATACAGCTCAACCCGCTCGGGTCAAATTCAACCCGCTCGGGTTGAAGCCCAGGACGCCCATATTTCGCTCGGGACGAGCGGATTCCTGGACAGGAAACTTTTCCTTGCTACGTGAACCACAATCCGAGCGGATTCTCCCAAATCCGCCCGGATTGCATCTCCCAAATCCGCCCGGATTCTCCAAATCCGCCGGATTGCATTTTGAAATCCGCCCGGATTCACCTTAATCCGCCCGGATTCCAGCCCAGCGCATTTTCGCCTTCTTCAAGCCTCAAAGAAAGACGCCCTTCCTTCGAAAAATACCGGAGTCTCCCTGCTCAAATCTCAAAAGTGTAATTACTAGTTTAGCCCTTAGTTAACCTAATGCATCCCACCTAATTTCCACTATAAATACCCCATCTTTGTAATTAATCAAGCATGTTGTTTTTGGGTAGAAAATCCTTCTTTAGATTAGATTAGGAGTAGATTAGAATAGATTACTCTTTAATCTTTCCACAAATTACACATTAATCTCTCCTTAATTATTGTTCAAGTTTATTATTCAAGTTTATTATTGGGTAATTAAAGATTATTGGGTTATTATTGGGAGATTGACAACCTTCCATCAATCAATCAAGTTTCTTCTATTATTCTTTGCATTATTATTTGGATCATCTTAAGTTGGTATAATTCTTTTACTCTTTACTCTTTATTGTTCATTTCTTCATTCTATTATCATGTTTATACTTGTTGTGATGATTGACACCATTAATGACATGTTTCCCATGATGATGAGTGAGTAGTTACTTAGCTAGGATTAGTGGGTAATTAAGGGAAGTCAACATGGGATTGATTCATGCTTAATCTAATATGTTTTCATGATTAAATTGCTTGCTTGTTGTGATGTCAACTTTATGCACATGTTATGTTTGATGAAATGCTAAGCCTATGAATCCTTGCATTTTTACCATCTCTTATCTATTCAACTTGACTTGTAAGATATAAACCAACTCGAGTCTTGTTAGACCATGCATAGAAGTTGAATAGGAGGAAAGTAAGTCGACTTGTAGGTGTTGTACAATCTAATCGATTCGGCTCCGGGACCCAACTCTTCCTATGAACCGTAAGACATAACCCAACTCGGTTCCTCCACAACATTAATTGCTTGCAACTTTGTAAACATGTTTGTATGATCAACACCATGAATCCCCTATGACCCCATGATATCCTAGCACTTTTAAACCATTTGTTTACATCCTTTATTTCGTTGCTTGTTATACTTTATTGCTTTTATTAGTCTAGAACACAACTACAAATCCCATCAATTGTGACACTAGCATAAATTGAGATAGATAGACTTAGAACCCAAAGCACACCGTCCCATGGATCGACCTCGACTTACCGCTAACTAGTAGTTTGTTGAGTATTATAAATGTGTTTGATCGGGTGAGTGACGACATCGTCCGGATCAAAATGGCGCCGTTGCCGGTGATGGTGCTATGTGATTAAGTTCTTACTTCTTTGTCTATTTTTATTTGTGCTTTAACCTTGAGGAACTTGTTCCTCAAGGTCGTTTTTACCGTTTTCTTGTAGTTTCCATGTTTGTAGTTGTATCTTTATCTTGGCTATGATGATGACCCAAGACTTGGTACATGGAGTATGTGGTGGATCTTTTGAGTATGACTATGGGTATGGGGAGTTTGAGGAGAAAGTCAACACAAACCTACCTTACAATTCATACAATGAAAATCCTAACTACTACCCCAACTTTCCCCACCAAAACCACCACATCCAATACCCACAACAACCAACCACCCAAAACTCACTTTATGACCAATTCCAAATGCCACAATACAACCACTCTCACACCCACCCACAACATGAATATGAGCCAAACTTTGACATTCAAAATGTGGTTCTCCAAATGATGGGAGATCAACAAAACTTCTTCAAACAAATGCTAGAAGAGAGCCAAAAAGAAGATAATGTTCTTAAAAACATTGTTATCCAAAGAGAGGAGTTGGAGATTCAAATTGCCCAAATGAGAGAATCCCAAGAAACCACCCCCCACCACTCCTTGGACATTGACCATGAATGTGAGTTTGAAGGAGTTACCTTTGATGAGAAGTGGGAAGAGCCAATCTCCTTGAGCTCTTGTGAGTATGAAAGTGTGGTATTTGATGATGAAGACATGAGGTTGAGTAAGCCAAATACTCTTAGCCTTTGTGAGTATGAGGGTGTGTCATTTGAAGTAGATGTTGAGGTGTTGGAGAATGAGTTGGTGAAGAAGAGTGAAGCCCCTATTTATGATTCATATGGAGAAAGCGATGATGATGCATCTATGGAAGAAGATGATGAGGGAAATATGGACTCAAATGATGAAGGGAGTTATGGGATTAGATTTCTTGAGGAACCCATCCTTGAGAAGTGTGAAGATTGCTTCGATGAAGAGGAGGAATGCCTTCATGAGAACCTTTTTGCACCCACTATGGAGCCCATGATAGTTGGAGATGACATTATGGACCTTCTCACGAAAGTCAAATCGTCATACAAGAATTACTTAGTGGGGAAGCTCAAAGAAAAGGTTAAGAAGGAGTCTATATGTGGAAATTTGGCATCCACTATCCCAACTCCTAAGACATCCCATCATCAATGCCATGAAAGTTTGCCTTCTATCCTTGGAGAATTGACTAGTCCAAGCATTCGCATCATCAACTTTGGAAGAAATAGGAGCCACCGAAAAAGCCCCCATGACAAGAATCTCAAGTTTGCTAGTTTTAAGAGCCGGGAAGGCCATCATCACAAAGCAAAAGAGAAGGGGAAGGAGTTCAAAGGGAGGTCCCTCATGGATTGGCCCTACTCCATTTTAAAATGGTTCAAGACTTATTCATGCTTACTTGAGGACCATTCACAAACTTTTGATCTTCTATTGAGAGCCTTGAGCTCTATGGACAAGAATCTTTACAATTTTAACATAGTTTGGTGGAGTCCTACCTCAAACCACCATTTGTAAGATACCCTTTTCTTTCACTTTGCATTACATTTCCACTTGCATTTAGTTATATACATATACATTTAGCTTGCATTTGTATTATATTTCATATTGCATTTACATTAGTTAGTTCATAGTATAGTTGCATTGTAATATAATTCATATAGATAGTTGCATATAGACTAGAATTCATGCATAGGCACTAATGACCAATCCTATTCTTTTCTACACTAAAAATAGTGTTTAAATCGGTTTGGGGAGGTTTGATCATAAGTGACTTAAGCAATTAATCATGCATCATATAGTATAGTTTAGATTGCATTCATTTGTTATATATGTCATATAGAATTGCATTTAGTTAGAGCATGCATTCATTCATACCATATCATTGCATTTATACTTTATTTCAAAAAAATCAAAACTCCAAAAACATGTTTTTCTTTTTTCATTCCTACTCCTACATGTACATTGAGGACAATGTCCAAAATAAAGTGGGGGATGGGAATTTATATTCCAAAAATGAATAAAAATTGAAAAATTTCGAAAAATCCCAAAAATATGTTCTTTAATTTCATAAAATCAAAAACCATAAAAATTTGAAAAATTTCAAAAACCAAAAACAAGTTCATTTCCTTTGTAGTGTAGACTTGTATATATTGTTTTGTATATATTATGTTTGTTCATCCTTTTTCACATTGATTGACTACGCCACATCCGAGACATGAGGATATTGAAGACCGCATGGTATGATCTTTCCAATCTCCTTTTTCCTCTTTATGTTAATGACTATGTGGCTTTATTTTGATTGATGCGGTAAAAACAATGTGAACTTAGGACTTGCATTTAGTTTATATGGCATATTAGTTGGTAGAATCATTTGCATTAGGATGTATATATGTTAGTTGCATCATGGCATGTAGTTTGCATGTTAGAAAAAATTTTGAGAAACAGTCTACTTGGGAAGCTTGACTAGTGTATATAGGCCCTAGTAGATGCTTTTTATTCTTAAGACTTTGCTTGTTAGAATACTTGTAAAACACCCTAGGATGTGTCATGCTATTATCCTTTGACCCATGGATTAAGGCCTAGTCAAGAGTACCTTGTGGTGTGATAACTCCTTGGCTACCGTTTATTCCAAGGTGACCCTTGAAACCATGCATCCATCATTCATCCATGTTCTACCATACATTTTTGTCATCAAAGGGAATGGGCACAAAAAGAAATCAATTTGAGTTCAAAAGTGAAAGAAAGTTTGCAAAAATGCATCAAAAGAAAAGAGGAGCAAAAATAGACTCCTAAAGCTTCAAAAATAAGGCACCCTCCCTACATATGGGGTGACTTTGAAAATGCTCAAAATAAATGCAAAGAAAAAGTTGAAAGTTGTCAAGTATTGAAATGCCAAAAATCAAAAAGAAATGGCAAGAAAGTGTTCTCAAATGTTATATGCCACAAGAAATTGGGGGGAAAAACAAAAACAAAAGCAAACTCCCAAAGTGAAACTCATATTCTATCGATCCCTTTATCCATCGTATCCATTTTTGTGCATGGTAGAGAGGGGACGACCCTTCTTCTTGTCTAGGCAAGAGGGGGAATTCCGCGATCCTCCAGTGTTTCTAACACCATAGGGAGCCTATTCTTGACAAAAGCATTTAACGATTGAGGACAAAGGTACCCTAGCTTGACACAACTTGGAGGTGATTTATTGGTATCCTTCTAGGCTTAGTAGTTTGAATAAATTGCATCTATGAAGGAGTGTGTACCCTTGAATTGCTTCCCTTGTAGATAATTTCCGCCACTTAGATGAGGAAAGTGGCTATTCTTTTGTAGATGCATCCATTACTTGATTTTGTGTGCTTAATGATTGGATGTGTCGCCATTTTGGCAAGACCCACCTTGCCTTGCAAGAAGGCATCCTACCTCATGGTTGTCTTGTTGTGAGTTGAAGGGGCGGAGTGAGACCCGCTAATTGTCTCATATCGGTTATATTATTAGGATAGTTTAAATAAAGGTCTAGTTTTTGTCACCTCTTTACTCGGGACGAGTAAAGGTTCGGTTTGGGGATATTTGATGTGAACATTATTTGCGCACATTTAGTCCCCTAATTGAGCCTATTTTGCATACTATTATAACATTCTATGGCCATTTTATCCGTCAAAACCTTCCTATTTGCTTTTCTATCGCATTTCATATGTTTTGTAGAAAAGGAGATAATAAGGCGGAAATTCCCGTCTTTCGTGCATATATGGAGGCTTATTGATGATATTAGATGGACTAGTATGAAGAGGAGGCAAGAATGATGACCAAAGATGTAGGAATAAAGTGTATGTAGAAGGATCAAAGGGTTAAAAGTAAGAATGACGAGAGGGAAGGCATTACAAGAAGAAATCGCTCAAAAACCGAACCAAGAGTTGCTCCTTTGGCTCTGAAAATATGCTAGATGGAACGGCGTCGAAAAATCAAGTGATCTAGGCTTTTGAATCACTCCAATAGGAGTCCGGATGAGGAAATAACGTCCGTTTTACAATCCGAGCTCAAGATACAGCTCAACCCGCTCGGGTCAAATTCAACCCGCTCGGGTTGAAGCCCAGGACGCCCATATTTCGCTCGGGACGAGCGGATTCCTGGACAGGAAACTTTTCCTTGCTACGTGAACCACAATCCGAGCGGATTCTCCCAAATCCGCCCGGATTCTCCAAATCCGCCCGGATTGCATTTTGAAATCCGCCCGGATTCACCTTAATCCGCCGGATTCCGGCCAGCGCATTTTCGCCTTCTTCAAGCCTCAAAGAAAGACGCCCTTCCTTGAAAAATACCGGAGTCTCCCTGCTCAAATCTCAAAAGTGTAATTACTAGTTTAGCCCTTAGTTAACCTAATGCATCCCACCTAATTTCCACTATAAATACCCCATCTTTGTAATTAATCAAGCATGTTGTTTTTGGGTAGAAAATCCTTCTTTAGATTAGATTAGGAGTAGATTAGAATAGATTACTCTTTAATCTTTCCACAAATTACACATTAATCTCTCCTTAATTATTGTTCAAGTTTATTATTCAAGTTTATTATTGGGTAATTAAAGATTATTGGGTTATTATTGGGAGATTGACAACCTTCCATCAATCAATCAAGTTTCTTCTATTATTCTTTGCATTATTATTTGGATCATCTTAAGTTGGTATAATTCTTTTACTCTTTACTCTTTATTGTTCATTTCTTCATTCTATTATCATGTTTATACTTGTTGTGATGATTGACACCATTAATGACATGTTTCCCATGATGATGAGTGAGTAGTTACTTAGCTAGGATTAGTGGGTAATTAAGGGAAGTCAACATGGGATTGATTCATGCTTAATCTAATATGTTTTCATGATTAAATTGCTTGCTTGTTGTGATGTCAACTTTATGCACATGTTATGTTTGATGAAATGCTAAGCCTATGAATCCTTGCATTTTTACCATCTCTTATCTATTCAACTTGACTTGTAAGATATAAACCAACTCGAGTCTTGTTAGACCATGCATAGAAGTTGAATAGGAGGAAAGTAAGTCGACTTGTAGGTGTTGTACAATCTAATCGATTCGGCTCCGGGACCCAACTCTTCCTATGAACCGTAAGACATAACCCAACTCGGTTCCTCCACAACATTAATTGCTTGCAACTTTGTAAACATGTTTGTATGATCAACACCATGAATCCCCTATGACCCCATGATATCCTAGCACTTTTAAACCATTTGTTTACATCCTTTATTTCGTTGCTTGTTATACTTTATTGCTTTTATTAGTCTAGAACACAACTACAAATCCCATCAATTGTGACACTAGCATAAATTGAGATAGATAGACTTAGAACCCAAAGCACACCGTCCCATGGATCGACCTCGACTTACCGCTAACTAGTAGTTTGTTGAGTATTATAAATGTGTTTGATCGGGTGAGTGACGACATCGTCCGGATCAGGTTTCCCTACTCAGTTATTGTATAAATGATTATAAGATGGTTGATTGGCATGATGATTATAACGTAATTGATATTGACATTGTTTTGAATTGATATTGTGATTGTATAGTGTGGTTGTTGTATATCATATCGTTGTTTGATTTGGAGTTGGTGATTATTGATAGTATAATGTTGTTGGTCGTATAACTGTCTGTGGTTTGTAAGGTGCATCCTCAGCTGAGTGGAGTCACTTACGGGAGTGGCTTCACGCCCTTAATTTGCCTTCTGTGGAACCCGCCACAGAAGGGATGTGCACATTAAGGAACATGGGTTATTCGCTCGATGGAGATGAGCGGGGCTTAAGTGGGAATGGCTGCGGTCCCCCACTAGTGGTGAGAAATATCTGTTGCGATGGATATTCTGGCAGGGCTACACACTTTAGTGTGTAGTCAGATGATTGGTGATGTGACGGTGTTGGAGATTGTGATTGTGTATCTGTTGTTGTTTATCTTATATTGTTTATACAGTAACTGACCCCGTTTAAATGTTTTAAAAACTCTGGTGATCCATTCGGAGGTGGTGAGCAGTTGTCTAGCAGGTATACTTTGGATGCGCAAGGGATAGCTGGGCATGTGTCACCACGAGTCTATTAGAAGTCTTCCGCTGTTATGTCGAATATTATATTTACATTAGTTAGTTTTGGTTTTGGAACGGTTGTATCATACTTTACAGTTTTGGGTTTTGATGTATTCATTTAAACTATTTTATTAAAGTACGTTTTTTAATGGTCTATTTGATATTCATTGCCTCGGGTAACCGAGATGGTTGAATTTCCATGCTTTAGGTGGTCCTGGTAAAGCACTTGGAGTATGGGGGTGTTACAAAGTGGTATCAGAGCGACGATTTTGGAACCTGTAACTAATGAGCCCAATGAATGTATAGAGTCAAATTAAAAAGAACCCGGGTACGAGTTGCTAGGAGCTAATGCAAATACTTGGGAGACGTCCTAAATTCGCGAACTCGCCCTACAACTTTAAACCGGTCACTATGGGGTGTCATGGGATCGCTATGTGTTTACTAATATTTTATTGTGGATGTTGGATGATATGTTGTATAACAATGTTGGATGAATGATTGTGGTGGATTGGTGAATATGGTGGACAAATGTGAAGAAGATGTATATAATAATATGTTGTGGATGATCATGTTGTATGGTGGAAATGATTTATAATGTGGCAATCTTAGTAACATGAGATTAGGGGATGTGATATGATTATACATGATTTTGTTTGCGTAAAGTTATATGATAAAGTTATATACTTGTTTACTGCAATTTCATATGCATATGTTGGATAAACTGTATGATGGATGATTTGATGGAAAAGGTGAAGTAATATTGCATAAGAGTATGATTTCATGATATAATCATGTTTATATGACGAAAGTGAATTTTTATAATGTTGTTATGTTAAGTAACATGTGAATATAATTTTGGCGTTTGATGTATACATATATATATATATATATATATATATATATATATATATTGTTGTGAAAAGTTATAGAATAAAAGCATGTGGGTAATACATGATTGACAAGTTGAATAATCTATGTGCATGATGGATGTTGTTTCTTAGCTTTTGAAGATAGTAACATGTGGTTAGGGATACCGGTTTTATGCGCATTGAGTTGTTTTTGTTTACTTTGTAGTTATTTAAGTGGTTTGGAAGTAAAAATCAAATAGTTATGTTTTCCGATTACAGCGAAGTGGTCTTTAAACTGTTATAACGTGAGATGTATATATGAATTTGATGTGATTCTAATTGGAGTAATAACTTGTTCTTTTGCGATTCTAACGATAGATCACACGCCCAAAATGACCAAGAAACGAGTGAGATATGACCATTTTACGAAGATTGGACAGTGCTGAGAAATGCGTAGGGTACTCGATCGAGTGGCCCTTACTCGATCGAGTGCACCTCGTGTTACTCGATCGAGCACCCCTTACTCGATCGAGTAGACCTGGTAATTTGTTGTACGTGCTTCTGACCTTCACCTACTCGATCGAGTAGGCTGGACTCGATCTAGTGACCCCTGTTTTGGGTCATATGCTTATATTTTTACTTCGTCGCATATTATGTTTGATTCAAAGGTGTTCTTTTGCTTCTTTATGCATTGTTTTACATATGTGTTGGTCCTGATGCGTAAGTTACCAAATCTTATGATGTAAGGAGTGGCACCTTATGGTGGGTATGAGTTCGGTGGGGAGGACATGAGTTATATGTGGTTGTGATAGATAGTGGAAAAGGAAGAGGAAGATTGGTAAGGCTTATTGAGGCATGGTGCAGGTTTTGTGAGATGTGGTGAGTGATATAATTGCGAATTTGAGTAATGTGAAGGTAAGTGTATATGATGCAAGGAGTGATGTAAGTTTATGGAACATGGGAATGAAAAGATTGAAATGAGGGATGCAAATAGTGGTAAATTGGGATGTGCGAGGATTTATGGAGGGGGGTGGTTAGGATTATGTTGGTTACGGTTATAATTGATGGAAGGTCGTTATAGAGGTATGGAAACAAATGGTGTATGGTGAGATCGAGTTATGCTGCGATGTGAAGGTAGTGGCCGAGTTTAGGAGTTTGTATTATCAAGAGGTGAAACCAATGTGTGATTTCCTTGGACAATTAACGGTATGAAATGAGTTTAGAAAAAAAATGGTGTGGACTGACAGTGTGGATTGATTAGTGATAAGTGTGAGCGATAGCATGATAAGAGAAGATCCATGGTAATAAAGAGTAAGATGGTACTGATATGAAATAATGGGATTTGAGTTTTGGAGCAATGAGACGGTAACCGGAGCATTAAAGAGTTAGGTAGAAGGAATAAGGAGTTGAATTATTAATTGGTATTATTGAGTGAAAAGAGGAAAGAAGGATGGAAGTAAGCTGAGAGACCGTCGACCAGAGTTAAGAAACATGAAGGTAAGAAAACATGGAAATGTGTGATAGTATCATGAGAAGGCGTGAGTTAGTGGTTATATAGGAGTTTCAGAACAACATGTTAGCCATGAGCTTCGAGGACTTAAGGGGAGTAAACGTTGGAAGAGTATTTATATGATATGAGATTTTGGAGGTGAGTTACGTGGCAATACAATTAAAGGCAAAATTGGGATGAATGTTTCTGTAAATTTTGTGGATGGGTTTGATGTTCGTCATTTGGGTTGTTAACCGAGTTGGGAAAGAACCGTGATATTTATAGGTGAGTGTAAGAGATTTGTTATACGAACAGTGGTGGTGTTGTGGTGTTGTCACTAGTGGTTAAGGGTGGTGATTAATAGGAAAGGTAGCCATTTTAAAGAGGTTGATTTTGTAGAGGCCCGATTGGTATGTATGGTTGTAAGGGGGTATACGATGTGATTATAGGAGGCGGTTGCTAGTACTTGGGTACTAATGGTATGGTTACATTTGGCAGGAGGTGATAGTTATGCGAATGGGAGAATGTGTTACGAAGGGCATGCGTGTTAAGCTCGGGCGAGAGATAACCTTTATCAAGTGGTAACTTACGTGATCAGGATTGACTGGTTGGATGTGATTATGGGTCTATGATGTGTATAAATGTTTGTGTGAGGTTCTGACCTCACGAGAAGCGGTATGGTGTAA
This sequence comes from Silene latifolia, assembly GCF_048544455.1. Lineage (NCBI taxonomy): Eukaryota > Viridiplantae > Streptophyta > Magnoliopsida > Caryophyllales > Caryophyllaceae > Silene > Silene latifolia. The sequence continues at coordinate 72,011,858 of NC_133537.1, read as the reverse complement.
TAGTTATAAAGTTGTTATCTGAATGTTCTGTAATATATGTTGGGTACGGTAACCTAATGGAATGATATTCAAAAAGTAATAATTTGAGTGATGTGGCATGGCTAGTTATACTTGTATGTGTATTCATGATATATGTTTATTCCGTGAAAAGGTATGGATGATCTTCATGAGGTTCTTATCTGTTTATTCTGTATGATTTGTTGCATTATGATCTAGTAGAGCGGTTTTAATGAAGTTTTCTTGTCATAGAAGTTGTACTGAGTCAGTGTTTATGGGATTGTATAAGTTGCAATGACTATCGATGTGGCTGTTATGCCTCGGGTGGTGATCCGGGCACGGTATTTCGTGTTGTGATGCGGGTATTTTCGCGCTGCGGTGCTGCTGTTGGTGGCGGTGTTGCGATGCCATCATCGGTTGTGGTGGAGTAGGTGGGATGAGTACGTTTTCAAATGAGTATACCAGTCATATAGATTGTTGTTTTGTTTACAACTGTTTCTTATGAATTTTGTTTGGACATATAGACTGTTGTTTTGTTTATTGATGTTTCTTGCTCGGTTCAGCTTGGGAGTGAGGGTAGAGTATGATATGGAAGAGAGTTGTGTATGTTTCCGTTGTTGTCATGGTATAGTGATATCATGTTGATGGGACACAGTTGTGAGAGGTTGTTACAATACTTTTGACCTTGTTTTGGATGAGGCATGGGTTGACATAGTATGGCAAGCGATTTGTAGAACATGTGTTGTACCGATCTGGAAGCTACAGGTGATTCATAATCTTTTATTGAGACAGTGAGTATAGTGGGTTGGGAATTAGTATCATGTTAAGTTATGGATGAGTTTTGCGACAATAAAAGAAAAGAATTTGAGGATCTAGTGTGAGTGTGTGTAACAGGTGTGGACCGTGAGTATGCTTTTGGCGATAGATGCTTTCTATAGGGAGGTATGTCGTTTTGCGGTAATGTGGAAGAGTTGGAGTATTGGTTATGCTAAGGATTTTGTGGTATAGGTTAGGTAGTGTGCCGAATGAATTGAGGTATGGGAACTGTTAAAGGAAGAGAGACCTGGATATGGGAATGGTTGGAGGTGTTGAGGTTATAGTCGGTTATCATTGACATGCGGTGGTGATGAGGATTTTGGGAAGTATAGAAAAGGATTTAGTATTAGTGAGTTACGAGGACGTAACATTTATCTTAAGAGGAGTAGGATGCGACAAAGAGAATTTAATGGTTGTACATGTTGTAGTAGATTTGGAAGTTTGGGTCTTGATGGAGAATAAAGAATGGATTTGTATTGTGGTGGATATTGTTAAAAGGTCATGGTCGTGCTTGTAGTAGTGTGATGTTTAGGAGTGTGAGAGTACTTCGATAGTGTTGACAGTTGGATAATGATGTTTATGAGTTCGATAGTGTTGAAAGTTGGATGATGATGTTATGAGTGGGAGTAAACTGAATGTAACATTCCGTTTGATGATTATGAGTATCTTGATAATGGAATTTTCTAGTGGATAATATGTGAGTAAGACGAAGCTAGCGGCTTTGGTGGATGGTTTTTGGTAGTGTATGGAGTTAGTGTCGACAGACTATAATGTGATGGATACGATATTGTGAGCCATGTTGTGGAGGTAGGTTGTTTTGAGTCGGTATAAGTTGTGGTTGAGGTTTTGTTTTGAGTCTTTGTTGCGTTGTTGTGTCATGGTCGAGTGGGTATGTTTGTTTTTGAGTACGGGTTGAACTTCGGGGACGAAGTTCTTTTTAAGGAGGGAAGACTGTAATACTACGGTTTTCTATGACAATGGGTACTCTATCGAGTGGGGCTTACTCTGTCGAGTAAGTATGTTTTTACGCAAAACAGTAGTCTGCCTGTTAGATACTCGATCGAGTACGTGTGACACTTGATCGAGTAGGAGGCACTCGATCGAGTAAGTCATTTACTCGATCGAGTAAGCGATTCTTACGGGTTATTTTGCCGGGTTTTGATAGTAACGCGAGAAGGATATAATAACATCTTTCGTCAGTTTCTTGTCATTTTACCCTATTCTAAGTTTGATAAGAAATAAAAACAAGTTACGTTACTTTCCTCTTTGGCATTGCTATCAAATCCTAAGGGCCAGAGTCGTCGGATCATTGAGTTCTTTACACCGTTGAGACCGCCACATTGTGGGTAAGCTTCTAGTATGATTTTTATATCATTTCATTGATTTTAGTTGAAACCCTAATTGGGTAATTTGGGGGTTTTGGGAGTATTGTTGATGTTAGATTGTGATTGTATGATTGTGTGTTTATAGGAGGTGATTTCATTGAAGAACGATTTTAATTAGCTGATTATGACGATCTTGGTGGTTACTTTTCTAGGTAGGGTTTCCCTACTCAGTTATTGTATAAATGATTATAAGATGGTTGATTGGTTGATTGGCATGATGATTATATCGTAATTGGTATTGGCATTGTTTTGAATTGATATTGTGATTTTATAGTGTGGCTGTTGTATATCATATCGTTGTTGGATTTAGAGTTGCTGATTGTTGATAGTATAATGTTGTTGGTCTTATAACTGTCTGTGGTTTGCGAGGTGCGTCCTCAGCTGAGTGGAGTCACTTGCGGGAGTGGCTTCACGCCCTTGATTCGCCTTCTGTGGAACCCGCCACAGAAGGGATATGCACATTAAGGAACATGGGTTATTCGCACGATGGAGATGAGCGGGGCTTAGGTGGGAATGGCTGCGGTCCCTCACTAGCGGTGAGAAATATATGTTGCGATGAATATTCTGGCAGGGCTACACACTTTAGTGTGTAGTCAGATGATTGGTGATGTGACGGTGTTGGAGATTGTGATTGTGTATCTGTTGTTGTTTATCTTATATTGTTTATGCAACAATTGACCCCGTTTATATGTTTTAAAAACTGTTGTGATCCATTCGGGGGTGGTGAGCAGTTGTCTAGCAGGTATACTTTGGATGCGCAAGGGATAGCTGGGCATGTGTCACCACGAGTCTATTAGAAGTCTTCCGCTGTTATGTCGAACATTGTATTTACATTAGTTAGTTTTGGTTTTGGAACGCTTGTATCATACTTTACAGTTTTGGGTTTTGATGTATTCACTTAAACTATTTTATTAAAGTACGTTCTTTTATGGTCTATTTGATATTCATTGCCTCGGGTAACCGAGATGGTAGAATTCCCATGCTTTAGGTGGTCCTGGTAAGGCACTTGGAGTATGAGGGGTGTTACAGTGAGGGGCAATAGCCCCGTCTTTTAGTATGTCAATACCGCATAAATGTTTGGATTTCACTAGTACCGTAATAGGGTGTGATTAGTAATAGTTGTTAGTAAAGTAATCGCTAGTATAAGAAGTAATCCTTAGTCGAAAATTGCAAAACATACATAGAGAGACACCCAGCCGAGTGCGAGCTAGTACTCGATCGAGTACCAGTCACTCAACCGAGTGAACCCTACCACTCTATCGAGTGGACCAATTTCCAGAAACTTGAAAATTTCTGGAAGTGAGTCACTCGACCGAGTGGAGAAGGCACTCGACCGAGTGGACTGTCACTCGACCGAGTGTCATTTTCTGGGTTGTGAAATTCGCAAGATTTGCATTATTACCTTGTTTCTTGCATTTCTTCATTCTTTCTCATAGCAAAATTACCAAAATCTCTTTAAATCGTTTTCTAAAACTCCATTGTGGGTGATTGTTGCTTGGACTTAAGTTTTCTACTCCATTTTACCCTCTTAATTCGTGCTAATTAAACAATGTAAACGGTTTTCTCATCACTCTTAAATTGCTCCAATTTGATTTCGTTTAAATCCACGCGATTCCTTCAAATTTTGGCAATTAATTGCATATTTTGTTTGATTCATGGTATTAATCACCGTTTTCGTCATTTATGATGTCAAATATGAAATTTTCATATTGAATTTTGCCCAAACTTTTTTTCCTATTCGGTATGAACTCGAAAATATTTTTTTTATTGTCAATAATTTGATTTTGTATTTGTTACTTGGTTAATGGTTTAACAAGAAACAAAGGTTGGTTGTTATTACCAACTTTGTCGTACATTTGAAAATTTTGTTCCAAAATTTTCGAAACTTTAATGTTCATTCTTAAAATTTTGAGTTTTCGTGTTTGAAACTTAGTTTAATTGACTAATTAGGCACTACCTTTGTTAGTAACGACATGTACTATTTTGAATCGAAATTTCATTTTTAAAATGTTGTCCAAAATCTTTGAAATTCCATCTCAAATGAATGATCTTGATTTTGCATTCAAACATGACTTAAATGTTTCTTGACACTTAGTCCTTGTTGATGTTGCATTGTGTTGGCAATAACCTAGGAGACGTACACTTTTGTACCCCAGTCCTTATCTAGTTATGTCATAAAGATTGGAATATTATTTAAGGATGTTAGGTATGGTCATAATATTTGAAAATTTTGTTTTACACTTTCTTGATTTAATTGAGTAAGAAGACTTCAATTTAATTAATGATACTATGTATTCCCTTAATTTGATAATCTTACCTTAAAATTTTACCCAAATTTTTTTTACCGTAGAGTATATGACTAAATTTTGCATTTTGTATTTAAAACATGGTTTCCTTGTTGCATAGTGTTGCAATTTCGCTAATAATGTGCTGTTCTGTTCATATATGGGTTAATGCTTAGCTTACCTTGCGGGTTGCATGGTTTTGATGAGTGAGCACGTATAGACTTGTGATTGAGGGAATGAGAGACGAGAGTGAATCGGCGAGCTCATTAGGATATGGAGCAAAATATTAGTATTGTGTGATGAGGGGTGTTGCATTTTGAGGGTTATGAATGTGAAACATGTGTTTTATTGGGATTGATCTGAGCTGTTCATTTGATGTGGATTTGAACCGTGTAAGTGGATAGGTATATGATGTCGTGAAAGAGAGAGTCATTTAATGAATGAGGGTGCTCTTGGTCTAAATTTTGATTCGGTAAATTGGATTCGATAAGTGGTGATGTAGGTATTCTGAATGAGGGAAATTGGCTTGGGAGAAAGAACTCTTTTATGCGGAGTAGCGATCCAAATTTATGGGTATGGTTAGCAGATTTAAAATGAGAGAAGCTGAGTTGTGATTTTGGTATACGGTTCTTGTTTGGAAATTAAGAGTAGAAGAGAGTGACTTTAGCTTGCGTAAGGTGTCATGAATTGAGTAAGATGATTATATGAGGTAATATGTGGATAATGAGTGATATGCGATCTAAGTTGAATATCTGTTGAGCGTTTGAAATCATGGATAGTGAATGATATTGAGTTGCATATTAAGGAATATTATTGTTAAGCATAACTTGGAAACTTTGGTTGATAGATGATTGAGATACATGATGGTAAAATTAATATTACCAAGTTTGGTTTTCGCGGTTTTAAGAGTAAGAGTGCGGCATGTAATACTTGAGGATTTAATCATATTGTTGAGGTATTTGATCATTGGTGTTATAGAGTATAATTGATTAATTTGAGTGGGTACGCATGAAGTGTGAAAGTGGTTATGTGGGAATCTGACCCTATGAGTGGCAGTATAGATGTTGTATAGTTGCCTCCCAATGGTCAGGCAGAACGTCTATGGTATACATCGTGATCATTTTGTAGTGTCCATTTGGGTGATGATGTTGTTATTCCTTGAGAGTAATGAGTGGTTAGGGCCGTGTCCATGAAATAGTATAACTGTTGTGGCTACCGACGTGACTATTGTGGTGGTTGATGACGGTATGGTGATACCGTCGCTGGGTATGGGGAGAAAATAGAACGGTTGCGCAAAGAACTATGAAAGAGTATTTTGTGTCGGTAGTGTGTCTGGGATGTTTTATCTTAATTGTGTAACGATGATGGCCATAGGGCCAAGAGTTGTGCCTAAATTCGGTTATTTAATGGTGTGTTAGTCACCATCGGAGTCTATTAGCATTTATGTGATGAAATAGGGAAGTTTGGAATCGAGTTGAGAATGAAAACATTCTGCCCCCGGTGAGACTCGACCGAGTGGTCGCCTACTCGGCCGAGTGCCCTTCTACACTCGACCGAGTGGTCTGCCTTGACCCTTGTTTTGTTGATATTTGACTAAATATTGAACGTGTACCCCCATTTCGCGGTTATATTGTTTGACTTGTGCTTGGATGAGCATGTTGACCTTACATAGGGGATATCTGTGAATTGTTTACGTTTGATTACATGGTGTGGTATTTTACAAGTAAATGGATATTGTATGTTGATTTGACATGAGTGGATTAATGATAGAAATGATATGATAATCTTGTTTGATGTGTGTTAGTCGACATGATTGATTTGGTTGTGTAAAAGTAAGAAGAAATATGCAAGGCATGTGTCGCGTAGTGGTCATTTGCATAATTGTGATTATGGTCTTCCATATAAACGGAAGTGTTAATGGTGGATGAGAACGGATATGGAAACACAGGTGTGATCATGTTGTGGATTTAACGTGGTTATGCGTGGCATGATGTTCAGAAATGAGAGTGTTGATCATGGCTGAGTCACATTACGAGTAATTTTGGCATTATTTTATTGTTTCCTAGAGTTCGTATATTCGTAATTAATGTGCATACATATGAATGTATGAGACTTGACGTGATATAGATACATACTAATAATCGAGTTATACCTCGTGATAGAGATGTATATATAACCAACATGAATTGGGAATTAGTTGTGGGATTACAGATTGGAATCGTGGGTTTGAGTTGGCGCTTGACCTATGGGAGGCTTGTAGGTGAGGGGCCCCTAAGGAGGCTTCTAGAGTGGGATTATAGAAATGGCATAAGACTATATGAGACTTGATAATGGAGTTGCAGTAGGTAAGAGAGTGTGTTGAACCTGAAACATAGTCATTTGTGGAATTTAGTAACGAGTGTATGAGATCATTATGAGGTTTGATGGCTGAACTTCGGGTCGAAGTTCTCATTTAGGGGGAGTGGATGTAATAATTCAGAAATTCAGGAAAGAGAGAGTACAGAATGTGAGAAGTAGTGAGAATTGAGTGAAGAACTCTAGGATGAGTGTGATGTTTAGAAAGAGCGTATACGGTTGATAAACATGTGAGGTGCGAGAGAATGCATGAGATTTGAGGAAATGAGAGAGTAAGGTGAAATTCGGGGATGAAGTTCTTTTTAAGGAGGGAAGATTGTAATACCTGGCCTTTGTGGGACCCGTACTTAGACCTTGGGACGCGTGAGAGGACCTTTAGACCGATAAGAGATCACTCGGGAGGGAAGGATAGCCTTACACTAGAGCTGGACTAGACCGAGTGGTGTTGCTGCGGATCGAGTGGGTTTACTCGGTCGAGTGAAGTGTACACTCGACCGAGTGAGTCCACCCGACCGAGTGAGTCAACTCGACCGAGTGGACTCGGCACTCGGTTGAGTGCCGCTGTTTTCAGAACACGAGATTTATCCCTTTCTCCCCCTAACCCTAAAATCATTTACACCTTCCTCCTTATCTCTCCAAACTCCCTCCCTTCTCCATAAAACCCTCACAAACACCATATTAGGGGATTCAAGCTTGGTTTAATGGATTGCTCACCTTCCTCCTTCCTTCCTCTTGATTTATAAGTTAAGATCTACCCTTTTCTAGTCTTATGAACCCTAACTTTTGGAGGTTTTCAATTGGGTTGATTAATTAGCAATTAGTATGTGTTTATGGGTAATTAGAGGGTAATAATAAGGGTTTTGTATTGTATAATAGATTAGGATGTATTATGATAGTTATTATGTGATTATTGTAGGATGAGACGGTTTTATGAGATGGATTCTTGTTGCCTTGGATTAGCTTATGGAGTATGCTAAAAGGTAGTGATACCGTCGTTTAGTACCAAAAATAAATACCTAAAACAACTAACAGAAGCTAGTGGAAGTAGGGTCGATCTCCACAGGGAGATGGGAAAATGTACGCTATACTAAGTCCATCTGAGTAACTATTTCTTGGGGGTTTTAAAGGTGTGTTCTAATCTACGGAGATTAAAAGAGATAAAGTAAAGAGAAATACAGTAGAGATAATCAGCTAGGACAATCGGTTCACCATGATTCTCAAGGAGTCAAATCTAGGATCTTAGGTCAATGCAAATTCGGTTTGCAGGGTAGTGAAAAGGTCCTTCCGGTCCGCTATTCGCCCTAAAACAATACTAACTTAGCTTCCGCCCTCATTAGAATGCTCTAATGTTCACTGCAGGTCTTACCCCTTCCAATCTTCCGATCTAGGTCAAGGTGTACAAAAATTAATCATCTAATTGCGTCGACTCAAGCAGACAATAACAGTTAAAAGCAGTGATTAACAACACAGATCTAATTCGCACTAAACCCTAATCACCTATTCATAACTTCCTTAAAATCATGGCTCCCCTATGTCCTAGCAAAGGAGTTTAGATATGCATAATTATTGAATAAACAACAACAACACACAAACTGTAAGAATTAAACATAATTAATAAACCAAGAAGAGAATAAGAAAAGCAAGGAATTTTAAAGGAATGAGAACAATGAAACAAAAGTAATTAATTAAGAGTAGAGAATACCGATTACAAGGGAAGAGCAATAGAGAATTAGGTTTTTCAAGTGTAAAGTTCTAAGAGAGAGAGTAAGGGAGAGAGAAGTCGAAAAAGAGGGAGCCAAGAAGGTGCTAATGACTGCCATCATTCTTATTTATTCCTAATTACAAAAGGAAATCTCAAAATTAACTCAAAACCGCCTAAAAGACCAAACCTCTCGATCGAGTGAAATGAAACCACTCGATCGATGAATAAACCTAGTAAACTTATCGATCGAGTAACATAAGTACTCGATCGAGTATTTAAACAAATGACCATCTCGATCGAGTAAAGGCAGAACTCGATCGAGGAATTCCAAGAGAATAAAGCATTCGATCGACCATTTTAAGTAGCCAAATGGGTCGATCGAGCTATATCAGCACGGGTGGACTTTTTGAACACCTTCCGAAGCCATTCACGCATCTCCAAGTGACAAATTCCAAGTTCCGATCCCTTCTTTTCCAAAATGCATGAGATTAGGACAGGTTCAGGCTCGATTTTGCTCCTTTCTAGTTCATACTTGCAATTAATACAAGACAAACCAAAGTAGACTATTCGGAGCATTTGTAGCTAGATGCCACATAAATAACGTAGAAATGCGTGTAAATATGGGGTAAAAACCTTATATAAAATACACGTATCAGGTAGGGTTTTCCTACTCGGTTTCAATATTTTGTATGCATATTTGTGTGTCTTGCATCGTCATTTTTATGTATAAGTCGATTGGGATAACATGTTGGTATTTGAGGAAGTTTTATCCATGCTATGTCTGGATTGAGTTCATGATGAGTCATATAATTGGTGTTGTGTTGCATTTTCTATGTATGGTCATTGTTGTGTTGTGTTGGAGATCATTGGTGGTGTTACTTGGTTATTGAGGAGACGTAAGACGGTTGGGAGACCGTCCTACGCTTGAGTCGCCTCTTGGAGCTTCCCACTCCAAGAGAGATATGCACATTAATGGCTTGAGTTTGGAGGGACGCATGTGGTTGAGACACGACGTCTGGTAGGGGATCCGGTTGGCTTCCGGACCCGGTACATTCTGGGCTTGTCCCAGTACCTGTTTGTGATTGTTGGTATGTCTGGGTGTGTCTCGGTACCAGTGTGGTTATCGGTATGTCTGGGCGTGTCCCGGTACCAGTGTGGTTGTCGGTATGTCTGGACGTGTCCCGGTACCGTGGTGGTGGTTGTTGATAGTGGGTTATTCATATTGGTAGTCATGTTGCATATTCACACACTTGAGTCGTGTCGCACTTTATTTGTTTATTAAAACTGACATTTGTGTGTCTGTGCATTATCACTTATCTCTTTTGGGGTGGCCTGTGTTGATCAATATGATATCCATTGGTCATATGGGGAGCAGGTTAAGTACAGGTTGTTGGATAGTACGCAGGAGACGGGACGAGCTCGATGAGTCACGAGATGAGTATAGCTAGTTAGATGAGTATAGTAGCCATGGATGTATTTTATTCATTAGTTATGGTTTGCAATCACTAAACTTGTTATTTATAATAAATGTTCCTTTATTGTATCTCCGACTCACCGCCTTGGGAAACCGAGAAGGTAACATTCCCCAATTGATACGTGCAATTTATATAGTCTTTTTAGCCTCTTATTGCACGCATTTTTGTGGACATGGGCCACGGGGGCGCTTGGAAAACAAGCGTTTGCATTTGTGGAGTCGCCACCAATTTATTGTGGAAAATTGGAAACAGTTCGAATACCTCGTGCCATGTCAAGACACAAAGTAGTGACATGAACACCAAGAACTCGTTACCCTTAGCATTCTATGTCTGGAATGACTCTCGTGGATGCCAATGAACACGGATGTTCACAGAGATATGGAGTAAGGGGTGAGGGTACGTATTACGAAGCTCTTTTGATCGAACACCTAATCCCGCCCGCCTCGATAGCGGCCTCTACTAATGATTAGGGAAAATCGTCTATACTCGATATATCGTCGATTATATGCATGCAATGCAACATCCAAGTTTTAATCCTAACATGTGAGAATTTAGACTAAGTCGGTGAACAATTAATTTAGCATATAATAAATGTCAAAGTAGGGATTTAAGTTCAATTACATGTGAAGGCACACAAAGAAATACAATGAAGAAAATTACAATAATCACAATAAAGAAAATTACAATAATTACATTGGGTTCAATTGATTTATGTCGAAAATACTTCCAAAACGGATGATTTTGAGAAAAGAAATAAATAAACACATAAGCAAACAGGAAGTAGGCGATAATATGAATAGTAGTTAATTAATACGTAACCTAGAACTAGGTCAAGGCAGAACGGAAGTTCAAAGACAGAAATCTACCTGGAAGAGGCGCAGCAGTTGCTGCGTCTGTTCCAAGGGTGAGTTCTGGCGGTGAAGCCAGAACTGCAAATCGTTAATGTTAATTGGTGAATTTAAGGATTAATTATGATATTCGACTCGGATGAAAGTGATTTAATGTGTTAATTACATGCGAATGGGTCATAAAAGCAATAAAACATCGATGAAAAAAATGCAAACGAATTAATTACATGAATGAAAGATTGATTAGTGACATACGTGAACCAAATAGGTTAAATATGACAAATTAATGACGAATTAATGACGAATGGAAATATATCAAAGGTCGAATTCCAGAAACTCAATATGAAAGAATCGAATCTCTATAACCCGGATTGATTTTAATGACGAAAACCCGCAAATATTAGATTACTTGGGATTTAAGTCGGGATTTAACGATGAATTATACATATTAATGATGATAAACAATATACATGTGAAATTTTTGTGCTATTATGTCAAGGAATTGAAGAACAAACGAAGACAAATAATGAACGACGAATTGACAGAGGACGAAGGAAGAAGAAAGGAAGCAGGAACTGCGGCAGCCTCACGAAGAGGCGCAGCAGTTGCTGCGTCCTTTCTCGACGGTCATCTTCTGGTAATCCGTAAAAAGGGTTTTAAAGCATGGTTTTATAAATCGGTTTTAAGAAGTATTTTCGACATGAACCTTACATTAATGATACAAAAAGTAAATAACAATAAATAGAAGAGAGATTTACACCCTCAGACTTACATGTTTGATGAAACGAGATGAACTAAGTTTACGATTAGTGATGCTCGACTCGAATGTAACGAAAGTGCCCTCGTAAGAGGAAAACGATTAAGATTAATTATGTTGATTGATGTGGAGTTGGTCAAATTGGTCGTTCATGCAAACGAGGCTGGTACTCAGAAGGATCCAAGCTTACGTGGTCGAATGTTCAAGCACGTAGACGCCAAAAAGTAAGAATGTGGTCTAGAATGCAAAGGGAGAAGAGAAGGGCGGACACTCGCGTGAGAAATATGAGGAGCGAAGGCTCCTATTTATACTAATCACGTGAAGGAATAGGGTTTTCGGAGAAACTTTGGAAGTGAATCTCGAAAAGATATGAAAAGATACGAAAAATACGCAAAAAAGGACCTGGGAAGAGGCGCAGCAGTCACTGCATCTCTTGGATGAGACGCAACACCTGCTGCGTCTGTTCCCAGGTGGTTTCCTCCTGCGGAAGAAAGATTTCCGTGTTTGGTTTATGGAATGACGGGATAATCTTATTTTCCTTAATATTTTGTGTGAATATTACGGGAAATACTTTACCAAAGAATAAAAGATTGTGAAAGATTTATAAAATATGGAATAGAAATATCCGGAACATTCCAGAACATTCTGACTCGGGATTTAGCGGTTATCAGAAAATGAAGACGGTTTTAGGCCCGGACTCCAAATGTACTCTAATTACTGTCAAAACGACCGTATCGGCGCGTAGATGACAATTAAGAGGTAGACATCAGTATTTGAGAAATCACTTGATGATAAACTTGCGAACTGTCATAAATCGTTCCGCGTACCAAACATGCGGCCCAATCATCACCGGGTGGTTTGCGGGAGGTGCAGAAATGAGGTATCTACAGAGCCCCCACTTTTACCGAGGCTTGGACAAGGCGAAAGTCAAAGTATAGCCATCAGGTTAATCGAAGATTACAACCTGACGACTATGGCGACGCGAGGCGGCTCAAGGGGTCTGAACCAAGGACCTGTCGTCGGGAACATTTTAGAGTCTGTCGACTATCGGGGAGGGTCGTTTAAAGTCCATTAGACTACGTAAGGAGGCTCGCCAGCCATAAGAAGAGACCATACCTGAAACTTCTTGAGAGACGTTCCCGGAGGTGCATAGGAGCTAAGGGTAAGCGTAGGAGCTAAAGGATAAGCGTAGGAGCTAAAGGATAAGACCTAAAAGATAAATAAGAACTGTGCTAGGGTGTGGGACCCTAAAGTAAAGCATCAATGGGAAGGAGGCCCAAAATATAATTTCAAACTGAGGGGTATCTAAGGCTTGAGTGTAAGAACCCTGCCGGTCTGGGAACCTCTGGAGAACGACACCTTTATCGCACTCCGTGGGGAAACAGGAAATATTGTGGGTAGCTGGACACAGGCGGGAACTGCTGGGAGAAATCTGCTTGGGTCGTCTTCAAAAAAACTTCAGAAGAACTCGAGAAGGACGATTGTATGTCGTGAACTCTCGTTGAGGAAAACCTTATCAGGAATTTATCTCCATGTCTCGAGAGGGATTGTCTATCCGCTTACTCTCGCTGGGGGAATATAATGAAGGCGTGTCGAAACACCTGTCAAAGAATACCTGCTCGTTGCGTCAAGCAAGGTCTTGGAAATAATAAATAATGTATGATAGCGTGCCGTTGTCTTAGAAATATGGGTCTGAACGAAGAATTATCGTCAAACAGACCAAAAAAGATGAAATGGCATCGGGGAAGAGGCGCACCAAAGATGGGCCCACAAATAACGAACTCATAACGAATTTTTGAAAATTCGTATGAAGGGAAGCTAAGGAAGAGGCGCAGCAAGAGCAGCGTCTCTTGGAAGAGGCGCAGCACCTGCTGCATCTGTTCCTGGAGGTGTCTTTTCTGCGTAAAAACGCGATGAAATAGAGGGTTTATTTCATTTGTTTCGAAACACAAATTCATCAATTTCTCTCTCAAACTTCAACCATTTCCGCCAAAATTTAATCTAAAAGCTTGCATTCGTGATGACTAATCGAGGTAGTATATCATTCTTGCATTAATCTTCTATAACGGACGAATTGGATCGACAAAATTTAGGGTTTTCAACCCTAAAATGTCGAAAATTTGGGGCTTTTTCCCCAAATGATCTTGCCTTGTAAAATTGACCATGTAAATGGCTAATTGGTAGTATAAGGATCATAACCATGTATTGGTTTCGAATTTTCATTGAGTTTTGGGCATTTGAGTGAAATTGAGACGGTTTCACAGCTAAACCGTAAATTGCTTCGAAAATGGCCTTAGGATTGCCCATTTGCGATGAAACTTGACATTTGGAATCCTTGAATGATGGGTAAACTTCCTATCATCTCGGAATTTCGGTTTGTGATGGCTTTTTCAGGACACATTTCTAGGGCATAATCGCCGTTATAACGAAATGCTGTCGAAATTTCGACTCGAACCCATGACTAAGCTTCAACTTAGGCTTGACTTGACCTAAATTACCACATGAGTTATCGGGTTTGTGGGAATACGGCCAAAGATGGCGAGAAAAGAGCGACTTCGGGCTCCTAAAAACTCGGAAATCCCCTGATCAAGGCTTGTCGTCACTTGACGCGGCCTAAATATGCCCTAATTTTGTAGGTGACGAGGCTTCTACTTCTGGGAGAGCTCCCATGGAGATAGACACTGCTGTTGATGCTTCTCGTGCTCTCGAGGAGGCTTTTGCTGCGGCTAAGGCAGCCGGGGAGGTTGCTGAGGACGAGATCCTCGAGGAGGAGGTTGCTGAGGAGGAGGAGGCCCCGAGACGGGCCAACGTGGGGTGAGGAGGTCGCCAGCTGAGGGGAGCACCTACCTGGGCTGAGACCTGGGACAACAGGCACTTGCTTTGGGCTGCGGAGGGTCACCTGTCCTATAGGACGGTGAAGAGCTTGGTAATCTTGAATTCATCACTCATCACTCATCACTCATCTTCTTTCGTTTCATTCGCTCCAATTTCTTTTCCAATTTCATTCAAACTAAAGATAGTTTTGTTTCAAATCACAATAGGAGGCCGGGAACATCAGATCGTTCTCGGGCTACACGACGGCTATGGAGTGCTACGAGAGGCTGTCGGCGGAGGAGCGGGCCATGGTCGAGCGGGGAGCATTCGACACCCTGGTGCAGGCTTGGAGGGATATCGCGAAGAGGAAGCTGCGGGCTAACCTTAGCCTGGTCCACGCTTTCTTGGACCGATTTTGGGATACGACGTCCACTTTTCACATGCCTTTTGGTGAGGTGGGAGTCAGGTTGGAGGACTACGGCATGATCTCTGGGCTGCCGTGTGGGACTGAGGTGGTGGAGTGGCCGGAGACTGCCATGAGGGTGGACTCGGCCGAGGCTAGGAGGTTGATCGGATGGAACTTGGCGCCGAAGGCTGCTGCAGTGCCTGGTTTGGTGCCTAGTTCTTATGTCCGAGACTACTTTGCTGGGAAGACCCCGACGCTGGTGGTGATCGACGGTAGAGAGATGGCTCCTCCTCCTTGTACAGCTGAGCAGAGGGCCCGCTTGTGGCTTTGGTGGTTTCTGTCTTCGATCTACCTCGGAGACAAGGGAGAGAGGCTGTCGATGAAGCTTCTTCCCTTTCTTTATGACCTGAGCTCCCTAGGGCGTTGGGACTGGGTCACTGCTGGTTTTGCGGTCCTCATCCACTTTATGAGGGCCATGGTTCATCCGGAGTTGATGGAGAAGGGGACTTCTCCTGGTGCTGTCGGCCCTGGGCTACTGTTGGAGTTATGTTCCTTCATTTGGACTAATAATCACTTCCTTTCCTTATCGAATTACGAAAGATCGTTATTGACTATCTTGCTTCGCAGGCGTGGGTGTACTCCTACTTTCCGAGCCTCTCGCCTAAGAGGACGGAGTCGCTGGAGAAGGCCTATCCCATTGTGAGGGATTGGGTGATCTGTCGCACAAGGAGCAAGCACTCCTCTCACGGTGTCTACCGGCGGGACGTGAACGCTCTTCAGCTGGACAGCGTGAGCATCTCACTTATATTCGTTTTGCTTCTTTATTACTTTTTACCGATCATAAGAATGATTTATTGCTTGTCTTTTCCCAGTGGGTGCCCAGGCCTTGGGCGGAGTATGCTGGCACTCCTCCTTTTGTGGCTGAGGTCCTTCGACCTAGGAGCTCGAGTCGGCTGCTGTTGAGGATGTTGATGGGTCCTGTGTGGTACTTGGGCGAGCGCTTGGCTCGTCAGTGCTCTCGGGATGTCTTGACGGTTCCCATCGATCCTCCTAGGATGATGTTCAGGGAGCCTTCTGAGGCTGAGAGGGAGGCTGACTTGGCTGGCGTTGGTGGTGACGCCCTCCTGCTTCCTGGTGAGGACTACTCGACGTTCCTCTACGGGAGGTTGGCGTACTGGCTGGTTGTGGTAAGTGCTTTATCCTTCTTTATTTTCGAATCTGAGAATACGATGAAATATCACCGATTAGAGAGAATCATTTGACTTTGCAGGAGGTCGAGGCGGCGGACATCGAGCCCCCAGAGTACCCCGAGACCCTCGAGTACACTGACGCGAACGGGAGGACGACGATCTCCAAGCTGCGTAACTTTGACGTGGCTGTGAAGGATGCTGGCTTGGATGAGTGACAACATCTGATTCGGAGGGTGAGCCTCTAATTTGTATGATTTTTTGTGTAAGAACACGTTTGATTGAACTTATCCAATTATTAAGAACTTCTTTTTTTGAAAATACAGGTTACGCCGTTCCGGTTTGTGGCGTTATGGAGGGTAGCCAACCGGCTGCGAGCTACTGCCGTCGAGGCACTTGTCGGCGGTCGAGGTCGTTAGGTATGAACCTTTCTTCATTTTTGAATTTTCTTATTTTCTTATGATTGTTTGAAATGAATGACATGAGCCAATTTTGTTGTTGCAGAGGGAGCGTGAGCAGGAGCGAGAGTTTGCCCAGTCTCAGGAGGAGACAACTCATTTGCTGAGGGAGCTCGAGGTTCGCGACGCCGAGGTTGCTGTTCTCGAGGCGAGAGTTGCGGAGTTAGGTGGCGACCGGCAATAGTTTTTGTTTTGTTGTTTGCTGTTGGCTGTATCTTGCACATTTGTACATTTTAGGACCTACATTTTGGACATTTGGATTTTGCTTGGGGCTCGAGCCCCCAGTTTGTTGTACATATTCCTTTTTTGGTTGTATATGATGGCCTGAGTGCCTTTGCTGCTGGGTTGTGTTGCTTGTACCTGCAGGTTAGCTTTGAACAGGTTTGGTAGATGACGGTTTATGCCGTCATGCTGCCGAAACTTACATAGAAGTTCACGTAAAACATACATTTGACGATGTATGACCTAAATTAGCGCAAAACAAATGACTCACAAGTGCAAAAAAAATGCAAAAAAGCCAAAATGCAAAAAATTTGCCGGAAATGACCGGACGGTAGGGAGGGTTACCCCCAAAAAAATGAAAAAAAATAGAAATCTATAAGTTAGAAATGTAACGTGGGACGGGAGCAAAATAATTCCCGAAAAAGAAATAAATAAAAGAAATATATAAGTTTGAAATAAATCACATTAATTTGGAGAAATGATTTCCTAAAAAAGAAGAAAATAGAAAGAAATATATAAGTGTGCTAAAATGACGAAAATGCTGATATTGCCTCTAAAAGCGCATCCGCGAAATTAGGAAACACGAACTATGGTAATTTTGACGTATTTACCAAAATAATAACCCGTATGAATAGGAAATTATTCGTTAAGGAATTTAGGAAAGATCCAACGCGGAAATTCACAGAAACAATGCTGAGGAAGAGGCGCAGCAGGAGCCGCGTCCCTTTGAAGAGATGCAGCAGGTGCTGCGTCTGTTCCCAGGTGTATCCGTCCTGGCGGATTTTAGGAAACAGATTTAAGTATAAATAGAGACGTCGATAGAGGTTTTATTCACACAATTCTTCCGTCTCTTCCTTGTCTTATTACATAAAGTTCTCAAAAGAAACATTCATCATGAATACTTTAGAGATTCGTCTAAAAGAGTGGACCAACGAGTTTTCCAACATGGAGAAACACGACATGGGTGCTTATAATCTTGGATCATTGTTGAGCTTGAAGCTTATCAAGGTGGTCAAACCATTCCCAGATGCTTGTCTTGATTATTGGGACCCGAATTATCACGTTTTTGCTTTCCCCGGAGGTGACATTTGCCCGTTTCCTGAAGAAATTGCCGCGATCGGTGGGTGGGACCCAGAATACTTGCCTGCTTTTCCTTCTACTTCACAAGGGTATAAGAAAAAATTTAGAGACTTGCTTGGATTGACAAGAATTAAGGTGGACCGTCTAGTGACCTCGAAAGGAGTGCGAATGTTGGACTTTATTGCCCGATTCATTAATAAGGCCGACCCCACCGTCTCTTATGTTGCCAGGCGAAGGGCTTTTGGGTTTTGCTTGTTGCATGTATATGTCCTTCAAGGGCATGTTGATGAAGATTTGAGAGGTGATCCCCGTCTCTTGGGCCTAGTTGAACAAATGGAACTGCGCAGGAGCCCAGCTTGTTTATGCTTAGGAGAGATCTTATTGGGCTTGGATAACAGGAAAGCCAATCGCGACCTACCTTATTTGGGAAGTCCCGTTATTCTGCAGTAAAAGAACACTTTTCTTTTTCTCTCTTTCTTTTCTTCTTTTTTTTTTTCTCTTTTTTTTTTCGTTTTTTTTTTTGTTTTTTTTTTTTTTTTTTTTTTTTGTTTTTCTTTTTGTTTTTTTTTTGTCTAATACCCGCTTTTGGTAGGTCTGGCTTATGGAGCGCCTTCGATTGATCGAGCCCCCAGTTCATGTTCCTTCTTATCATGCTCGCTCGATTGCAATGAGGACCAGGCTTTACATGGTGGACTTCACTCGGGTTTGCAATTACTGGGAAAACAAACTGAAGAGTGACGATGCCCCTTGATTAGATGGGTTGTACCGTGGTGGCATCTCAAATCTGTCATTGGAGTATCTTCCTTGGATCTTACCCGATCTGTGCGCATTCCTGGCTTGGAATTCATGGTATGCATCTTCCCGAAGAGGCTGATGAGACAGGTTGGACTGAAGCAGATGATCCCGAAGCTTGACACTGTCCCGCAGACTGCCGTGGCGCTTACTACTGAGAGCCGAAGGGAGTGGGCCATTAAATGGGCTCAAAGAAACGTGTGGTTCTTGAACTCTTCCGTTAGTGCCTTATGGGTGTCGGACTCCTATTTGCGGTGGAGGAAAGCTACTACTCCAGAGGAGCGTGAGAGATTGAGAAAGCGCGAGCCCGTTGACTACAGGGTGCGCGAAGTGAAAAAGGAGAAAGAGAAGCATCTGATTGAGGGAGAGGAGGAAGCCGGGTTTCGAGTTGTTCATCCTTCGAAGAAACCGAAGACCTCTCCTGTCGTGGACAAAGTGATTGACAAGAATGGGAAGGCTAGGCCTCGAGAAAGACCGTTGATGATTAGGTCCGAAGTGGCGCAGGAGCGTCCGGCTCGAGGTCGTGACAAGAAGTATGACAAAAAAGACAAGGGCAAAGGGAAGATGGAGGAATAGCCCAAGTCTTTATTATTATTATTATTATTATTATTATTATTATTATTATTATTATTATTATTATTATTATTATTATTATTATTATTATTATTATTATTATTATTATTATTATTATTATTATTATTATTATTATTATTATTATTATTATTATTATTATTATTATTATTATTATTATTATTATTATTATTATTATTATTATTATTATTATTATTATTATTATTATTATTATTATTATTATTATTATTATTATTATTATTATTATTATTATTATTATTATTATTATTATTATTATTATTATTATTATTATTATTATTATTATTATTATTATTATTATTATTATTGTAATAAGAAGGTGGGGTTTTAGAATCCTAGCCTATTTTTATTTTTATTTTTATTTTTGTTTTAGCATTATTATTATTATGTAACGTATTATTATTATTATTAGAGATGAATGAAATAAAAGAGGTTAATTGGTTATGAAACCGTTGTGATTTTCTATTTATTATTCTTGTCGAATTCCAAATGCAATTGCAGATGTCCTTCTATTTATATTTTGAAATTAATGGGTTGTATCATGTGAAGGATTGCCTACGTATTCATTTAAAAATGAAATCAAACCCTCGCGCGTAGTTCGAGTAAATGTAAAAGAATAATTGTTCTAAGCAAGAGTTTGTAATGAACTTTAGAATCTAAGCATGAGCTTTTACTTACTCTTAAGGTGCAATTTAGTTTATTTGACGATATTGAGGATGACAAATTGTCAAAATGCAAGAGCAGAGTGACATTAGCTTATTTCAGCTTGGCCAGGGGCCGTTTATTTAGTGCCACAAGAGCGGCACGTGAGGTTACACGAGGCGCGTTTTATTCCTATTCTAAGCATAATACCGCTTTAGTTGGTCAAGGTTTGTAGGGTTGGCAAATTCATTACCATCTAGGTCTGTGATTCTAACCGCACCCCCTGGAAGTATGGACTTGACTAGAAATGGCCCAGCCCAATTAGGTTTGAATTTTCCCCGTGGATCGACAGGTAAAAGAGCTCTAACCGACTTGAGTACCAAACCCCTTCCTTGATGTTCCTTGGCTTGACCCTTTTGTTGAAGGCTCGTTTGATACGTGCTTGATATGTTTGGACATTATGTAATGCGCGTAGCCTACGTTCATCTAAGAGGATGAGTTCTTCGTATCTATCCCTCTTCCAATCGGCTTCCGGGATTTGACTTTCGAGTAAGATACGCAATGATGATATTTCTAACTCGACTGGCTATACAGCTTCCATGCCGTAGGTCAAATAGAAAGGGGTGGCCCCAGTGGGGGTCCTAACTGATGTGCGATATCCCCACAAAGCAAAGGGTATTTTGCTTGGCCAATCTCGATAGTTGTCAATCATTTTCTTGAGAATTGTGACAACGTTCTTGTTTGCCGCCTCTACCGCGCCATTAGTCTGTGGTCTATATGGCGAAGAGTGGTGATGCCTAATTTTGTACTTGGCTAGCAATTGCTCAGTCTCAGCTTGGAAATGTGATCCATTATCACTAATGATCTCATGTGGATTACCGTATCGACAAATGATATTGTTTTGTATGAACTTTGCCACGTTTTTAGCTGTGAGACTAGTGTAGGAAGCTGCTTCTACCCATTTGGTGAAATAGTCGATTGCCACCAATATGAAACAGTGACCTCCTGTTCCGGCCGGAGTTATCTTCCCGATTATATCAATTCCCCAGGCAGAAAATGGCCAAGGAGATGTCATCGTATAGAGCAATGAGAGAGGGACATGCTGTACATTCCCGAAGATTTGGCAGTTGTGGCAATGTCTTACGTATTTGATGCAATCGGATTCCATTGTGGTCCAATAATACCCCAAACGTGTGATTTTCTTCGCCATCATGGGCCCACTCATGTGAGGACCGCATTCTCCATCATGAACTTCTTCCGTCACTTTCCGTGTCTGTGAATGATCAAGGCAACATAGGACTACACCAAGAGGTGTTTTTTTGTATAACTCTCTTTGCATGAGAACGTATTGGGAAGCTAGTAGGCGTATAGTGTCCATATCCGGTGGATAGGTACCGTTGAGTTTGAAATTTAGGATTGCTTGGAACCAAGGCTCCTCTGTGATTTCCTCTTTATCGGTGATTTGGTGGACATAAGCTGGCTCTGATCGTCGTTCGATACACAAAGGCATTTCCACCATGTTATCTGGCATATTAATCAAAGATGCGAGTTTTGCAAGAGCATCCGCAAATTGATTTTCTTCCCGAGGTAGGTGTAGATAGGTCACGTGATCAAAGAATTGGGCGACTTGGTCTATTCTGGCTTGATAAGGTGCTAAGCTTTCGCTTCGTATTTTCCAAGATCCCGTAACTTGATTGATGATCAGGGACGAATCCCCATGCACTCGGAGGTTTTTAATGCCTAAGCTTATCGCCCGTAGTCCAATGAGACAAGCTTCGTGATTCTGCAAAGATTGTTCGTCACCTCGAAGTCGAGTTTGACAAAGATTGGTGTATGCTCACCTTCAGGAGAAATGAGCAACACTCCTATTCCAAATCCTCTTAAGTTTGTGCTCCATCAAAGTAGAGGTCCCAGGAGTCCACATCGGTTTGGAGTATATCCTCGTCTGGAAATGACCAAGTATCTATTGTTTTTGCATCATGGATGGGGTTTTCTGCAAAGAATTCGGCAACGGCGCGCCCTTTTATAACTTCCAAGGGAACGTATTTGAGATTGAACTCTGAGAGCATCAATGTCCATCTTGCTAATCGTCCGTTGAGGACGGGTTTCTCGAAGAGGTATTTGACCGGATCCATTTTGGATTATATTTTGACGGAGTAGCTAAGCATGTAATGGCGTAGCTTCTTTGTTGCCCACACAAGAGCGAGGCATGTTTTTTCGAGTTGTGAGTATTTGCACTCGTACTCCAAGAACTTCCTACTAAGGTAGTAGATAGCCCTTTCGTCCTTTCTTACGGTTTGAGCTAGCATGGCGCCCATGGCTGTTTCGGTCACTGTGAGATATAAACCAAGAGGTTGATCTCGTTGAGGTGGCATGAGCACGGGTGGTTTAGCTAATATCTCCTTGATTCGGTCGAACGCCTTTTGACAGTCATCATCCCACATGGTGTGATCTGTTTTCTTGAGCTTTTTGAAGATAGGTTCACAAATCATGGTGAGTTTCGATATGAATCGACTTATATATTGCACTTTTCCCAGGAATCCTCTGACTTATTTCTCCGTTTGAGGTTGCGGCATTTCTATCAGAGCTTTGATTTTGGAAGGGTCTATTTCTATACCTCGTTGGCTAACGACGAATCCCAGGAGTTTGCCAGATGTTACTCCGAATGTGCACTTCTGAGGGTTGAGCCTCATGTTGTACTTTCGTAGCCTTAAGAAGAATTTGCGAAGGTTCGCAATATGCCCCTCTCTATCCTTGGACTTGACAATCATGTCTTCTATGTACACCTCAACTTATTTGTGCATCATGTCATGTACGAGTGTGGTTGCGGTGCGTTGATATGTAGCTCCGGCGTTGATTAACCCAAACGGCATAACCGTATAGCAATAGGTTCCCCATTGAGTGACAAAGGCGGTCTTATGCATGTCTTCTATGGCGATCTTGATCTGGTTGTAACCCGCGTGCCCATCCATGAAGGATAGTAACGCGTGCGCGTACCCATCCATGAAGGATAGTAACGCGTGGTCTGCGGTATTGTCCACCAATATGTCGAGATGTGGTAGAGGAAAGTCATCTTTAGGGCTTGCTTTGTTTAAGTCTCTAAAATCAAGACAAACACGGATTCTCCCATCCTTTTTGGGTACGAGTACTATGTTGGCTACCCAGTAAGAGTACTCGGAAACTTTGATGAACCCGGCTTTGAATTGCTTATCGACTTCTTCCTTAATCTTGAGAGCCCACTCTGTTCTCATTCGACGAAGCTTCTGTTTTACGATCTTGAAACCTGGCTTAATTGGGATTCTATGTTCGGCGATATCCTTGTCGATTCCTGGCATGTCTTTGTAGGACCAAGCGAAAACATCTTTGAACTCGTGTAAGAGGTCTATGAAACTGGCCCTTTCGGTGGGGTTCAGGGTTATCCCATCCTAAGTTCTTGGGGTTCTAGTTCGGTTCCTACGTTGATGGGTTCAGTATTCTCTATTACTGGTCCCCTTTACCCCTCTTGTAGTATTTCCTTGGCTATGTAGGGAGGTATCTCAATTGAGTCTGGGTCTGGGTCATCCTTAGTATCATCATAAACAGAATTGCATTCAAGATAACACAAAGAGTAAGCAGAACCTGATTTATTCATATTAAAGTTTTAGAAAAGTTGAAACAAAGAAGCCATCTGATCTGTGGTCAGCGGCGGTAAAGGTACAGTTGTTGGGGCATTTCCCGAACTACTGTTACTATTTGAGGATAAGCTAGGAGAAATAAAAGGAATGGGGGTGACGACAGGAGGAGACTCCTTAGTGACTTCTCTAGTCTCCGACTCTGACTCCGACTCTGACTCTAACTCGAATTCATCGTCTTCTGGATCTCCTTTTAACATCTCTCCTTCTCCAGTGGTGAGCTTGAAGAGTCTCCCTTGATTGTTTGTCCAGTTGATTGATTTTCTCCATCCTTTCTGATGATTCGCGTTTGTTTCTGTGATTAACGCGGTAGGGTTGAAGTGGTTGTCTTGAAGTATCATGGTAATGATCTCATCCTGCGCGGACAAATCGATCTTCCCCAAATAGTAGACTAACAGGTTGTTCGTCTAAGCAAGGTGCTTAACGTGCTTTGACGGTAAGAACCGTTTCTGGAGGAATGAAGTAGCAATCGTGAAAGATCTCGATTCCGGAAAGCTTCCTTTCGAGATAATGCCAAGGTTCAGGAAATCTGTGAAAGAGTTCTTGGCTTTCTTCCTTAACAAAGTATCCATTTAGGGTGGGGAGATAGGGTCGCATTTGGACTCCTACGTACTTACGGTTTTGAACTTGAGCAAGCATCTCGAGAACTTCCTCTTTAGTGGGTTTGTATCCTAGGCCAAGTGGTATCCTTTTTGAGTTGCCTTCCTTGTAGGGTACGAAGGTGTTTCTTCGGACATGGTTCAAAGGCATTCCAGGGAAGTATCCCTGGGATTTGAGTATGTGGTTGACCACCAAGTTGGAGTAGGGATCGTAGTATAGGGGTGCCAATTCGCTTTCTATGACACTTATGCTTTAAAAGCCCCCAAGTTCATGTACTGGATCTGCAAGGACTTGATTATTTGACTTCTTTTCAATTATAGCCTTGATGGGCGACGAAGTGATCGTCACCACTTTGCCATTTAGTGGGATTTTGATCTTTTGGTGAAGGGTGGATGTTACCGCTTTGGAAGCGTGAATCCAAGGTCTTCCCAGAAGTATGTTGAAGGAAGCTTCGATGTCCACTATTTGGAAGTTAACCTTTCGCTCAATTGGCCCTGTGGCTACGGTTAGGTTACGAGTCCTACAACCTTTCGTCGTGTACCATCATATCCATATGCACGAACACCTTGATTGGTAGGGGTCCAATCCGATTCTTTCATGCCTAGTTTGTATGCCGTTTTCAGGGGTATGACATTGACCGCAGAGCCATCATCTACCAAGGTCATTTGCACATTCTTCTTTAAGCAAATGACGGTGATGTAAAGAGCCAAGTTGTGATTAGCGCCAAAGGGTGGCAAATCTTCGTCTGAGAAAGTAATAGGATTACTTAGCTTCGGTGATTCTTGGAATACCAATTTGACTACATCGTCGGGTGTGGAGTTATGTGCTACATTTAGCTTGGCCAAAGCTTGCAGTAAAGCTTGGCGATGTGGGAATGAGCTTGCTACTAATTGCCAGACTGAAAGATCAACCTTTGTCTTCTGTAATTTCTTGAGCAAATGATCAGTAAAGTCATCTTCATTATCATTTGGTGTGATACCGTTGGTTGGACCATTTGGAGTAGTACTTTGATATGGACGCCCCGAACGAGTTAGGTGGTCCACATCTTGGTCTTCACCATTTTGGACTATTTCCTTGACTAGGGAGTGTTCAATGAGATACTCGTCTTCATCGTCATCGGCCCATACTCCATTGACTGTAGCTAGTTCCCTCATTCTCATGATCTCGTTCTCTAATTGTGTGATTTGGTCGACTAGTTTATTAACCACGACGACTATTTCTTGCATAGTGGCATTTTGAGAAAAGATTAGTGGCGCATGTTCTTTGGGTGTCGCATTGGGGTCATGTAAAGTTGTCACCATATTTTCCAATTCCCAAACTTGCCTATCCACACTTCTTGCCCATGCGATGAAGTCGGCAATGGTAGGGGAGACGGTAGAGTATAACCCTTCATTCTCGATCGCGTGGATCTTGTCTTCGACTAGAGAAATGAGGTGTGAACAATCTAAGGTAGATTCTTCACTTGTGATCACTAGAATTCCAAGAGGATTCTGAGTGTTGTTGGGCTTACCTCCCGGCGGTATTGGTAGTCGACCATCCTCGATCATGTCTTGAAGCACATTTTTCAATTTGTAGCATTTTTCTTTGTCATGCCCCTTACCCCTATGATATTCGCAGTATGAGTTATCGTCCCAGAACTTGGACTTCTTTTCAGGTTCGGGCGTAGGTCCTATGGGTTGGAGTTTGCCTTGTTTCATTAACCTTTTTAGAGCATTGGAGTAAGAGACCCCAAGATTTGTAAATTTCCTTGGTGGGGCACTCTTCTTGGATGGCTCGAGGAGGTT
Organism: Silene latifolia; assembly: GCF_048544455.1. Classification (NCBI taxonomy): domain Eukaryota; kingdom Viridiplantae; phylum Streptophyta; class Magnoliopsida; order Caryophyllales; family Caryophyllaceae; genus Silene; species Silene latifolia. The sequence continues at coordinate 71,985,973 of NC_133537.1, read as the reverse complement.
AACTTCATCGGTCTTGCTAGTGGAGCCGTAAGAACGACTTGTTGAGCCTTGATGTCCTCGACCTACCGTTTTGGACAAGAGCCCTTTACGGATGTCATCTTCGATCCTTGTTCCTAGTATGGTTAAGTTCTCTTAAGTTTTAATGTTTTGGTACCTCAAATGATTGGCATAGATGGGCTTTAAGTTGTCCACGAATTTCTCCACAAGGGTAGCCTCATCCGGGCGTTCAACTAGTTGGGTACTAGTCTTCCTCCACCTACTTAGGAAGTCGGTGAAACCTTCTTTGTCATTTTAGGTAAGAACCTCTAAAATGCGCATGTTAACTTGGATCTCAGCATTACCCGCATATTGCTTAGCAAACTCGACCGCGGCGTCTTCCCAAGTAGCGATCTTCTTTTGTTCTAGAGAGTAGAACCATTGCTTTGGGATGGTGTTAAGAGATGAAGGAAAGATCCTTAAGAACATCTCAGGTTTGATGCCTTTGATAGACATATAGTCCTTGAAAGCACGGATGTGGTTAAAAGGGTTTTCATGCCCCTTGAATTTAGGGATATCCGTCATGTTGAAGTTGGTCGGCAACTTGGAACTCACGGCCTCATACTTGCGATTATTCTCCTTATAAATGTCATCCCCTTTAAGATACATCAATTGCTCCTCTAAGTATTGGATTCGTTTCTCAGCTGCAGTCTTACCCATGGGAGGGTTTTCGTCCCTGAAGTCATTCACGAAATCATCAACGACTTCGCTTTCCCGAGGAGGCAACCTCGTTTCTACGGTATAGATCCGGCCCTCGATGGTGTCAAGGCGATCATACACTTGGTCTTGAGTAACTTGGAGTTGAGCTAGCGCGGTTAGGATTCGATCATTACTATCTTGGAGTTGATTGAAGTCGCTTGTTTCGGGCTTCTTGGAAACTAGATAAGAGATCGACGACGAATGAAAACACGATCGACCATTATAACACACTTGCTAAGAAAGAAATGTTTTGACTCATGAAGTGGGTGTGTGCCACTTGTGTCAGTGAGCTTTTGAAGAAATGACAAGGTTTGAAAAATGTTGGTCCTAGTCAACTTTAGTGTAGTTGTAGGAGTGGACTCGAAGTGAGGTTTTGAAATGGGCTTAGGCCCGAAATTTGACTTGACAAATGGACAGAGTTTTGACTCGGTTTTGCGCTAATCATTGGCCTTTTTCGAAATTTACATTTTAAAAGGGGTTTTGATTTTACAAAAATCATCATGGTTTCGTTTAGAAATGGTGATCACGTAAGGTACAAACATTTATACAAGCATTATAACGGGATGCTGAGTGCATTTAAAAGGGTTTTGGTTTAAAAGGTGGGTTGCCATACCGAACAATCAAACCCGAAGTCTGTGGAGAGGCTCGTACCAAACAATAGTAAGGCCGATTTCTAGTCCATTTCCTCAAGTAGTGAAAGTCCTTGATACAAACAAGAGTAAGTACCATGGTATGGATGACGTCAATCGCTATCCATCCTTAGGCCCAAATAAGAATTAGGACCGTTTAGACGGGACGATTGGTCGAATGGGTTGGGTTGGGCCTAGGAAGGCCGAATAAAACGGTCTAGGAAGACCGAGTTATGAAAATCGACAATTGTCTTGTACAAACTATTCCCTAACTTTGTTCAAGTTTCACCCTTTTGGCTACACGTAAGTGTATTATCCCCAGCGGAGTCGCCAAACTGTGGACATGGGCCACGGGGGCGCTTGGGAAACAAGCGTTTGCATTTGTGGAGTCACCACCAATTTATTGTGGAAAATTGGAAACCGTTCGAATACCTCGTGCCATGTCAAGACACAAAGTAGTGACATGAATACTAAGAACTCGTTACCCTTAGCATTATATGTCTAGAATGACTCTCGTGGATGCCAATGAACACAGATGTTCACAGAGATCTGGAGTAAGGGGTGAGGGTACGAACCTCTTTTGATCGAACACCTAATCCCGCCCGCCTCGATAGCGGCCTCTACTAATGATTAGGGAAATTATCTATACTCGATATATCGTCAATTATATGCATGCAATGCAACATCCAAGTTTTAATCCTAACATGTGAGAATTTAGACTAAGTCGGTGAACAATTAATTTAGCATATAATAAATGTCAAAGTAGGGATTTAAGTTCAATTACATGTGAAGGCACACAAAGAAATACAATAAAAAAATAAAATAATCACAAAAAGAAAATTACAATAATTACATTGGGTTCAATTGATTTATGTCGAAAATACTTCCAAAACGGATGATTTTGAGAAAAGAAATAAATAAACACATAAGCAAACAGGAAGTAGGCGATAATATGAATAGTAGTTAATTAATACGTAACCTAGAACTAGGTCAAGGCAGAACGGAAGTTCAAAGACAGAAATCTACCTGGAAGAGGCGCAGCAGTTGCTGCGTCTGTTCCAAGGGTGAGTTCTGGCGGTGAAGCCAGAACTGCAAATCGTTAATGTTAATTGGTGAATTTAAGGATTAATTATGATATTCGACTCGGATGAAAGTGATTTAATGTGTTAATTACATGCGAATGGGTCATAAAAGCAATAAAACATCGATGAAACAAATGCAAACGAATTAATTACATGAATGAAAGATTGATTAGTGACATAGGTGAACCAAATAGGTTAAATATGACAAATTAATGACGAATAGACAGATGGAAATATATCAAAGGTCGAATTCCAGAAACTCAATATGAAAGAATCGAATCTCTACAACCCGGATTGATTTTAATGACGAAAACCCGCAAATATTGGATTACTTGGGATTTAAGTCGGGATTTAACGATGAATTATACATATTAATGACGATAAACAATATACATGTGAAATTATTATGCTATTATGTCAAGGAATTGAAGAACAAACGAAGACAAATAATGAACGACGAATTGACAGAGGACGATGGAAGAAGAAAGGAAGCAGGAACTGCGGCAGCCTCACGAAGAGGCGCAGCATGTGCTGCATCCCTTCGAAGAGACGCAGCAGTTGCTGCGTCCTTTCTCGACGGTCATCTTCTGGTAATCCGTAAAAAGGGTTTTAAAGCATGGTTTATAAATCGGTTTTAAGAAGTATTTTCGACATGAACCTTACATTAATGATACAAAAAGTAAATAACAATAAATAGAAGAGAGATTTACACCCTCATACTTACATGTTTGACGAAACGAGATAAACTAAGTTTACGATTAGTGATGCTCGACTCGAATGCAACGAAAGTGCCCTCGTAAGAGGAAAACGATTAAGATTAATTAAGTTGATTGATGTGGAGTTGGTCAAATTGGTCGGTCATGCAAACGAGGCTGGTACTCAAAAGGATCCGAGCTTACGTGGTCGAATGTTCAAGCACATAGACGCCAAAAAGTAAGAACGTGGTCTAGAATGCAAACGGAGAAGAGAAGGGCGGACATTCGCGTGAGAAATATGAGGAGCGAAGGCTCCTATTTATACTAATCACGTGAAGGAATAGGGTTTTCGGAGAAACTTTGGAAGTGAATCTCGAATAGATATGAAAAGATACGAAAAATACGCAGAAAAGGACCTGGGAAGAGGCGCAGCAGTCACTGCGTCTCTTGGAAGAGGCGCAAAGACTGCCGCGTCTGTTTTCCCAGTGTGGTTTCCTCCTGCGGAAGAAAGATGTCCGTGTATGGTTTATGGAATGACGGGATAATCTTATTTTCCTTAATATTTTGTGTGAATATTACGGAAAATACTTTACCAAAAAATAAAAGATTGTGAAAGATTTAGAAATATCCGGAACATTCCAGAACATTCTGACTCGGGATTTAGCGGTTATCAGAAAATGAAGACGGTTTTAGGCCCGGACTCCAAATGTACTCTAATTACTGTCAAAATGACCGTATCGGTGCGTAGATGACAATTAAGAGGTAGACATTAGCGTTTGAGCAATCACTTGACGATAAACTTACGAACTGTCACAAATCGTTCCGCGTACCAAACATGCGGCCCAATCATCACCGGGTGGTTTGCGGGAGGTGCAGAAATGAGGTATCTACAATTTTCATCTCGTTTTTATAGTTTTGTATTGCAAAATGCCCCGAATAGGCTACTTTGGTTTGTTTCGTCTCATTTGCAGGAACTGACCTCAAAGTGGTGAAATCGTGCCTTATTCAGTCCCTCCAGCATGCATTTATGGAGATGGAGGACTAGAGCGGAAGTGTTGTGTCTCGGGAAGTGTGGAAGAAGTCTCTTGAAGCTGACCAAACATGTTCAAGCTCTTTTTAAGTGGCTGAGCACTCGATCGAGAGGTTTCTTGGTCGATCGAGTGGTTTTGACGGTTGTTGGAGTTCGATCGAGTCCCTGCTGAACTCGATCGAAGGGTGCTAACCTGGAGGTTCTCGATCAAAGGCCGTTCTTGCTCGATCGAGAGGATTTGCTGAAGAACTGCTTGATCGAAAGGAATGAAATACCTCGATCGAGTACTCTGCTAATTTACACGGGATTTTCTATTCCGTGTTTATCTTAATTAGTCTTTAGTTTAAGTTAATAAACGCTTCCCTATATAAGGTGAAGGCATCATTAGGTTAAACTATCTCATCTTTTATCACTTTATACTCTATTACTCTTAATTAATCTCTAAAGCAGACTTCTCCTTTCTCCTTTACTATGTGACTTTGCTCTTAATTCCGGATCTCGATTTGTAATCCTTCTTCACTATTTACTCTTAATTTAATTCTCCTTTGTTTCTTCTTAATCCTTGTTCTTAATTTATGTTTAATTATTATTGTTATTAGTTTATGATTAGTCTTTATTACTCATCTATTATGTCTCTTATTAGCTTATTTATTGGTATTATTGTTAATATCATTAATAGCATGAGTAGCTAATTCTCTCTATGTTAGGATTAGGGGAGCCATGGTAGTGAGTTGACAATGTTGTTGTAACGACAAATTTTGTATTGCGATAAGTGAAATACAAAACAAGTAAACAAAATGAGTTTTTATTAATATCAGAAAAAGTTCGTGTACAATCTCTAATAATCCTCTGATTCTAACTAAACAAACAGGGTACGCGTGCACGATCCACGTAGGAGGTGCGCGTGCATTTTGCAGGGGGTGCGCGTGTAGAGGGTATATGCACTCTACGCGCGACGTTGACTTGTATTCTTGAGAGGGTTGAACGACTTGAGTCTCTCTTGAATGTTTGAATATTCGAGTTTGAATGTTTGAATATTCGAGTTTGAATGTTTGAGTTTTCTTGCGCAGGCGGCACGAATTTGTTGTGCTTGTTGACTGTTTACGTTAAATTTCTCGAGATTTTCAGAGAGAATTCCAGAGCTTTTCTTTTCTTCGAGTTTTTCTATCTTCGAGTTTTATATCTGAAATGAATGAACTTCGCTCTATTTATAGAAAAAGTTCGGGCTTTCTTGGGCTTAGGGTTGCGGGCCCATTTATTGGGCTTATTTGGGAAATTAGCCCAAATTGACTTCTGTTTGGTCCGAATAACTCGGAATGACCCAAATTTGATTTAAAAGGGACAAAAATAATTAAATTGAGTAATTTATTAACTCAAATTAATTAATTTCTGTATTTTCGACACTTAAATAAAATTTCAGTGCCTACAAATTGCCCCCTCGAGACTTTGTCATGCCCACTTTCGAAGTGTTTTAGCGTGGCAGGGTCTCGACACATTCTTTTGGTTTGACTTGGAAGTCGACGGGCATCCATCATGTTGCACCGATAGCATTTTTTGGCCATCCTGTCATTATCTGACTTGGCGGATGACTGGTTATGCACCGTGTGATGTTTATGTCACCCTGGTCATTTTGTAACCTTGACGGATGAGACTTGAATTTTCTTCACCCTGGTCATTTTATAACCTTGACGGATGACACTTAAATTTAAAAATGTCGCAATTTTTTGCGGTTCTCATCTATCCATGTTTGTGAATAATTTCTCATGATTACGTGCACCCTGACATCATAGGTAAGAAGTTCACAACATAGAAATGTTTTAACCGATCTTAGGCACTTCAAAAATAATTCTCTCAAGGCTCCTTTCATTGGTCCTTTTAGAGGTTATAGGCGGCAAGATTTACTTCAAGGGCAAGCAATTTTCTCAAAATGTGTATATATATTTGACGGACTTTGCATCTTCAGACCATACATCCAAACTCTCACATTGCTCTTGTTGAAGGTAATCAAAAATAGCAATAGTTACTCTTTATATACTCTTATAATCATCCTTCTTGTAATTGTACATTTGGGATATTCTTTGCTCTTTGCTTTCTTGTCACTACCAACATCTTTGTATTCATCTGCCTTCTTTCTCTTTGTAGGGACATCTTAGGAAACCAGGTTCATCCCACCCCAAACTTGAGTGGGGTTCCTACTTGTACTCTGTACTTGGTTTCTATCTCACCTTCTCCTGCTTTCTTCCTCTCAGTGCATCGAAGTGAACCGTTTACAAGCCAAACTCCACTGAGATTCACGGTCATTGATAACTACTGACATGAATTTGGAGCGACAAGTTCAAGTACCATTTTCGACTTTTTCAAAACCAGAAGAAAGGGGTCACCGCTATCAAGAACACCACGCAGGTCCATTCATGTACTGGTTTGAAGTTGAATATTATCTACTCTTGTTTTCATATCCTTGGTTACAACCATGTTTGCGGTGACTTGGCTTATTCATGGTGGTCGTCATAGCTACCTCCAGTATTCGGCCTATCATCATGTTTGTCGTCGCGGTATTTGTTCGCTTGTTGCAGTACTCGAATAATTTGACCGCATCCAGCAAATTTGATCATTGCATTGCTTTGACTTGAGGAATTTTTCACTATTGAAATATCCTTTTGAGGCTTTACGTGTTTTCCGAACTCTTGACCATTTCTTTGTTTGGTTTATTTGTATGACAGATTATTCGTTAATGTTGAACCATGATTGATCTCGTGATCCTAGTCTCAACTGCATTTTTTTTAAGTAATTTTGTACTCTGTATTTTTTTGTTGTTCAAACTGAACTTTTAATGAGCAAACTTTGAATTATAGTTCTCATATTTGACCTCATTTTGATGTAGAGCTGATATTATCATTGCTTACGCATAGAGCTTGCGAAGATTATTTTGAACGAAGGGTTCGGTATCTTGATCGTGAATCTCTAGTTTTTTTTTTTTTTTTTTTTTTTGAGTAAATTTAATATCCGAACTGTTTATGGATTGCAATTGCACACTTGGATTCGGGGAGCTGTGCAGGTGCAGTTAGCTACTTCGACTTCCTCACCACAATTTTTTTTTAAGAACAGGAGGATCGAATGCATTCAAACTTCAAGAGCTACTGTCTTTTCCTTGTATCGGTTCAAAGTCGATGATTATTTGCTCCTGTTTTTACTTATCAGCGAGAGGTGTGCACGCTATGGTTAGAGACTCCTCCACTTGCTCATCGTTATGCTTGGCGAACTGGACACTTCGACCTAGTGTTGGCCTATTGCAGTAGTTGAACAATGGGATGGTGTGGCCATATTTGATTTGCTTACAAAATATTGTATTTAGGTAAAGCAGAGACCTAGTTCATGTTTCCGTAGAACACCTTGTTGGACATTTTTGCTGAGAATTTAGCGAGACTTGATATCTCGCTGCTCTCTTTCCTTTTATGGTTCAATTTAACCTTAGATTTATTCATTCCTTCAACTTTGTTAACAAGTACTCCGTATTACTTACATAGCTAACTTTAGATTTTTTTTGTTTGGTTCAGGTGTATAATGAACTCATGCTCTGTATATATCAACTTACTTGGCCTTCGCAACAAAACACCCACAATTTTGCATTGCTTTGAGATTAATTTAGCTTCTCATCATTTTTTTTTTTGCAGGGGCCTGTAGTTTGAGGACCACCATGGAATATGAAGATCCCCGGGATATGAGAGACCGTGTAAGCCTCGCAAAGAATGTTCGGGACTTCATCAAGAATTTTTCACTTATTGTCAGCATTGTTCTTACTTCTTGACATTAGAAGACTTATCAAGCTTTTCGTACCATTGGAAGGTTGCCGAGCTCCTTGAAGATTTTTTTTGAAGATTGGTCAAGCTTATCAAATTATGAAGCCTTTAGAAGATCTGAAGACCATTGGAACTTCTTGAAGACATACAGGTTGTGCAAGCATCTCGAAAAAATGTCGAAGCTTTGAAGGCTATCAAGCTGCTTATTGCTTTTTGTAGCTGTTTGAGCTATATTGGAGGTCGTATGAGGGCCTGAAGCTTTCTGAAGACCGTTGATGCGACTTTCAAGGACTGAAGCCCCTTGAAGACTTTGAGGACTTAACTCTGAAAGTATTTAGAGGAATAATGGAGCTTGAAGATTTGAAGCCTGAAGATACTCAAATGTTATGAAGACTCGAAGCTTGTCAAGCCCTTTGAAGAATATTGTAGCTGCTTTTGAACTCTGGAGCGATGTTTGAACCGAGTCGTCGAAGTTGGAGGCTTTATTATTCTAGCTAGGTCATAGCATTCCAAGTATATGTGTCCGCGTGTTGAACCTGACATTTCAATAGATGAAGATTTCTTCGGACGGGTCATTTTAATTCTTACATGAGCTACCATGCAATGAACCCACTGGGTCATTTCGGTTATCATGTGATAGCTATATTTCTGAAGACTTTCATCATATTCCATGTCGAGCCTGAGGTGGAGCTTTGAAGATTTTTCCTAGGAGGTCATTCAAATTCTCATATGAGTTACCATGCAATGAACCCTCTGGGTCATTTCGGTTAACATGTGAGCCCATGATACTGAGTGCCGAGCTGTCAAGCATTGAAGCATTGAAGATTTCTGTGGAGACATGATTTCGATTCTCACATGAGCTACCATGCAATGAACCCGTTGGGTCATTTCGGTTAACATGTGAGCCACCATGGAGTGAACCCATCAACTGTTGGAGATGACTACAAGCATGTGTTATTTCAAATCTCATATGAACTACCACGCAATGAATCCACTGGGTCATTTCGGTTATCATATGAGTTATTATGGCGGCCAAGCTTTGGAGATTATTCACTCCAATGACTGAAGATTATGACAATGTGAAAACAATTTCGAAGTTTCTTCGAAGTATATATTATACAGTTACTTGAAGAAGATTATATTACTTGAAGATTCCTGAAGAGGATGGAAGTCTTGAAGGCTATTTGAAGACGATGGAAGTCGTGGCAGACTATTTGAAGACTAATTAAGCTGCTTCTTGCTTCTCAGAACCGTTTAGGCTATTTTAGAGCTCATACATGGATTTGAATATAACTAATGTATCTTGAAGTGTCTATAAATATTGAAGACTGGAGATTTAACGGTGATTCAAGCCTCTTGAAGAGAAATGCTTCACGACGAGTATTGGAGTCTTTCAAAGACCATTGACGCTTTTGAAGACCGAATTATCTTATAGAGTTTCGTGAAGACTTGTTGAAGACTATTATCAAGGCTTCACGGAAATGGTGTTTGTTTGGAGGGATGGCTGCACTCGAGCTACATGTACACTCAAGCTGCCTACGTACTTGCAAGGTGACAAATATGACAACTAGCAAGATCAAGCCGACGTAGTTCAATTTTTTTTTTTTTGTTGTTGTTGTTGTTGTTGTTGTTGTTGTTGTTGTTGTTGTTGTTGTTTTGAGGTATGATACACATTTTTTTTCATGGCTGCACTCAGGCTACATGTTCACCCAAGTTGCCTACGTACTTGCAAAGTAGAAACAGTACTTCACAAGACCAAGCCGACGTAGTTCATAGAGGCTTGCAGTTTAAACTCTTGCTTAGGAGCATGGCTTGCAGTTTACGCTCTTGCTTAGGAGCATGGCTTGCAGTTTATGCTCTTGCTTAGGAGCATGACGTTGTTTCAAGAGTAGTAACGTTTGAGAAATTTCCCATTTATTGGGCCTATGAGCACACCGTCTTCATCCGCAATCTTGTATGCGCCATTTGTGTAAACCTCCTGTACCACATATGGGCCATCCCACTTAGAGGTGAATTTACCAACTGGCTTGTGAGAGGTGATAATTGGTCTTCGTATTGTAAGGACTAGGTCTCCTACTTGAAAAGAACGAGGACGTACTTTTTTGTTGAATGCTCGCGACAACCTTGCTTGATAACATTAGAGCTTCTGTTGGGCCTCTAGTCTTTTTTCATCGAGTGCCTCCAACTCTGCTAAACGTAACTTGTCATTTTCATCTTCTGTAAGTTCCTCTTGAATAGCAATGCGTAAGGATGGGATCTGCATTTCTAACGGCAACACGGCTTCTACTCCATACACTAATGCATACGAGGTTGCTTGAGTAGGAGTTTTGTATGTGGTGCGATAGGCCCACAATGCCTCGCCAATTCTTTCATGCCAATCTCACTTTGATTTTGCTACTACTTTTCTCAACAAGTTGCAAAGTGTCTTGTTAAAGCCTTCAGCCAAGCCATTTGCAGGAGCGTTGTACATTGATGACTTGTACTGTCTGAATTTAAACTTCTCTCCTAAACTTGTCATTAGATGGTTATCGAACTGTTTTCCATTATCAATTATGATACGTTGTGGTACACCATATCTATATATTATTTGAGTTCAGATGAAATTCACAACATTTTCCTTCTTGACATCCCGTAATGTGATGGCTTCTGCCCATTTTGAGAAATAGTCGCACCAAATGAGAATATACTCGTGTCCATTCGAGGCTTTCGGAGTGAGAGGTCCCATAATGTCAAGTCCCCAAGCTTCAAAGGGCCATGAAGATACAGTCGGGTGTAATGGCTCTGGTGGCTGATGTATGAAGTTTGCGTAGAACTGACAGGGTTGACACTTTTTTACGAAGTCCATGCAGTCTTGAACCATGGTTGGCCAGTAATACCCCATTCTCTTTACACGATCATAAAGTTTAGGTCCAGATTGGTGAGCGCCACAAATGCCAGAGTGAGCTTCGTGCATTGCTTCAGTGGCTTCATCTTTATTTAGACACCTCAACCAGTGTCCCAAGAAAGAGCGTCTGTAGAGCGTCCCTTTGTAATGAAGAAATTTTGGAGCACGTCGGCGTACCTCTACCTTGTGCCTGGGATCATCGGGTAATTTTTGGTGGTCCAAGAAATCGATGATAGGCTGGCGCCAGTCATCTTCATCAGCCGTGTAGACGCAAATCATGTTTGTTGTATCTATATCGTCTACTCTTTCAAGCAAAGATATTGCCCAACGATTGCAGATTGACACTTGCATAGATTCTTCCACCCCCAGTGCCAAAGTGGTTGCAACGTTAGCAAGCGCGTCAGCCAACTTATTGTCACTCCTCGGTACATGACCAATATTGATGGAGTCAAGTTGATTAAGCAGTTGCAGCGCCTGTCGATGGTAGGGAATCAAGTCTTCCTTTCTTACCTCATACTCATCGAGGACTTGGCTGATCACCAATTGTGAGTCTCCGTAAATATCCATGTCTCTTACGCCTATTTCAATTGCCATTTGAAGACCTAATATCAAAGCTTGGTATTCTGCCACGTTATTTGAGCAAAATTGTGTGAGTGTAAATGAGTATGGCATTACATGGTTTTGGGGAGATATGAAAACAACTCCTGCTCCAGCTCCGTCTCGCCTTGCAGCATCGTCAAAGTACATTTGCCATGGAGGTAAAATGTCCACGTAAAATATTTCTTCTCCTGGTAGTTCATCTGAAATTTCCCACTCTGTTGGGACTGGATGATCAGCGAAGAAATCTGCAATAACCTGACCTTTTACTGCCTTTTGAGACACAAACACTAAGTCATACTGCTTAAGTAACACTGCCCATTTCGCAAGTCTTCCAGATAAAACTGGTCTTGAGAGTATGTACTTGATTGGATCAGCTATTGAGACCACGTGTATGATATGCGCCTGCATGTAGTGCCTCAACTTCTGGATGGCGAACACCAAAGCAAGACATGTCTTCTCTATGGGCGAGTAATTTAATTCAGATCCAACTAAGGTACGACTCAAGTAGTAGAGTGTTCTCTCCTTGCGGTCTTCAATTTCTTGCGCACACATTTCCCCCAGCGATCGTTCTTGTGCGGCGATGTATAGAATGAGCGGTTTTCCTGGAATCGGTGCCCCCAACACTGGTGCACTAGCCAGGTACTTTTTTATGCTATCAAAAGCATGTTTGCATTTTTCATCCCACTGAAATGGAGCATCCTTTTTCATGAGATGACTAAACGGCTGACAACGTCCTACTAGGTTAGAGATGAACCTTCGAATGTATGCCAAACGTCCCTGCAACCCACGCAGCTCCTTCAACGTCTTTGGTTCTGGCATTTCGTTGATAGCTTTGATTTTTGTCTGGTCAATTTCAATGCCTCTGTGCCTGACTACAAACCATAAGAACTTCCCAGATGTGACACCAAACGCACACTTGAGTGGGTTCATCTTGAGTTGACATTTTCTAAGTCTCTCAAAGATGGTCCGAAGGTCTTTAACATGGTCTTTTCTTTTCTTTGATTTGACAACCACGTCGTCGACATAACATTCTATCGTTTTATGACTGTGTAGCAAAATATCCCTTTTGGTGTGCTAAATGCCGTTGCTTCTTGATCTTCAGGTGCCATTTGTATTTGATTGTATCCAGCAGTGCAATCCATGAACGAGAGTGCTTCGTGGCCAGTAGTTGCATCGATCATCACCTCTGTAACTGGCAAAGGGAAGTCGTCCTTTGGACATGCATCATTAAGATCTCTGAAGTCGACGCATACACGTAGTTGCCCATTTTTCTTTCTGACTGGAACAATGTTGGCTATCCAGGTAGGATATCTGACTTCACGGATAAATCCAGCCTCAATGAGTTTGTTAACCTCTTTTTCAATTTCAGGTATAAGCTCTATCCTAAAGCAACGTTAAGATTGCTTTCTAGGACTGGTTCCTTTTCTAATTGCCAATCGATGAACTGCAATTTTTGGGTTTAGTCCAGGCATTTCCTTGTAGCTCCAAGCGAAGACGTCCTTGTACTCAACCAACAATTTGTAGCATTCCTCCTCTTCCTCTTTAGTCAACAGAGCACTGACGTAGATTGGACGAGGATCTTCATCAGTTCCTAGGTTTAGTTCTTTTAAATCATTTACGGTTGATTGTACCTCGTCTTCAAGTGTTTCAGGTGCCTTGTCAGCCTCTACCTCTTCGCTGTCATCAGTTATCTCTTCTGCAGTGATATGATAAGAAGTCACACTTTCCAAGTCTTTTGCATCACGGGAGTCTGAAGATCGAGGTTTAGACTCTTCAACATCGTTTGAGGATAGACCAGTGAGAATTAATACTCGTCTTCGTGCTTTTAGTGGTTCATGCTGAATGATGTCCACCACTTGCAAACGCTTCATGCGAGAGGGTATTGCGCTTTTCAAGTCATCACTTATGTTTACTTCATAATTTTCTTCCATGGAAGTTGAGCATAGAAGAGTCTTACCATTATCATTATTGGAGGCTCCTAAACGAGTGAAGATCGTGTTTGAACGAACACCCAAATTAATAATTTATGCGCCCTTCTTGCTTGTACGTAGCGGAGGGGTTGACTTAACTTCATTTGCTCCTCATTTATCCAGTCGAGTGAAGACAGAAGGACGATTTGTTGTAAGGCTCGGTCTCCCCAGCTTGTCGAATATAGAAGGACGGGCTCTCTGTGCAGATGGACTTATCCTGTCGAAAACTGAAGATGATGATGATCTTTTAATGCCTTCCGCTTCATTCTCCTCTGCCTCTTCCACTGTGATATGTTGTGAAGATGTAGAGGTTCTGTTCCTTCGAGCACTGATCTTCACGGGTGTGGGAGACTTATAACCAAGCCCTGCTTTAGTCTCTATAAAGCTTCCTTCTTGTTTGAACAACTTCTGTTGTGTTTTATTAAGCCCATATGGTTCAACTTCTACAACTTCCCCAAGCGGATTTGGTTTTGTAAAGTCGTAACCTGCCTTTTCCAGTAGCTTGTATGCGTTGGAATGAAATATTCCCACATTTTGATCGCTTGACAATTGGTTTGATGAACAAACGAAATCAACTGGAGGAGGTCTCATAACTAACTTTTGGTTTGAACTTGGAAGAGGTCTGGTGACTTTCGCCATCCATTCTTGCTTGATCAGTGGACTTGGTTTACTTTTGTCTTTAAGATCTCTCTTTGTTAGACATTCTGCAAAAGGACTATCTCCTTCTTTGCGACAAGACTTAGGAATATACCGCAACACTGGCGTGGTAGACTTCTGTGGCATTTCTTGCTTCTTGGGTGATCTAATGGGAGTAGATGCTTTACTAGCGTTGTCTATATTTTGCTTAACATCATTTTCTTTAACATTACTCGTAACAACATCTTCTTTGGTACTCTCTTTCAGCTTACCTCTTTTTCCAGTTGAAGAAATGGTAGTTGACATGAACTCACTAGAAGTACCATTTTCTTCAAAGAACTTTGTGTCAGCGAAGAAAGAGTCAGCCTTAGTGAAAGGCTTGGCGTCTCCATTTATTTTCCTTTCACCGCCGCGATAATACTTCAAGCATTGATGAAGGGTTGATGCAACGACCCCATTTTCATGTTTCCATGGTCGACCTAATAATAACTTGAATGATGTCTTGGCCTCGATGACATGGAAGAGTGTTTCAGATGACAAGTCGTCCATGCTAAGGTTTACACGAATCATGCCAATAGCCCGCTCTCCGTTTAAGTTGAAACCATGAATAACTATTCGACTGCTGGAAAGTTCATTAACCGTGATGCCTAGCTCTTTCATGGTTGCTTTGGGCATGAGATTTACTCCTGAGCCTCCATCTATTAAGATTCTGTTGACTTTTTGTCCTCGAATGTAGCCTGACACATATAGTGGCCTATTGTGAGGCTTGGAACCAAGAAGCAGATCTTCATCTGAAAAGGTCAAGGCTGCATTGCAGGAGACACATTGTGTTGACGGCTCTGCATGCTCTCCTACATCTTTCATCTTGCCAGCTTATAGTTCTGGTTTATCAAGTCCTTGGAGTATTATCTGACGCTTCTCTTTCGGCAGGTGAAAGATTTGTCTCCACCCCATATTTGCGGGAATAGCGTTGAGAGCCTTTACAACTTCATTTTCCTTTTGAGGGTAAGATTGCAATTGTTGTGATGGTACCGCATCATCTGCTTCGTTTTCCTTTACTTTTTCTTTATCATCATGACCTACTGCAGAAATGGTACATACGGTAACATTGTTCAAGAAATCTCTTGGAAGGAATTCCTCTAGAGCAATATGACTCAACGATTTTTGCTTAGGCATTTTGATAGGCAAGACACATGGTTTAACCACTGTTTCAGACTTTTTCTCCCCATCAGACATGCAGGATTTCATCTTCTTTGATTGCTTTCGTCGATGATGGACATGTTCGACTGCCGACTGCTTGCCATACTTGTTTCTTTGTCTTCTTGCGAGTGACTAAGGTCCACCCTTCGTCATCATCATTTACATTCTTCTCATCTTGAGGACCTAATCCTGCTTTTGGGGATATCGATGAAGATGGCTTTTGAAACCATATAGCAACAAGTTCAAGGCTCCCGAATTGCAACATGCATACATCCCACCCATAATGCATCGTTGGCTCCTCGTGTTCCTCATGCTGCTCCAATTCTGCAGTAGTTTGATTTGTAGCTACTGTTTCATCCAAGTCAAGGATAATTTTTCCGTCTCTAGAGAGCTGCATAATTTTCTCTTTCAGTGTTATACACTTTTCAAGGGGATGACTTACCAGTCTATGATAGCGACAATAGTTGGGATCACTTGTCTTGTTAGCCTGGTCAGGTCTCTTGGACTCTGGCAGTTGTATAACCTTTTTCTCTAGAAGGTCATCTAGCATTCCGGCTAAGTCAGAGTCTGGGAAAGGGTACTTCTTAGCTTGTAACTCTTTTAATGTGGGTTTGTCCCGCTTATAATTGTAAGCATATGAGTCCTTATTCTTTTCATACTTAGGTTTTGATGAGATTTTAACGGGCGATCCGCTGGTTTCGACGACCATTGCCTCCTTTCCTATCGACTTGAAGCCTTTATCTGTCTTTCTGAACTCCTTCTTTTCACTTGGCGTCTTAGAAGAGGTTGATCGAGCTTTGCCACGCTCTTTGATTGTAATTTCCATGTCGTGAGCGAAGGTTGCCAATTCTGGAAAGATTTTCGGCTTGATTCCTTTCATTATATAAAGAATATCCCAGGTCATCCCGTTAATGCACATTTCCACTGCTGAGGATTCACTTAAGCGATCTTTGCATTGCAGACTCAATGGACGCCATCGATCGATGTAGTCGACGACAGGTTCATCCTCCCACTGTGCTGTGTTTGTTAGTTCACTCATGATGACAATACGCCTAGTGCTGTAGAACCTGTTAAGAAATTCGTCTTCCATGCGACCCCAACTGTCAATTGACTCAGAGTCTAAGTCTGTGTACCAATCAAAAGAAATTCCTTTAAGAGAACGTACGAACTGCTTGACTAGATGATCACCATTAGTTCCAACATTGTTGCATGTCTCGACGAAGTGGGCGATGTGTTGTTTTGGATTTCCCTTCCCATCGAACTGTTGAAACTTTGGAGGCTGATAACCAAGAGGCATGCGCAAACTGTCAATCCTTTTAGTGTAAGGCTTGATGTAGCGTCCACTGCTTGTCGAACTTTCACCTTGCTGACTTTTAATTGTCTTAGCTATCAACTCCTGGAGCTTTTCTTCAGTGAAAGCGCCAATTTCATTACCAGAAGTCTTTCCAGTATCATCTTTGTCATCATCCTTATCAGTATCATCATCCTTGTCAGAGTCAGTGTGCTCACTTGAGATCTTTTTCTCGCGAAGCTCCACCACCTCCTTTTGAATTTCATCAATCTTCTTGTTCTTTTCTTCATTCTCCTTCATCATCTTTTCAAGGAGCTTATTCATGCTTTGGACTTGCTCCTCAAGGGTAGAACCAGCAATCACCATAACTGAAGCGCTGATAGGAGTGGAGGCATCCTTCTTTTTTGGTGACGCCCTAGGTTTGCAAGGGGAAGAGTTTTTGTCGACCTTAGAACTTCGAGTCTCTTCACGCGAAGGAGTAGAGGCAGCAAGGATAGCTGTAGCAGCAGCAGCTATGGAGGCAACAGAGATCTTGCGTGGCCTGGTAGGGACATGTGCAGAACGTAGGCTAGTAGCAGCAGCGTTGATAGCAGCTTTCTTTGCCATTCCTCTAGTGCAGATGCCAACTCATTGCACAGCTGGGGAGGTAGCAGCAGCAGGAGTATCCTGAAGAATAGCTGCGTAGGTCTTGTTGGGGGTGCTGGAAGAGGTGTCTTGCTTGGTAGACATGTTCTTGTAGCGGTAGACTTAATTTGTAAAGTAGTAGAGATGAGAGGTAGAGAGTTTCACGTCGGGTTCACCAAATTTGTAGCGACAAATTTTATATTGCGATAAGTGAAATACAAAACAAGTAAACAAAATGAGTTTTTATTAATATCAGAAAAAGTTCGTGTACAATCTCTAATAATCCTCTGATTCTAACTAAACAAACAGGGTACGCGTGCACGATCCATGTAGGGGGTGCGCGTGCGTTTTGCAGGGGGTGCGTGTGTAGAGGGTGTATGCACTCTACGCGCGACGTTGACTTGTATTCTTGAGAGGGTCGAACGACTTGAGTCTCTCTTGAATGTTTGAATGTTTGAATATTCGAGTTTGAATGTTTGAATATTCGAGTTTGAATGTTTGAGTTTTCTTGCGCAGGCGGCACGAATTTGTTGTGCTTGTTGACTGCTTACGTTAAATTTCACGAGATTTTCAGAGAGAATTCCAGAGCTTTTCTTTTCTTCGAGTTTTTCTATCTTCGAGTTTTCTATCTGAAATGAATGAACTTCGCTCTATTTATAGAAAAAGTTCGGGCTTTCTTGGGCTTAGGGTTGCGGGCCCATTTATTGGGCTTATTTGGGAAATTAGCCCAAATTGACTTTTGTTTGGTCCGAATAACTCGGAATGACCCAAATTTGATTTAAAAGGGACAAAAATAATTAAATTGAGTAGTTTCTTAACTCAAATTAATTAATTTCTGTATTTTCGACAATTAAATAAAATTTCAGTGCGTACAGTTGTGAATAGGTTAGATGATTAAATTGTGAGAACTGTTTTATGACAATATAATTGTAATCGTTTAGTTGAGTGCACGCATCTAAACTCGTTAAATTGGTTAAATTCAATCCTAGATCGGAAGATTGGAATGAACAGAACTGTTATGAATAGTAGACTACCCTAATGAGGACGGAAGTTAAGTTCGTTGTATTCTAGGGTGGATAGCGGACCGGAAGGACCTTTCCCTTACCCTTCTCACATTAGATCGTCTGAACTATTTACAACCAAGTTAATTAACTGCCATGGTGAACCGACTTCCTAGCATATTTCTCTTTATTTGATTATATCGTTTATTTCTCTTATCACTTAATTTCTCTTGCCTTAACCTCTCTTAGTTTAGAAATCAATTTAAAACCCCCATTTGTTACCAGAGATAGCAGATAGATATAATAGCCTCCCTGTGGAGATCGACCCTACTTCCGCTAGCTTCTGTTGGTTGTCTTAGGTATTTATTTTTGGTACTTAAACGACGGTATCAAATTTTGGCGCCGTTGCCAGGGAGGCAACTATTTTATTTGCGTGTTTTATTTTTGTCTGTTTTTCGCCTCAAGGAATTTATTCCTTGAGGCAGTTTTTATCTTTTTCCTTTAATGTTGTTTTGATAGTTCCTACAAGCCCTACCTAGACAGGATTCTAGGAGAAAGATCGTCAAAAGGAAGGCTTGAGTACCTTTGACCCTTCTACCAGGATGTCTAGTGTCTTTAGAATTATAGCACAGTTTGAAGCTCAGAATGCAAGATCTGACAAGTTGGAGAGTAAACAATCTTGGGGTAGTCCACCTCAGTTCCATATTATGGCGCAACAGGTGGTCTATTGTAAAAGATGTGGTGCTGCAGGGCACAATGCTGTTTGTTGTTTGGCAGAAGACAACGAAGTCTATGCGTTTAGGCAGCGTAGACAAGCAAGTCAATCATTTGCATATGTGCCTCCACATCCATTTCAGCAACGAGGCTATCAAAAGCCACCATTTGTTTGGCCGCCGCCACAACAAACTCCTGCTCCTAATAAGCAGAAAGAAGAAATTGCTGAGTTGACGTCTATAGTTAAGACGCTTGCGCTTCAAGTGCAAGAGGTTATGCAAACTAAAGACGCCATTATCAAGAGACTTGAAGCTCAGTTAGCTCATGTAATGGCCGAGCAAATTTCTAGGCGACCCGAGACAGTCTATGCCATTCACACCTATGACGGACCGGTTCTGCCTTTTGGTGCTGAAAATGATGCCTCGGATGTTGAAAATACTGTTCAAGATGAAGATTACAATGCAGTCTCGCCTACCCCTGCTCACACATTCGATCAAGAGCCTTACTTTGCTTGATCGAATGACATTACTGAAGAAGTACTCGATCGAGAGGCTAACAGTTCTCGATCGAGCACAGAGGAAAACAAGGTCCTCGATCGAGTAACACAAGTTGCTCTATCGAGTACAATTGCTGAAAAACGTTCTCGATCGAGTATCTTAAGTGCTCGATCGAGTAACTTCTTTGTTGATAATAATAAATGGTCGTCTAAATTTATTTTGGACGATGATTCTGCAATTAAGGTTAATTCCTTTGTTACTTCTTCTGCAGGTACTGACAGGTTGAAAGATCCAGGAGGAGGGCGTCATACGTTGAATTTGGAGACTGGAACAGTATGGATTGATGACCCAGGTGGAGGTTTAGACGAGGCTAGGCCGTACAAGAAGAAAGCACATGATAAAGCCAAAGGTGGAGGGCATGATGCTGCCAAGAATCGCTGTTCTTCTAACGCAGTGTTGTGACGACCAAAAGTTAAGCTTATGGACGCCGAAGGGACTTCATTTAGTCAACAGCCTTGTTGTGGGCCATTAGTTTGCTTTGGTGGATGAAGAGAAGAAGGTCGAGCTGGGACCTATCTGAAACTAGCTCTGTCCGAGAGGCAACCCGGAGTTTAATTTCTTTTCAGTTGATCTTTTAAACATTTTTGTTTTTGTTGGACATGTAATAATTGGTTTTCAGACGATAGACTGGAACGGTTAGACTTGCTTCATTAGTTCTTTGGGCGTTTATTGTGTATTTGCAGGTACCTCATGAGGATCACTCGATCAAGTACTTGTTGTTCTCGATCGAGCTACTTCTACTGCCCACTTGTCTCGATCAAGTACTTTTGTACCTCGATCGAGTACTGTTTCGGTGACTTGAGCCTTGTGACGTTGCTTGCGACCTCCCTTGTTGCTGGCTGGTTTGGGGAGGTCCCTTCTTCGCTTGTTTTTGTAAGTTTTCTGCAACTTCAGTCTTCTCTTTCAATTTGCATTTCCTTTCCCTATTTTTGGGTATAATGAGGACATTGTACAGTTTGGTTTGGGGAGGTATATACATCCATATCTGTGTCTGCAATTATGTTTTTATTGCATTTCTGGTATTACGTTTAATTTTTGCATGCATTGTTTATTTTAGTTTCATTATTCATAAATCTCATAAAAATAAAAAAACTTCAAAAATTCAAATTGTCATTTCAATTTAGCCTTGCATCAGATTGTCATTTTATTAGCTTTGTCATGTGCATTGTCTACGAGTTAATGTTAAAAATACAGCTGAACATATAGACTTGACCTGATAAAATTGGCAAACTACTTTAAAATTTCTAAGTTTTTAGAGCTGTATAACTGATGTCATTTATGACCAGTTCATGTAGGAATTGAGAGTAGTATACTCCTTGCATAACATGTTCATTAATTTTCACTCTTATGAAATTCGATTGATTTTTGCTTGCATACATTCGGGTTTGTGGTCGGTGTCACATGCAGGGAGGCGCTTGCAATTTTTCCCTTTCTTTCATTCTCACCCATTTAGCTCCACATTAGCCAAACTTAGCCTTTTTGACCCATTAACTACACCCAAATTAAGCCTGCATGTCAAGCTAGTTTAGTGTATTTTGTGGTATATTTTTCATTGATGCGAGTTGGTTTGTTTTATATTGTTTGGAGTTGGTAGAAAAGAAAAGAAAGGAGGATATGTCGGAATTGGAAGAAAAAAGATTGAGATGACAAATGAAAAAAAAGGAAGAAAAGATGTGGGCAGGAAAATGAGAAAAGAAGTAGAAAAGAAAGAAAAAAAGAAAAAGAAAAACAGACCGTGTAAAAAAGGGAAGTTTGAGACGGTCTTACTCCTATGCATTACTTATATCTTTTAAGGAGTTGTTGTGTATTGGTTAGTGAGTCTTTGTGCCAGTTGAAGGGTACATGTGCTAAATTTTATAATTGGTTAAGAATCGGATTTGCTTAGTATGGTTTTGTTTAGGTGCTAGCTTGACGCATTACCTCCACATTTTCCATAACTTATTTTTCCTTTTCTTACCCGCAACCTCACTAAACCATAATTTTTGTTAGCCCTCAGCTGTGACAGACATTGTTTGGTTGGAATGTATGTATGGTGATTAGAATCGTCTATCATTTTAGTTGCAAGCATATTTATGTGGGTCATAGTTTAGGTGAGTGACTATTTTCTCTTCTTCTCTTACACTTATATACTTACCCTTTGCTTCATGAGGGAAGAGTGACCCGTGAGTGTCCAGTTTCAAAGGTCTTGCAAGGTTGACAGTTCAGCTTATTTATAGACATCATATAACTCGTTTGTGCTTGACTGTTGTAGCTATAAATGTCAGTTTTGTTTGCATTAAACGGTTTAAGTGGACAATATATAGCTAGCTCTGAGTTTTCTTATCTATTCCATTAGTTTGCATTTAGTTTACTCGAGGACGAGTAAAGGTCCGGTTTGGGGAGATCTGATACGTGCAATTTATATAGTCTTTTTAGCCTCTTATTGCACGTATTTCCATGTCGTTTCTATAGTTTTGTATTGCAAAATGCCCCGTATAGGCTATTTTGGTTTGTTTCGTCTCATTTGTAGGAACGAACCTCAAAGTGGTGAAATCGTGCCTTATTCAGTCCCCCTAGCATGCATTTATGGAGATGGAGGATTTAGAGCGGAAGTGCTGTGTCTCGGGAAGCGTGAAGGAAGTCCTTGGAAGCTGACCAAATGTGTTCAAGCTGTTTTTCAGTGGCCGAGCATTCGATCGAGAGCTTTCTTAGTCGATCGAGTGGTTTTAACGGTTGTTGGAGTTCGATCGAGTCCTTCCTGATGCGTGTATTTTATATAAGGTTTTTACCTCATTTTTACACGCATTTCTGTATTATTTACGTGGCATCTAGCTACAAATACTCCCGAATATTCTACTTTGGTTCGTTTTATGTAAATTGCAGGAATAAGCCAAAGAGGAAATAAATCGAGCCTAAACTCGTCCCATTTACATGCATTTATGGAGAACAAGGAGCCGGAGCTTGGAATCTATCACTTTGAAGACGCGTGAGCTAGTTTCGGAAGGTGTTCAGTGCCTAAACGTACCAACATAGCTCGATCGACTACTTTTCTAGTCGATCGAATGCTTTATATACCGAGGTTACTCGATCGAGCAGTCCCAGTATTCAATCAAGTAGGCAATACAAGGAGTTACTCGATCGAGTGGTTTAATTCCACTCGATCGAAGGGTTTGATGCTTAGTTACTTGATCGAGTGGTTTATTTCCACTCGATCGAGTGGTTTTGCCTGTATTAAAGTTTTTCCGCCTATTTTCGTATGGGCTTTTGTAATTTAGTTATGGATTAGGTTTAGAGGAGGATTTTCGTATGCTACTAAATATAGTAGACTGCGTAACTCTTCCTCATTCACTTTTCACTAGGAAAACTTCTACTGTTTCTCCCTTTTTACCTTTCCTCTACTCTTTGCTACTCGGATTGGAATTTGTGATCGGTATTATTACTCCTTTTAATTCCTTAATTATAATTGTTGTTATATTTCTATCTTTCTTTTATTGCTGCCATCATTACTCCTTTCCATCTTTGCGAGCTTTATCATCATGTTTAATTCTTGTTACCTATATGTTATTATTGTTAATTCGATAGTGATTCATAGCTAATTTTCCTCGCTAAGACTAGGGGATCCATGGTTATGAAAGGATAGTGATTGATTTATTAGGTTAATGCTGGTGTAGTCCTTGTTGTTAATTGCTGCATCTGTCTGTATCTGTCTAATTGAGTCGACGCAATTAGGCATTTATATCTTAGTAAACCTTGACCTGGACCGAAAGGTTGGAAAGGGTGAGACTCGTAGCGAACAATAGGGCACTATAGTGAGGGCGAAAGCTAAGCTATTAGTGCTTTAGGGCGAATTGAGACCGAGAGGAGATATTCACTGCTCCTTGGACCATACTTACATTGACTTGAGACCTAGATCACTTGACCGGATGAACATGGTGAACCGTTTGTCTTAGCTGCTTTCTTTATCTGCTTACCCTTTTTCTCTGCCTTATTATCTTTTTCATGCTCATTAGCTTAGAACAATACAATTAAAAACCCCCCATTTTGGTTGCCGTGACGAGCTTAGACAAAGCTGACATTTTCCCATCTCCCTGTGGAGATCGACCCGACTTCCCTAGCTATATTAGTTAGAGCCAGTTGGTTATTTTTGATAGGTATACAACTGTCCTGTCACCTGCTGAACTCGATCGAAGGGTGCTAACCCGGAGGCTCTCGATTGAAAGCCGTTCTTGCTCGATCGAGAGGATTTGCTGAAGAACTGCTCGATCGAGAGGAATGAAATACCTCGATCGAGTACTCTGCTGATTTACATGGGATTTTCTATTCCGTGGTTATCTTAATTAGTCTTTAGTTTTAATTAATAAACGCTTCCCTATATAAGGTGAAGGTGTCATTAGGTTAAACTATCTCATCTTTTATCACTTTATACTCTATTACTCGTAATTACTCTCTAAAGCAGACTTCTCCTTTCTCCTTTGCTACGTGACTTTGCTCTTAATTCCGGATCTCGATTTGTAATCCTTCTTCACTATTTACTCTTAATTTAATTCTCCTTTGTTTCTTCTTAATCCTTGTTCTTAATTTCTATTTAATTATTATTGTTATTAGTTTATGATTAGTCTTTATTACTCATCTATTATGTCTCTTATTAGCTTATTTATTGTTATTATTGTTAGTATCATTAATAGCATGAGTAGCTAATTCTCTCTATGTTAAGATTAGGAGAGCCATGATAGTGAGTTGACGATGTTGTGAATAGGTTAGATGATTAAATTGTGAGAACTGTTTTATGACAATATAATTGTAACCGTTTAGTTGAGTACACGCTTCTAAACTCGTTAAATTGGTTAAATTCAATCCTAGATCGGAAGATTGGAATGAATAGACCTGTTATGAACAGTAGACTACCCTATTGAGGACGGAAGTTATGTTAGTTGTATTCTAGGGTGGATAGGGGACCGGAAGGACCTCTCCCTTACCCTTCTCACATTAGATCGTCTGAACTATTTACGACCAAGTTAATTAACTGCCGTGGTGAACCGACTTCCTAGCATATTTCTCTTTATAAGATTATATCGTTTATTTCTCTTATCGCTTAATTTCTCTTGCCTTAACCTCTCTTAGAATAGAAATCAATTTAAAACCCCCATTTGTTACCAGACAGACTTAGATAGTAGATAGATATAATAGCCTCTGATACGTGCTTTTTATATAGTCCTTTTAGCCTATTTCAGCACGTATTTCTATGCATTTTTATACTGTTTTTATAGTATTTTGCCCCGAATTGGCTACTTTGGTTCGTTTTGTCCATTTTGTCCATTTTGTAGAAATGAACGCGAAAGTAGTGGAATCGTACTCTTTTTCGTCCTTTTTGCATGCATTTAGAGGAGACGGGATTTTTCCAGAGTGAGATACTACGTTGATTTGAAGTCAAAGTACTCGATCGAGCAGTTTTACTACTCGATCGAGTGGTTTTTACGTCCCAAGGTGGTCGATCGAGTGGTTTTCCACTCGATCCTTAGCTTGCTGAAAGATGAGTTACTCGATCGAGTAACTTTCTACTCGATCGAGTAGAGGCTGTTGAGGTTTTGCTCGATCGAGTGGTTATAATCCACTCGATCGAGTGGTTTTGCTGTTATGGGCTTCTAAACAGCCCGTGTGAGTGTTTATTTTGCTAAACTTAATTACTTTGCTATTTAAGCACGCTTTACTAGGTCATTAGGATCTATCTTTTCTATTATCTGAACTTTCTACTGTAAACTTTGTTACGTTGCTTTTCTCTTCACTGTAACCGTGCTTTCGGATTGTTTTCACTCGGATTTTGTGTTCTTTACGTCGGATTCGCTTGATTGTAATTCCTTTCTCTTCCTTTAATAATAATTAGTCATTTGTTTGTTTTAATCATTCGTTTTACTGCATTTATTCTTCTGCCCTAATTTACTCTTTATGCAATTTTATTGTTATTTCATAATGTTTACTGCTGGAAAATTATCTACTGTTAGTTTAATTAGCGACATGAGTAGCTAAACCCCTTTCATGTTGGGATTAGGGGATCTGCGGTAGGGTTGTGACGATGTAGTGAATGAATTAGATGAATTGATTATAAGACTCTGTCACCATAGCAATTTAATTGTACTTATTCGACTTAGTTGAGTGCACACTTCTGAGTTAACCGTTAATCTGGCTAAAATTAATCCTAGATCGAAAGATTGGAATAAATAGGCCTGCTATGAACAGTAGACTACCTTGACGGGAATGAAAATTAAGTTACTGATATTTTAGGATAGAAAGTGGACCGAAAGGACCTTTCAAAATCCGTCTTACATTAATTCGTCTGAGTCATTTACAGCTGAGTCACTGGACTACCGTAGTGAACCGAAATCCTGACATGTCCCTCTCTATCTGATAGTTTAATCTTATTTCTCTGCCCTTATTGCTCTAGCCCTTTATTTCTCTTTCCTTTAAAACTCGTAGTTTAGATAACAATTCAAACACCCCCCCCATTTGTGACCAAATAGACGGACTACTACATATATCTTGCCTCCCTGTGGATATCGACCTGACTTCCCTAGCTATATAGTTAGTTTAGTAAGTTTATTTTTGATAGGTACACGACAGACGTGTCAAATTTTGGCGCCGTTGCCGGGGAGGCAATTGCCCTATTTGTTTTCGTTCCGTTTATTTTATCCGTCTCAGGGAATTTCTATTCCTTGAGGTCGTTCTTATTATTTTCTTTCAGTGTTGTTTATGCCCGGTCGACGGTTTGAATTAGTTTCACCGATTCGATTGAGCCGAGAGACTATTCAGGCATAGACTCCGTCTGCAGAGAAAATCACGAAAGGAAGACTTGAGTACTTTCGAGCGCAGAGCTACATCACTCACTTTTCGAAGACAGTCCGATTTCTACAGTAAAGATGCCTAAGCTTTCCAGTCATTCAGTGCCTAAAGCATCCTTTATTCCAAAAGGTTTCAATCTCCAGACTGAGGATGAGAATACATTCGACATCCACCCTTCTTATATCAATCTGGTGGAGAGGAATATCTATAGAGGTGTGGCAGGTGAAGATCCGAGGAAGCATATGTAGACCTTTACTGATTACTGTTCTATTATCCCCGCCACTAAGGGGGTAACTCAAGACAAGATTAAGGAAGTTTTATTTCCTTTCTCTTTAGCTGATTCAGCCAGGGAGTGGCTGACTGACTTGGACCGCACAATTTGGGGTTCTGATTGGGAGTCTCTTGCTCTTGCATTTTACAAGAGATATTTCCCTCCACAACGCACCAATCTGCTGAGGGCCAAGATTACTAGTTTCAGACAGGCTCCCGATGAAAGTTTCTATGAAGCATGGTCACGATTCAAGAAGTTGGTGAGGTCTATTCCTCACCATGGTTTTGACCCATGGTTCCTAGGTAATCAGTTCTACAATGGGTTGTATGACGACCAAAGAGCCATACTTGATGCGGCATCTAGTGGGAGATTTCAGGAGAACACCGATGATGATAAGGGGTGGTCTCTTATTGAAGAGATGGCTAATCATAGTGCTGAGTATGGAAACCCGAGGGATGGGATTAGGACAGTTCATGCAGTTGATAAGCAGGTTTTGGCTCAGCTGAAGACCATGAATGCTAGATTTGACAAGTTGGAGCTACAAGCTGCTGGGGAGCCTCAGGCGGTCCATGTTCTTACTAGAGGAGAGACCGTTTCTTGTGAGAGATGTGGGAGTAATGATGGCCACACTGCTATTGGCTGTCTTGTGGAGAAGGAACAAGTCCTTGCCTTTCAGCAATATAGGCAAGGAGGGGGTTCCTATTACAATAATCAAGGGGCAGTCCATCCCAATTTGAGGTGGACTAGTCAAAATGTGCTTAATCCTACTCCTCCTCTGCACCAGCAGCAACCTTATGTTCCTCCACATAAGAATCAACAAGGCTTTCAAAAGCCTCCTTCCTTTACTCCTCCTAACCACGGTGCATCATCTTCCGGTGGGGTGAGTGAAATTGGTGAGCTAAAATCCATGTTGCAAGCCTTTACCAAGCGATTTGAGAGTGATCAACGAAAGATGCGTCCATAAAGGCACTTGAAACTCAAGTTGCCCAACTAGCCATGAATCAATCCTCAAGAAAGCAGGGTCAATTACCAACTCAAAACGAGAAGAATCCACACGAGACGGTAAACTTGATAAATCTGAGAAGCGGTCGTTCTTATGAGGGACCGGAAATACAAAAATCAGACCCGAGGAGAGTCAGAATCGATGATGAACAGTGTTCTGTCGAAGAAAGTGAGCTCACGGCAAAGCAAGTGCTCGATCGACTGGTTTCAGGTGGTCGATCGAGCAGATTTGGGCAGGAAAGTGCTCGACCGAGTGGTTTTTCCACTCGATCGAGTGAACAGGCAGAGCAGACTGGTCGATCGAGTAGTTTTTCTACTCGATCGAGTGAAGAGCAAAATGGAGTTGCTCGATCGAGTGAAAATTTCACTCGAGCGAGTGATATTATAGAAGATTCTACTCGATCGAATGGTTATATTGGTCGATCTAGTAGTTTTGATGACGGGAAGCTTATTTGAGAGCCTGCTAGTGCTCGTTTAAGCGATAAATCACCGGAAAGACCTCGTTCGAGAGGTAAGAAGCGTGCAAAGGATACAGAACTTGCTCCGGAAGATACATTGGAAGAGAGAAACAAGGGACTCGAGATACCTATCACGGTTCCCTTCCCGAGGCGTCTGCAGAATACTAAGGCCAATCAACAATTCGGCAAATTTGTCGAACTTCTGAAAAGCTTGGAAGTCACTGTGTCGTTCACTGAGTTGCTGACAAAGGTACCCTCTTATCTCAAGTTTATGAAAGAAATTTTATCGCGTAAGAGGAGTATTAGTGATAGTGAGACCGTAGCTTTGACTGAGGTGGGGTCAGCCCTATTTCAAAATAAGTTACCTCCTAAGCGATCGGACCGGGTAGTTTTTCAATTCCATGTCATATAGGTACCCTTTTGATTGATAACGCGCTATGCGATCTAGGCGCTAGCGTGAGTGTCTTACCGCTGTCTCTGGCTAAGAGACTTGGTCTGACAAAGCTGAGTTGCACCAACATGACAGTTCAGATGGCCGACCGTAGTATATCACGGCCACTAGGTATAGTAGAAGACGTACCTGTTCAGATCGGGAGATTCTTTATTCCCGTTGATTTCGTTATCTTAGACATCCCCGAAGATGCACACACCCCTATTATTTTAGGGAGACCATTTTTGTCTACTGCCCGTGCAGTTATCGATGTCGGGGGGAAGACTTTGACATTTCAGGTAGGGGATGAGGAGCTGATTTTTCATCATTCTAAGTCCTGGAGGGCTCCCATGCAAGCTCAGCCTTGCAATGCTCTCTCTTCTATTGACCCTATTATTGACACTCCAGTGGAAAATTTGGAGTATGGTGCTGCAATTGTTACCCCTCCGCCTCAGACTGAGAGCAAAAAGGAGGAAAGTTCGTCTGTTTTCCTTGCTGCAGGTACAGATGAAAGCAAAGAAGAAGCCGTCAAAGGGTGTTGTGCAATCACTGTCAATCAAATTGGAGATGATGACGCTACAGCTGGTGATAGAGGAGTAAGGACGAGGAAAGTTCGTGCTTATGTTGATGTGAACTACTCCCCTCATACCATTTCAAATGATAATTCATGCTCATGGAAGTTGAAGAGGACAGTCAAGGTTGCTGAGACTGCGTCCTCCAGTCAGGAGCCCACCAAGGGGCTACTGAACTGCTTTGGGAATTGAGCGGGGAAATGCCCCGTGTAACACTTTGTAGTAGATAATTTTTGAATTTCCGTTGAATTTGTTTTATTGCGTTTAATTAGGACGATTAGCTTTTAGACTGTTTTTAGCGTAGAATTAAGACTATAGACTGTTTATATGCGTATTTAGTATGTTGGGATATTTTTGCACGTGTTTTTATGCAGGTTTGGGGAAGTTTTACGCATTCCAAGGGAAGAATTGACGAAATTCAAGAGCTTACGCGAGAAAAGAGCTCGATCGAGTACTTTTTGTACTCGATCGAGTGAAAAAATGGTCGATCGAGTGTTTCCTTTAGTCGATCGAGTAAAGCAATAAATGGGACTTCTCGATCGAGTAGAATTCTACTCGATCGAGCAACTGGATCATCAAAAGTCCTCGATCGAGTAGTTTAAAACCACTCGATTGAGTGATTTCGCAGAGAAGACAGGGAGTTTTGCTTTAAACTCTTAAGTTTT
This sequence comes from Silene latifolia, assembly GCF_048544455.1. Lineage (NCBI taxonomy): Eukaryota > Viridiplantae > Streptophyta > Magnoliopsida > Caryophyllales > Caryophyllaceae > Silene > Silene latifolia. The sequence goes on along the minus strand of NC_133537.1, from coordinate 71,956,317 downwards.
GTTTCTAATTTCATTTTATCCCTAATTTTCGTCTAACACTTCCCCTTTTGCGATAAATTCATCCCCAAATCCCCATATTCTCTTGCCCAATCCCCAAATCCGCCACCTACAATCTGTTTCTTGCTTATTAATCTTTCAAAGCCCCATATTTTCCCCTTGTTTCGTGCTCATTTACACGGTATTAAAGAGGATTTAGGGTTTGCGGTTTTGAGCTCAAAAAAATCGCTTGTTTTGCTTGTTCTTTGAAGATTAATTGCATATTGTAGGTCTATTCCCATCAAGTAAGTGATTTCTACACCCTCTTTGGATTTTAATTTCGTTTATTTTGAATTTTATGAGGTAAAATTGAAATTAGGGTTTGATATCCATTGTTGGTCGAATTTTCGACCTTAATTGTTTCTATTTGCCCTTAATTGTCTTACTTGATGATAAATCCGCATTCCTCGCTATTTGTTGTATGTCTTTTTCGAATTCTACATGAATTTTGTGATATGGGTTCAGGACAGTCGAAAATTTCGATTGTCATTTTGGTTATTGTTGCTGTAATTCGTCTAGATAGCATCATTGTTGCGAAATTGCTGCTGATTGTTGACTGATATCACACCCCGGTCGATGCTTAAACAGGCTTCATTTGGACCTTTGCACAAAATTTGCGATTAGGGCTTTTTTCAGTCAAATTTTTCGACTGTCAGGCGGGTTATATGCTGCCTTGCCTTAATTAACCTCAGTTGTTACTCACTTGCTACTGTCGTTACCTGCTATCCCGTTCCCTATCGCTGCTTGCATACTGTAATTCGAAATTTTGAAGGATTGTTGGGAATTATGTGCTGAAAGTCGAAATTTTCGACTGGTAGGGGATTTACATGATCTTTTCTGCTGGCTTTTCCTTCTGTCTAAGCCACTTTTAGACGCTATTTTTCTTATCATGCCCCCTACCATTGTTACAGGATGGAGTCTAGTTCGTTACCTTCTACCAGCTCCACCTCTAGTCCGTCTCTGTCTGAGACAGTGGCCCCAGTGTTCCTAGTTTCAGCTACAGGTACAGTTTTTGCTCCAGCTAGCTCTGCTGCTAGCACAGTTCGGGCTGCCTCTTCCTCTACGATCACCACCACTGCTAGCACTGCTGCTAGTTCTTCTTCAGTGGTGGCCATAGCAGCCACTACTCCTACACCAGCCACTACTTTTACTTCTGTGGTGGACTCGCCAGCAGCCGCAGCTGCTTTCAGAGCAGCCCCGGTCTCTCACTCCGTCACTGCACGGGCTACTACTTCGGGTTCCAGAGGTCGGGGTCGTAGACAGTCTCGTTCTGCGCCACCCAGCCACCTCTACTTCTCGCTTCGTTGTTCACCGCTGCTTCTACTTCGGCATATCCACAACCGAGGGGACACTTCCCTCGACTTTCACCCAGATTATCCGCAGGTACATTTTGTTAACGCTTTACATCGCAAGAAATTTAATGACCTGCTAAGCTGTGTGCACGTTCCTTCCCGATTTCTAGAGAAATCGGCACTTGTGAGACTCGGTATTTACCAGTCGGTTTGTGACTTACTACGGGGCACGGGGATGGCCGGGCTCATCACTATGGGCGGCCGCACTTTTCTGGAGCTGAGCCTCGAGTTTCTCAGCTCTTTTACCTTCTCCTCAGGGGCACACGATGCTGACCCCTCTAGTTCTTCAGTGTCCTTCCGGTTTTTTAACCGGACCTTTCCGATGACCTTAGGGGAGTTTGGTAAGTTACTTGGCCTTACCTCTACGGGCGCGATTGCCGCCCCTAGGAGGGTCTTCCGTCAGCTTTGGAGGACCCTGGCCCACACCACTTTTCAGGAGCGAAAGCTCCAACAGGTCCACCTCCCCGATGTCCGTTGTTTTCTTAGATTGATGGGGAGATATATTTTCGGCCGAAAGGAGCCGAACAACATCACAAACACCGAGCTCTCCATCCTGGGCGGTTACCTGAACATCGACTGTGAGGGTCCTTTTACCCTCAACATAGCTTACTTGACCGCCCAGTACCTTCAGAGCCAGGGGAAGAAGGAGACGGGAACCATTGCCTGCGGTGGCATAGCCACCATTTTTGCCCGTTCCCTCATCCCCGTTTGGCCTCGTGACTTGCAGTACCTCCAGGGAGAGAGGCTACTGAGTCTGGATGCCATACTTTCTCGATTGGTCGACCCCTGACTACTACCCGGACATGGAAGATTGACGGCTTCCTGTCTGTTGACTTACCTTGTGAGACTCTTCCCCGTCTAGAGCCCCTTCCCACTGTTGCTAGGGGCGCCCGTCTGCCACCACTGCCTGACCTTCACCTTCCACGCCGACCACCTCCCACTGCACCCGCCGCCAAGAAGCGGCGTCTTGAGACCGGAGAGAGGTCCACACCTTCAGGGAGTGCCCAGCCTTCCACGGCTACTCCCGTACCGACCCCTACTCCCACTACTACTACCACTCCTACTCCCACTGACTCGTCACAGACTCAGCCGGACCTACCGGTTACTTTTGTACCACCTCCTCCCTTTGTGGCGCCCGCGGTCCTGGACCAAGGGGGCGCCGTTTACGGTTTGTTGCTTGAGGTTGCAGAGCGTCAGGCTCGTATAGAGAGGGACTTGGCTATTGCCTTGCACCCTCTGTACGAGTACCACTTGCGGCGACACCGACCGATCCCAGAGGGTTGGCCACACCCTTCGTTCTTCCGGTACCCACCTGAGGGGTACCCGGTGTCTGAGGAGGAGGAGGAGGACCCAGAGGTGGCAGTGGAGAGAGCTCGCGCCGAGGAGCAGAGGAGGAGAGAGGAGGAGAGAGACTCGGAGTTCAGGGTGGAGGACGTCCGTGATAGCGACGGCGACGACGACGACGAGTAGCTACTGGTCTACTCACTTCCCCAGTTTTCTGGCTGGTTTGGGGAAGTTCCTATTTTGTATGTATCTTCTACTCTTTTATTTTGTCTCCTTTATATTTATTGTTTTTATTTTCCTTTGGTTGTATATTCCCATTTCCCCGTATATATCTGTTGGTGTATGCTGGAGGACAACGAGGGCGTTGTCCGTTTTGGTTTGGGGAGGGTATTGCATCCTTTTGAGTCTGCATTTGCATTTGTTTTTGCATTCACGTTTATTTTTCAGCTTGCATTGTTGTTTATTTCATTAAAAAAATAAAAAATCTCAAAAAAATCGAAAAATTTCAAAAATTCAAAAAAATTCACGTTTACTTTTGCATATAGGTTGAGTCGGAACGGTAGATTTCCATGATGATAATGCACTATAACTTGTCTTTTTGCTTGAGCCTTGCACTTCTTTTGATAGTTATTAGCTTTGTCATACGCATAGTCTACGAGTTTCTGTTCAAATATAGCTGACTGTTTAGACTTGACCTGATTAATTGGCAAACTACTTGAAAAATTCTGAGTTTTAGAGCCATAACTGGTGACATTCATGACCAGTTCATTAGGAATTGAGAGTAGTACTCCTTGCATAGCATGTTCATCTTTTATGCACTTTTATGACATTCAATTTCTCATCAAATGCACATATTCGGGTTCGTGATTGGTGTCACATGCAGGGAGGTGCTTGCAAATTTCCCTTTCTTTATATTTTTCACCCATTTAGCTCCACATTAGCCAAATTTGCCTTTTTGACCCATTGGCTACATTCCAAATTAAGCCTGCCTAGTCAAGCTAGTTAGTATGTTCTTTTGGGTATGAGTTTTCCGGTTGCATTTTGGCCCGTATTTCTGTGTTTGGAGTTGATGAAAAATAGAGGAAGGAGGAAAAAAAAAAGGGAATTGAAAAAGAAAAAAAAGAAGAAAGACGTGAAAGAAAGAAAGAAAAAAAACAAAAAGGAAAAAAAAAATGAAAAGAGAATAAAAAAAAGCTGGAACGTGAGAAAAGAAGAAAAAAAAGAAAGAAAGTTTGAAAAAAAGTTGATTTGTCTTAGTTAGTTATTTCAGACGATGTTTGAAAAAGGGAAGTTGTGACCGTCTGACTCCTCCATTCTTATTCTATATTTTTGAGGAGATTGTGTTTGAGTTTAGTGAGCTTTGTGCCAAATAAAGGGCACTTGTACTTAGCTTTTTAGTCAGTTGAGATTCGGATGGTTTACTGTGGTCCTGTTAGGAACTAGCTTGACGCTTTTACCTCCACATTTCCATAACATGTTTTAACCTTTCTCACTTGAACCTCACTATTCCCATATTATTTGTAAGCCCTCGGCTGTGACGGACATTATTGGTTGGAGTGTGTGCATTAGTACATGAATTGTCTTTCATTTTTGTTGCATGCATGCTATGTAGGTCGCAGTTAGGTGAGTGACTGCCTTTTCTTCTCTCTTTTAGATATTACTCACCCTTTGCTTCATGAGAGAAGAGTGACCACGAGAGAGTCCGATTTTGTTGGTCTTGCAAGGTCGAAAGGTTGGCTATATTTCTGAACAGCTTATAATTCGTTTGCGTATTGACTGCTTAGCTATAACTGTTTGTTTTTGTTGCATTAAATTGGTTCAAGTAGACAAGTTAAGCTAGCTCTGAGTTATCATTTCCGTTCCATTAGTTGCATTTTAGTTTACTCGAGGACGAGTAAAGGTTCGGTTTAGGGAGATTTGATACGTGCTTTTTATATAGTCTTTTTAGCCTATTCCAGCACGCATTTCTATGCATTTTTATACCGTTTTTATAGTATTTTGCCCCGAATTGGCTACTTTGGTTCGTTTTGTCCATTTTGTAGAAATGAACGCGAAAGTAGTGGAATCGTACTCTTTTTCGTCCTTTTTGCATGCATTTAGAGGAGACGGGATTTCTCCAGAGTGAGATACTACGTTGGAAGCGTCATGGCACGGATTACGAGGCACTCAGGCGAGGACTCGAGCTGATTTGAAGTCAAAGTACTCGATCGAGCAGTTTTACCACTCGATCGAGTGGTTTTTACGTCCCAAGGTGGTCGATCGAGTGGTTTTCCACTCGATCCTTAGCTTGCTGAAAGACGAGTTACCCGATCGAGTAACTTTCTACTCGATCGAGTAGAGGTTGTTGAGGTTTTGCTCGATCGAGTGGTTTTAATCCACTCGATCGAGTGGTTTTGCTGTTATGGGCTTCTAAACAGCCCGTGTGAGTGTTTATTTCGCTAAACTTAATTACTTTGCTATTTAAGCACGCTTTACTAGGTCATTAGGATCTATCTTTTCTATTATCTGAACTTTCTACTGTAAACTTTGTTACGTTGCTTTTCTCTTCACTGTAACCGTGCTTTCAGATTGTTTTCACTCGGATTTTGTGTTCTTTACGCCGGATTCGCTTGATTGTAATTTCTTTCTCTTCCTTTAATAATAATTAGTCATTTGTTTGTTTTAATCATTCGTTTTACTGCATTTATTCTTCTGCCCTAATTTACTCTTTATGCAATTTTATTGTTATTTCATAATGTTTACTGCTGGAAAATTATCTGTTGTTAGTTTAATTAGCGACATGAGTAGCTAAACCCCTTTCATGTTGGGATTAGGGGATCTGCGGTAGGATTGTGACCATGTAGTGAATGAATTAGATGAATTGATTATAAGACTCTGTCACCATAGCAATTTAATTGTACTTATTCGACTTAGTTGAGTGCACACTTCTGAGTTAACCTTTAATCTGGCTAAAATTAATCCTAGATCGAAAGATTGGACTAAATAGGCCTGCTATGAATAGAGACTACTCCCGACGGGAATGAAAATTAAGTTACTGGTATTTTAGGATAGAAAGTGGACCGAAAGGACCTTTCAACATCCGTCTTACATTAATTCGTCTGAGTCATTTACAGCTGAGTCACTGGACTACCGTAGTGAACCGAAATCCTGACATGTCCCTCTCTATCTGATAGTTTAATCTTATTTCTCTGCCCTTATTGCTCTAGCCCTTTATTTCTCTTTCCTTTAAAACTCGTAGTTTAGATAACAATTCAAACAACCCCCCCCCCCCCCATTTGTGACCAAATAGACGGACTACTACAGATATCTTGCCTCCCTGTGGAGATCGACCTGATTTCCCTTGTGACACCCCTCGTTGAGGTAACTAAAAGTAACTAGTAAATCGTGGCGGAAACACGATATTTTTAAAACTTTTAAGGCTTCTAATGAAGTCCAACGTGAGGCATCACCACACGATAAATAAGTTTAGTTAGTTAAATTTAAGTTTACAACACAAGTCTATTTATTGGGGAAAAGATATCCCACGAATTAACATAAGTTCAAAAGTAGGTGAGTCTATCAAGTGATAACTAAATAAGGTCCGAGGTAAGAACTCGCTAGCTCACACGGTCTTCCCCACTTAAGCTTCATCACAAACCTGTCATTCATAATAAATATGAAAGCCACAGTCAGTGGGGAGTAACTCAGGGTTCTCCCAGCCACAATATGTCAAAATACAAGTAATTAGGAATTTAATTAAACAAACAAGCATAAGAAGAAATACTTACGGTAATAAGAAAATCATGATTAGTGGGCACAAGAAAATAGGAATGGTAAAGCATAATGAGAGGAGAATTATTAGGTCAAACTGTCACGTACCAACTCGACTAAAATGTAAGACAATTACAAAGTATAGACTCAAACAAGACAACCCTCTAGACTCCAACCTCTTGGTAGGACGACGATCATAATACGGTCCTAGTCTAAACCTGGCCAGACTCTCGGGATGGACGACACCCGATTCGACAAACGATACCAAATCGTATCCAAGACTCGAAATATGGTACACCTAACCGTGCCCGAAAGTCGAGTAACCTCAAGCGGAACCTTGTCACCTAACCGTGACCCCCGGTCCGAAGAGGCGGAAGGAAAAGTAGCCCAACTCGGAAACAATGGCACCTTAACCGTGACCCAATGTCCGAGGGCAAATAAATAGGGAATGTCGAGTAGTCTCACAATGTAAAACGTCCCACTCGGGTCCGAATAAGAACCATAACTATTTTGCATGTTCATAACATTAATGAGTCTTAAAGTAACTAATTATCGATAAGAAAGAAGATACATGCATAACTGTAACGCCCCGTAATTTCGCACCGTTAATATATTTCGGAAATAATTTATTAATCAAATAAAAGTTGATATTTAAGTATTTAAAGTAAAAATAATTCAAAGAAATATAATTTTATTATATTTTGAAGAAAAGTATTTATTTTGATAGTTTCGAGATGTTTAAAAATAGTTTAAACCGTGTAAAACTTTTTATTTCGAAATAAGGGTGTATCGGGGGGAAAATAACAATTCTTTTGAACATTGGTAAACGAATTTGGAAATGGGTAGTATAAATATTCAATTTTCTTGTAATCTCGTGTTTAAGAATTTTGGTCTTGACGGAATTTGCGTTTGACTTACGGTTTTAATTATTATTGAAACGAGTCAAAACCGACTCGAAAAATCCCGACTCAAACCCGACTCCCTCCTTTCCTTTCTCCCTTTCACGCGTCAAACCCCCTTTCCCTTTATTTTTTTTCTGATTTTCCTTGCTTCCATCGTCATCTTCAACATTCAAAACCAAAACACCATTTTCAACAAAAAATCAAGCTGTTTTGGCCATAATTTCTTCGTTTCTTATCGGATTTTCACGAAATTTACCTTTCCGGAATCCCCTCGTCGAGATCTACCTCCTGGTATATTTTAATTTCAGTTTTCTTGAAGTTGTTTTAAGACGATTTTTGGGTATAATTTCGGTTTTGGTGATTTTTGTTGTGTTTTTGTTGTTTTTAATAGGTGAAGATTATGAGGATGATGTGGGGGACTCCTATATAGTAGAGGATGATGGGTAGCTACTGTTTTTAGGGTTTTCTCAAGGGTTATTTTGCCTTTTTCTAGCTTAAGGTAACATATTTCGAGTTACTCGACGAAAGATCGCCACATGCTTTGTTGTTTTTGTATGTTTGGTGATTTTTGTTTGAGTAGTAGTTTTCACATGTTAAAATTTGTTGCCTGCATGCTTAATTTGTGCCTTTTGTTAGTTTAAATTAACAAAGTTGAATTGGGAACGATTAATTAGTGTTCAGACGGTCTTTTACTAAACAAAAATGGAAAAAAATGGTGGTGTAGGGGTGATGGCCAGCAACCGGCATACCCACGGCAGCCCACGGCCGGCCTTGGGGTTGGCCCGGGTTGGTCCGTGCTTGTTTCGCGGTTTTTCGTACACTATTGGTCATTTTAGGTTGATTAATGTTATAATTAATATAAGTAACAAATGGGTAGTATTTTGAATTGAATCATACTAGTAATAAAAATTATGTTAATGGTAAAATTGTGCTTATATTAATAGTTATCACATGTTAGGATAGTTTACAAAATGAAATTGAAATTAATAGGCTCAAAATGAATTTTGATAGCGATAATGGTAATGTTTTGTTGATTGTGCCGAAAACTGAGCCTTAGTCCCTTTGACTGATGCGATGTCAGTTAATTGAGTGATTGGTCAGCCGCAATTTGACCCGCACTGTCGCAGGGGGTTGCGGGTAAAAATTCGGTTGAATGATTTAGATAATCGGCCTTTTTCTTGTTTTAGGCCATTTATCAAGCTTTAGTTCACATGTATAGCTTATTGAATTTAATAGTGTCTTGTATTGTAGAAATGGCCCTAGTTTCCCCTAAAGCCTTTAATATTGTTAAAATTGCTAGAATTGGAAATTAGTATTGAATACTTATTGAGGATATTGTTGGGTTGTTTGCTGAATAGACATTTATATAGCCTTTCACATGATAGAATGTTAGCATTTAGGTTGGTAAGTTGGACTTTTTGCCCTCTTATGGTTAAGTGGGTGTCTTAATTGACTTGTGTGGTGAGTCTTGTGTGGTGTGGGCTAAAGTATTCAAGCTGGGACTAGCTGGGACTAGGTCCTAGGTGAGTATTTCGGCCTTCATCATAGATAGGTCTTTATAGTCTTTGACGAGTATATGTTCACTGCTTGATAGCCTTTGTGTTCCTGACTAGTGGATTTATATCCAAGTTGGGGCATGACCTCAGTTACTTATTTTGATAGTAAGGGGTCAGCTTAAGTACTAGCCAACCCTTTGGTGGACTCCTTAGGGTACTCACTTTGTTTTTAGAAAAATTGTGAGTCTTGGGTGCGGTGGTGTGTATCCGCATGTCTAGGTCTCAAGGCAGATTTTAGGCTAGGGTTGTGTTGTCTCTTGGCCATGTTTTATTAATATTAACCGCTGAGCCAAGATACCGGTTCGATTACCTTCCCTACCTCGTGGTATAGACTCGAGTTACAAAGTGACTATTGACGGGACTAAGAACTTATGCCTGTCTTTGATATATTGCCCTTTCTTGTTTGATGATTCTATGAATCATAGAAGGTGAGATGCAAGCCGGCTATGGTTGATAGAGTTTGGACTACAATTTGTTAAATTTTTCACATGATAGTTTAAATTAGTCAATTTAGCATTCATATGTTAGGATGCTTGGAAATTAGGTGAATTATCATATAGTTTACATGTTTTACTACATGTTACATTAATTATGACGATTCGTGGCTGGGAGGACTCGAAGTTACTCCCCACTGAATTGTGGCTTTCGTGTTTGTATAAAATGCGATTGACAGGTTGTTGATGCTTAGTTGGGGTCACAGACGAGCTAGTGAGCAAGGAACCTTGGACCTAGTTTGGCTTTCTTTTGTAGAGACCTTTTATCTTTTGGTTTTGTATATAATTTGAAGGGACATATGTCTCCCTTTTCTATTTTGGGTTGTATCATTATGTATTTTCTTACCTTTAGCGGTGTAAGTAAGTTAGATTGTTAGCAATTGCAGGTTTTGGCACCCGTCTATTGGGAACGTTTGAAATGTTGTGATTGGTTTAGAAATTTTTTTTGAAATTACAGGTTTTTGGCTAGTTGAACCAATTACAAACATATCCTACCAGTTTTTCCGTAGATTTTACGCGTTTAATTATCGGGTTATTTAAGGGTGTCACAGTTGGTATCAGAGCCTATTGCTCCCGACGCACGTTTGTGCACCCCACCTAAAATCACTTGACCTTTAAATAATAAACTTGAGAGATGGGTAGGATGGGTAGAGTTAGGATTTTATGTGGTAGTCTGTTTGTGATTGCTAATTGTTAGGTTTGTTGATTGTTAGTTATTAATTTTGGTGCCGTTAAAGATTGGTTATGCCAAACGAGGAATGCTTCCACTTTCTCGATATTTCTTTCCGTATTCAGTGTATCTTACCTTAATCTTCCAATTTCGTTGTTCATTCGTCTTTCAAATCCCTCTTATCTCGCCTTGGTAACTACTCTTCAATTCTTTCTCCTGATTCATCCTTGGTTCGTTTTCTCCTTATAACAAAAGTCCATGTGGACACCTTCCTTTTATTCCGCAGGATAGTCCCCTTGTTCAAGAGAACCCGGTTTTGAGAGAATGTAACATTGGAGGGCGTGAACGAGTTGAGAAATTGATTGTTTAAGGTTTGAGTTGTATCGGAAAATATAATTTGGGATCCTTTGGTTAGTCTTGTTAGTTGTGCTTGATATGGGAGCCTAGTGAGTTGAGAAACACCTTGGAATTTATTACTATTGAGAGCTTGTTTGTTATAAATGATTGAGCATGGGTACTACCTTAGTACATAAGATGGAATGAACCTGAGCTACTTCATTTGAGAGTCTCAATGTTTCTTGTGGAAAAATTAAGGAATGATAGTTAGCCCTAATCCTTGTAGGCCTTGAAAGGAATACAATAGGACATTGATGTTGCTTAATGGATTGGTATTGTACTTTTGAATTAGTTAGTTTGTTAAACCTTTTAAGTTGACCAAATCTAGTATAGAGTAGCCCTTGTTGACCATGTTTACAGAGTTAGTGGGATATGATTTGAGGATTTTTGTATTTTGATTTTTGTCGGGAATTAGTGTAGGAGTTTGTGTCTGTATTTGACCCTGCGATATGAGAGCTAGATTTTTGATGGAATTCTTATGATGGCAATGATGTAGTCTCCTTGCGAGATAAGGTTCGCGTGTTTTGGTGGTATAAGACCCACTTTGGTTTCAATTTGATGATGAGACTAATGGGATTAGTTTACCTGAGTGGAGTATTTCTATGGTTATTTTGGATTTGTTTTGGGCATCGTCGTTCGGGGATTGTCGTTTGTCATTTGATCCTTACTTTACGGAATTGGGGATTGATAGTTAAGTCTGTGGATTGTTATTGTAAATTTGGACCTTATATTTAATCCTTTGAGGAATCTTTCTATTGGAATTGGAATATTGTTGGGAAGTAGGATAGTGAACCTTGAGTAAACCGATCAGATGATTTGTGTGATGAACCCATTTATCTTATAGTTAGTGCTAATTATGGTTTAGATAGTGCAACTTGTTGCTTGTGGGTTGGTTTCAAGCATGAATGCGTTTGAGAATATGGAATCTTGATAAGGGTATCATATTGTTACTAGTTTCGACTTTGGATTTTGCGTTTGTTTGATGGAGAATACTGGTGGGAACATTTTGATTGGGAATCTGTTAAGTTATAATTGTAGAGGATAGGATTGTCTCAAGGATTAGCTTATGAGTAGACTTGTCGAGGAGTGGTTCGAGAGGGCTCTTTGGATTAGTGTGGCCTCCGGTTGTTGCCCTGTTGATGTTCGGAGGACCTAGTAGGATGACTCTGTGGTTGGATAATTGAGTGAACCTTTCTCGATGTACCGATCTTCCTAATTCCGATCTCCGACAATTGTCATTCTTGCTATTCTGGCTTGTTCCGTTGTGCTCGCCTTTATGGAACTCATTTGACCTCTTGAGTAAAGCGTCTTGTTCGTTGACATCTTTATTGACTTCATCCAAAAATTCCACCTGTAAAAGTTCAATTCCTTCTTGTCTGTTGGGTGTGAGTTCCCTATCGCGACTTGCACTTCTCATTTCCGAGTTGTTTTCCATCTTGCATAGATTCTATATAGTTTGAGTAAACTTTTGGTTCATTTACTTGGAGTAAATTTACAAATTGACCTTTTTCTATAACATTTGAACATGATTTCTCACTCTCTTTCAACCCTAGTGTTCGATTGGATATCTAAGCTATTTCTCGTTTTGTGTAATGATTCCTTTTCTTACTCTTTTCCCAAGTTACTAAGCCTTATTTAATCATAATTAGTAAAGATATTGTTCTTATTATAGAATTTTAAACTAAAAATTTGAAAATGCTTGTATGATTTTCAATGGTTTTAACATTAGTGAATGTTGAATCTCGTTGTTGGTGACGTCCCAATAATGGGTTTTCTCATTTATTGGTGTAGAAATATTTTTATATCTTGATATGAATATGGATGTTCTTGTCTGATCAACAAGAGTATCACCGTTTCATTGAAAAGATACCTATATTTTCTTATAACTATAATTTCTCCTTCTAAGTTTCGAGGGCGAAACTTTTAAAAGGAGGGGTGATTGTAACGCCCAATTTCGGATCGTTAATATATTTTGGAAATAATTTATTAATCAAATAAAAGTTGATATTTAAGTATTTAAAGTAAAAATAATTCAAAGAAATATAATTTTATTATATTTTGAAGAAAAGTATTTATTTTGATAGTTTCGAGATGTTTAAAAATAGTTTAAACCGTGTAAAACTTTTTATTTCGAAATAAGGGTGTATCGGGGGGAAAATAACAATTCTTTTGAACATTGGTAAACGAATTTGGAAATGGGTAGTATAAATATTCAATTTTCTTGTAATCTCGTGTCTAAGAATTTTGGTCTTGACGGAATTTGCGTTTGACTTACGGTTTTAATTATTATTGAAACGAGTCAAAACCGACTCGAAAAATCCCGACTCAAACCCGACTCCCTCCTTTCCTTTCTCCCTTTCACGCGTCAAACCCCCTTTCCCTTTATTTTTTTTCTGATTTTCCTTGCTTCCATCGTCATCTTCAACATTCAAAACCAAAACACCATTTTCAACAAAAATTCAAGCTGTTTTGGCCATAATTTCTTCGTTTCTTATCGGATTTTCACGAAATTTACCTTTCCGGAATCCCCTCGTCGAGATCTACCTCCTGGTATATTTTAATTTCAGTTTTCTTGAAGTTGTTTTAAGACGATTTTTGGGTATAATTTCGGTTTTGGTGATTTTTGTTGTGTTTTTGTTGTTTTTAATAGGTGAAGATTATGAGGATGATGTGGGGGACTCCTATATAGTAGAGGATGATGGGTAGCTACTGTTTTTAGGGTTTTCTCAAGGGTTATTTTGCCTTTTTCTAGCTTAAGGTAACATATTTCGAGTTACTCGACGAAAGATCGTCACATGCTTTGTTGTTTTTGTATGTTTGGTGATTTTTGTTTGAGTAGTAGTTTTCACATGTTAAAATTTGTTGCATGCATGCTTAATTTGTGCCTTTTGTTAGTTTAAATTAACAAAGTTGAATTGGGAACGATTAATTAGTGTTCAGACGGTCTTTTACTAAACAAAAATGGAAAAAAATGGTGGTGTAGGGGTGATGGCCAGCAACCGGCAGACCCACGGCAGCCCACGGCCGGCCTTGGGGTTGGCCCGGGTTGGTCTGTTCTTGTTTCGCGGTTTTTCGTACAATATTGGTCATTTTAGGTTGATTAATGTTATAATTAATATAAGTAACAAATGGGTAGTATTTTGAATTGAATCATACTAGTAATAAAAATTATGTTAATGGTAAAATTGTGCTTATATTAATAGTTATCACATGTTAGGATAGTTTACAAAATGAAATTGTAATTAATAGGCTCAAAATGAATTTTGATAGCGATAATGGTAATGTTTTGTTGATTGTGCCGAAAACTGAGCCTTAGTCCCTTTGACTGATGCGATGTCAGTTAATTGAGTGATTGGTCACAATTTGACCCGCACTGCCGCAGGTCAGGGGTTGCGGGTAAAAATTCGGTTGAATGATTTAGATAATCGGCCTTTTTCTTGTTTTAGGCCATTTATCAAGCTTTAGTTCACATGTATAGCTTATTGAATTTAATAGTGTCTTGTATTGTAGAAATGGCCCTAGTTTCCTCTAAAGCCTTTAATATTGTTAAAATTGCTCGAATTGGAAATTAGTATTGAATACTTTGAGGATATTGTTGGGTTGTTTGCTGAATAGACATTTATATAGCCTTTCACATGATAGAATGTTAGCATTTAGGTTGGTAAGTTGGACTTTTTGCCCTCTTATGGTTAAGTGGGTGTCTTAATTGACTTGTGTGGTGAGTCTTGTGTGGTGTGGGCTAAAGTATTCAAGTGGGACTAGTCAGGGACTAGGTCCTAGGTGAGTATTTCGCCTTCATCATAGATAGGTCTTTATAGTCTTTGACGAGTATATGTTCACTGCTTGATAGCCTTTGTGTTCCCGACTAGTGGATTTATATCCAAGTTGGGGCATGACCTCGATTTTATTTTGATAGTAAGGGGTCACCTTAAGTACTAGCCAACCCTTTGGTGGACTCCTTAGGGTACTCACTTTGTTTTTAGAAAAATTGTGAGTCTTGGGTGCGGTGGTGTGTATCCGCATGTCTAGGTCTGCGCAGATTTTAGGCTAGGGTTGTGTTGTCTCTTGGCCATGTTTTATTAATATTAACCGCTGAGCCAAGATACCGGTTCGATTACCTTCCCTACCTCGTGGTATAGACTCGAGTTACAAAGTGACTATTGACGGGACTAAGAACTTATGCATGTCTTTGATATATTGCCCTTTCTTGTTTGATGATTCTATGAATCATAGAAGGTGAGATGCAAGCCGGCTATGGTTGATAGAGTTTGGACTACAATTTGTTAAATTTTTCACATGATAGTTTAAATTAGTCAATTTAGCATTCATATGTTAGGATGCTTGGAAATTAGGTGAATTATCATATAGTTTACATGTTTTACTACATGTTACATTAATTATGACGATTCGTGCGGGAGGACTCGGTTACTCCCACCGAATTGTGGCTTTCGTGTTTGTATAAAATGCGATTGACAGGTTGTTGATGCTTAGTTGGGGTCACAGACGAGCTAGTGAGCAAGGAACCTTGGACCTAGTTTGGCTTTCTTTTGTAGAGACCTTTTATCTTTTGGTTTTGTATATAATTTGAAGGGACATATGTCTCCCTTTTCTATTTTGGGTTGTATCATTATGTATTTTCTTACCTTTAGCGGTGTAAGTAAGTTAGATTGTTAGCAATTGCAGGTTTTGGCACCCGTCTATTGAGAACGTTGGAAATGTTGTGATTGGTTTAGAAATTTTTTTGAAATTACAGGTTTTTGGCTAGTTGAACCAATTACAAACATATCCTACCAATTTTTCCGTAGAATTTACGCGTTTAATTATCGGGTTATTTAAGGGTGTCACATAACTCAATCATTATTAGAAGTCACAAGTAAAAAGAAGCAAACAGGGGACTCCCAGCCGGGTGGTGTACCGGCCGCCGGGCCACCGGCTGGGACAACAGGCAAAAGTTGGAAATCAATAAAAACTTACAATGCGCTCCCAATGGCAAAGACCCACGGTCCACCGGGCTGGGAATACGGCCAAATCTCAAAAACACATAAAACCTTTGCACTCCCAGTGGTCAAGAGACCTGGCTCCACCCTACTGGGAATACGCCCAAAACTCAAAATCACCTAAAACCTTCATGTACTCCCCAGCCGGTCAAGAGACCGGCTTCACGGCCACCCTACTGACTACAAAGCTTACGAAATTATGTCCAAAACTTACAGATCTCCCAAATGGTCAAGAGACCCAGTGCTGGCCCACCTACTGGGACTACAAACACACGGGTTCAATGCAAAACACTTCCAAACCATTTGAAACCAACAAAAATTGTTTCCCATCAATTGTTTACGTATCCTAGCATGATGCTAACTCGGAAAAAACAACATATTTGAGCATTTGAATGGGTAATTTCGGATTCAAGAGATGTAGCATGAGATTTTCATCCAAACATGTGAGAATTGCAAACAAGCATGATATTCAACAACCAAATTAGCACCAATCATGAAAGATACAACTTTTAACATTCATATGAGATTATAACTACATAAAACCACACACAATTTTAACATAAAAGTCGAGTAACCCATCACCGTTACCTTTTGCACTTCAATCTTCTAAAGACTCGTCAATGATGTAGCTATCCTCCTCCGGGTTGTCCAAGTTCTCCCCTAAACACAAAAATAAAGATATTAAGTCAAGAATCCACATCCTTGAAAGATGAGAATTTCGAAAAAGATGAAAAGATGGCAACTTTCTTACTTAGAAACAAGGGAAATGAGAAAAGGAAGAGAATGGCGCGAAAAAGAACGAGATTGGTGGAGAATTGAGTGAATTATGGTGATTTTAGGGTTGAGAGCAAGGGTTTAACAATGGTGGAGTGGTTGTTGGGGAAATTTCAGAAATTAGAATGAGGGAGATGAAGTTGTGAGGGTTTAGTTGGGGGTTAGTGTAGAGGAAAGAGGAGAGAAAAGGCCCATGAGTCAAGTTAAGCCCAATAACTCAAAATGAGTCGGTATCCACTAGAATCTTCGTCCCAAGTCTACTATAACTCGTGACGGAGAATAATATTATTAAAATCTACACTATTATTACCGTCACACGGCTATGACGATATTTTATGAAAATAAGCTTTAAATAATAATTATTTAGTAAAAAAAATTACTTAAAAGTTTATTTAAAAATATAAGGAAAGCGCGGGGTGTTACAATCATCCCACCTTTTAAAAAGTTTCGCCCTCGAAACTTGAAACGAAAAGGTATTACCTTAAGAAAACAAACTAGGGTACTTGGCACGCATGGAAGCCTCCGGCTCCCAAGTCTCTTCTTCTACATCACCACACTTCCACAAAACCTTCACCAAGGGCACCACTTTGCTCCTTAGCTTCTTCTCCTTGTTATCCAAAATCTTAATCGGTCTCTCCTCGAAGGAAAGACTAGGCTCAAGCTCGGGAATCTCATTTTGCAACACATGACTAGGGTCGCTAATGTATTTCCTAAGTTGAGAAACATGAAAGACATCATGAACTTTACCCAAACTCGGGGGCAAATCCAACTTATAAGCCACGGCACCAATCCTCTTTACCACTTCATAAGGTCCAATGTACTTTGGACTCAACTTCCCTTTGACTCCAAATCTCTTTACTCCTTTCATCGGGGACACTTTCAAGAACACTTTATCTCCAACTTCAAATTCCAAGGGTCGACGGCGTACATCGGCATAGGATTTTTGACGATCTTGGGCGGCTTTCATTCTTTCACGGATGAGCTTCACTTGATCAATTGTCTCGGCTAACTTGTCGGGTCCTAGGTCACGAACGTCACTTGCTTGATCCCAACAAATCGGACTACGGCATTTCCTTCCATAAAGAGCTTCATAAGGGGCCATCTTGATAGAAGCATGATAACTATTGTTGTAAGAAAATTCCACCAAAGGTAAGCTCTTCTCCCAACTAGAATGAAAATCAAGGGCACAAGCACGCAACAAGTCTTCTAGAGTTTGAATTGTCCTCTCGGATTGTCCATCGATAGCGGCATGAAAAGCGGTACTCATCAACAACTTACTACCCATAGCATCTTGCAAAGCTTTCCAAAATCTTGAACAAAACCTCGGGTCACGATCCGAAACGATCTCCTTAGGAACACCATGGTAACGAACGATCTCCTCAACATAAGCACTAGCAAGACGGTCTAAACTCCAAGTCTCTTTGATAGGAATGAACCTAGCACACTTGGTCAACCTATCCACAACAACCCATACGGCATCCTTTCCACCAACGGTCTTAGGCAAAGCCATCACAAAATCCATGGAAATGGACTCCCACTTCCATAAAGGAACATCCAATGGTTGTAGCAAACCACCGGGTCTCTTATGCTCATTCTTCACTTGTTGACAAGTAAGACACCTTCCAACATATGACACAATGTCATTCTTCATGTTAGGCCACCAAAACTGAAGCTTCAAATCCTTATACATCTTGTCTCCTCCGGGGTGAATCGAATAAGGTGATAGATGAGCTTCATCTAGAACTCTCTTCCTCAAGTCAACGGCATCGGGCACATACATGCGTCCTCGGTAACGAAGGTAACCTCTAGCATCAATCTCACAATCCTTAGCTTTCCCTTCAAGAAGCTTGGCTTGAAAACTTTTAAAGGTAGCATCGTCCACAAGGCTATCTAGAATCTCACGGTGAAGAACGGGCTCGGCAACCATAGCACCAAGATAATCAAAACCACTCTCCACAAGTTGCAAACTTAACCTACGAAACTCGGCACAAAGGTCATCGGGGAGAACACGAATGGCACTCAAGGAATGAGTAGACTTCCTACTAAGGGCATCGGCAACCACATTTGCCTTTCCTTCATGATACAACATCTCTACGTCATAATCATTCACCAATTCCAACCATCATCATTGTCTCATATTCAAATCCTTTTGGGTGAAGATGTACCTCAAACTCTTATGGTCGGTGTAGATACGGCAATGGACTCCAATGAGGTAGTGTCTCCACATCTTCAAAGCATGAACGATGGCGGCTAATTCCAAATCATGAGTGGGATAGTTCACCTCATGAACTCTCAATTGTCGCGAAGCATAGGCAACAACTCTTCTATTTTGCATGAGAACGCAACCCAAACCCATCTTAGAAGCATCACAAAACACATCAAAGTCAACTCCATCCTCGGGCAAGGTCAACACGGGGGCGGTAGTCAACCTCTTCTTCAACTCTTGGAAAGCACTTTCACAAACTTCGGTCCACACAAACTTGGTCTCTTTCTTCAAAAGTTGAGTCATCGGCCTAGCGAGCTTGGAAAAATCTTTCACAAAGCGACGGTAGTAACCCGCCAAACCCAAGAAACTACGGATCTCACTAACATCGGTTGGACTCTTCCACTCAATCACGGCTTCAATCTTTGAAGGGTCTACCATGACACCATCCTTAGATATCACATGGCCTAGAAAAGACACCTTAGACAACCAAAATTCACATTTGGAGAATTTGGCAAACCACTTTTGACGACGGAGGATCTCCAAAATGATACGAAGGTGATCGGCATGCTCTTCTTCGGACTTGGAAAAGATGAGGATATCGTCAATGAAGACCACAACACACTTGTCTAAGAACTCACTAAAGGTCCGGTTCATTTGGTCCATGAAGATAGAAGGGGCATTGGTTAAGCCAAAGGGCATCACCTTAAACTCGAAATGTCCATATCTCGTGCTAAAGGCGGTCTTAGGGATATCAGACTCACGAACGGGAATTTGGTGATAACCGGATCTCAAATCAATCTTGGAGAAAGTAGAAGCACCCTTGAGTTGATCAAACAAATCTTCAATCCTTGGTAGAGGATACTTGTTCTTGATGGTAACACGGTTAAGCTCACGGTAGTCAATGCAAAGTCTCATGGATCTATCTTTCTTCTTCACAAAGAGAACGGGAGCACCCCAAGGCGAGGCACTAGGTCTAATGAATCCTTTCTCAATCATCTCGTCAAGTTGCTTCCTCAACTCCTTCAACTCGGTTGGCGCCATGCGGTACGGGGCTTTTGCAATCGGACCGGTTCCGGGTACAAGGTCGATAGAGAACTCAACATCACGCTCGGGAGGAATTCCGGGCAATTCTTCGGGAAAGACATCGGCGAACTCACAAACCACGGGCACTTCATCGATCTTTGGTAAGGGAGGAGAGGTAGAAGTCACCACACAAAGAAAGATTTGGTAACCTTTCCTCCTCATACTCATCAACTTCAAAGCGGAAATCAACTTCACACCTTCTTGGGAACGGACTCCTCTATAGGACACACGAGTGCCTAGCGGACTCTTGAGGCGAATCTTTTGGTCTCTACACTCGAATCTTGCATCATACTTTGACAACCAATCCATACCCAAAATTACATCGAATTCCTCAAGGGGAAAACGAAGTAGGTTAGCGGGGAACAAGGTTCCCGAAATAGAGATAGGAATGTCGGAGAAAGAAAGGGAACAAGAGAACATTTCTCCGGAAGGTAAAGATATAGAGGTTTCCTCACTAGGAATAGGTTCAAGGGCTAATTTTCCCGAAAACTTGGAAGATATAAAGGATAAAGATGCGCCGGTATCGAATAGAATAAGGCAAGGTTGATCAAAAATTGAGAACATACCCGTAATGATATCGGGATGAGCGGCGGCTTCGGCTCGACTCATGACAAAGATAGTTCCTCTTGGCCTAGCATTTGGAGTAGGAGCATTCTTCTTCTCGGGGCAATCGGCAACACGATGTCCGGGCTTCTTACAATGAAAGCAAGTCAAGGGCTTGCCATAGCATCCAACTCCGGGGTGTAGAGCTTGTCTACAATGGTAGCACTTACGGTCCTTCTCAAGTTCATTAGTTGGTGTGGGAACTTGTCCTCTAGATTCTTGAACTCTTGGTCCTTGTCCTCCATCGTCTTGCATCCTTGGCACAAACCTTCTCTTGTTGGCATAGTTGGAAGTAGAAGGCACAAATGGTCTCTTGCCATGAAAGGTAGAACGATAAGAATGAGAAGAGGAGTGGATTTTGGAATCTTCTTCAATGGCCTTCAAAGAGCTTTCGGCCCAAATAGCATCATCATAAACTTCCACAAAGGTAGTTGAGCTTCTTCTCACCATGCTTTCCACCTTAGGGTTCAACTTGTTCTTGTAGAAGTAGACACGATCCTCTTCATCTTTCACGAACTTGGAGGCATAATGAGCAAGTTCATTAAACTTGTCGGTGTAGGCTTGAATTGATAGCTTCCCTTGCTTAAATTCCATGAATTCCTTCAACCTTTGTTGCTTGAGCTCCTTAGGGTAGAAGCGGGTCTCCACAAGTGACTTGAAGCGGTTCCAATCAAAGTTGGGGTCTTGAGTAGCGGTAGGACCGGTCAAAGTCCACCACCTATCGGCTTCCTTCACAAGAAAGTGAGAGGCTAACCTCACCTTGTCCTCCTCTCGGGCATCGAAGAGAGAGAAGTTCTTCTCCATATCACGAAACCATTCCGAGAGAGCAACGGGATCCACTTCACCACCATAGGTCTTAGCCTTGTTCCTTGCTAGTTGACTTGCAATCCAAGCATAACTTCCTTGACGGTTGGCTTCTTGTGTAGGGGGAGCGGGTTGAGCATTTTGTTGATTAGCAAGCACTTGGGTGAGGGCTTGCATGATCGCATTTTCCACAACGGTTGGTCGTGCCATCTTCTTTGCACAAGAGTAAACAAGTTAGAACCTATCACAAAGCATACACAAAAAGGCTACCAACTTAGGTCCTTAATTCTACCCATCTCTCATTCATTATTCAAGGTCAAGTAAGAATTTTAAGTTGGGGTACACGTGTGTACGTCGGGAGCAATATATGCTCTGATACCAACTGTGACACCCCTCGTTGAGGTAACTAAAAGTAACTAGTAAATCGTGGCGGAAACACGATATTTTTAAAACTTTTAAGGCTTCTAATGAAGTCCAACGCGAGGCATCACCAACACGATAAATAAGTTTAGTTAGTTAAATTTAAGTTTACAACACAAGTCTATTTATTGGGGAAAAGATATCCCACGAATTAACATAAGTTCAAAAGTAGGTGAGTCTATCAAGTGATAACTAAATAAGGTCCGAGGTAAGAACTCGCTAGCTCACACGATCTTCCCCACTTAAGCTTCATCACAAACCCGTCATTCATAATAAATATGAAAGCCACAGTCAGTGGGGAGTAACTCAGGGTTCTCCCAGCCACAATATGTCAAAATACAAGTAATTAGGAATTTAATTAAACAAACAAGCATAAGAAGAAATACTTACGGTAATAAGAAAATCATGATTAGTGGGCACAAGAAAATAGGAATGGTAAAGCATAATGAGAGGAGAATTATTAGGTCAAACTGTCACGTACCAACTCGACTAAAATGTAAGACAATTACAAAGTATAGACTCAAACAAGACAACCCTCTAGACTCCAACCTCTTGGTAGGACGACGATCATAATACAGTCCTAGTCTAAACCTGGCCAGACTCTCGGGATGGACGACACCCGATTCGACAAACGATACCAAATCGTATCCAAGACTCGAAATATGGTACACCTAACCGTGCCCGAAAGTCGAGTAACCTCAAGCGGAACCTTGTCACCTAACCGTGACCCCCGGTCCGAAGAGGCGTAAGGAAAAGTAGCCCAACTCGGAAACAATGGCACCTAACCGTGACCCAATGTCCGAGGGCAAATAAATAGGGAATGTCGAGTAGTCTCACAATGTAAAACGTCCCACTCGGGTCCGAATAAGAACCATAACTATTTTGCATGTTCATAACATTAATGAGTCTTAAAGTAACTAATTATCGATAGGAAAGAAGATACATGCATAACTCAATCATTATTAGAAGTCACAAGTAAAAAGAAGCAAACAGGGGACTCCCAGCCGGGTGGTGTACCGGCCGCCGGGCCACCGGCTGGGACAACAGGCAAAAGTTGGAAATCAATAAAAACTTACAGTGCGCTCCCAGCCGGTCAGTAGACCGGCTGCCGGTCCACCGGCTGGGAATACGGCCAAATCTCAAAAACACATAAAACCTTGATGCACTCCCCGGGTCACCCTACTGAATACGCCAAAACTCAAAATCACCTAAAACCTTCAGTGTACTCCCAGCCGGTCAGTAGACCGGCTGCCGGTCACCCGGCTGGGACTACAGGCTTACGAAATTATGTCCAAAACTTACAGGGATCTCCCAGCCGGTTAGTAGACCGGCTACCGGTCCACCGGCTGGGACTACAAACACACGGGTTCAATTCAAAACACTTCCAAACCATTTGAAACCAACAAAAATTGTTTCCCATCAATTGTTTACGTATCCTAGCATGATGCTAACTCGGAAAAAACAACATATTTGAGCATTTGAATGGGTAATTTCGGATTCAAGAGATGTAGCATGAGATTTTCATCCAAACATGTGAGAATTGCAAACAAGCATGATATTCAACAACCAAATTAGCACCAATCATGAAAGATACAACTTTTAACATTCATATGAGATTATAACTACATAAAACCACACACAATTTTAACATAAAAGTCGAGTAACCCATCACCGTTACCTTTTTGCACTTCAATCTTCTAAAGACTCGTCAATGATGTAGCTATCCTCCTCCGGGTTGTCCAAGTTCTCCCCTAAACACAAAAATAAAGATATTAAGTCAAGAATCCACATCCTTGAAAGATGAGAATTTCGAAAAAGATGAAAAGATGGCAACTTTCTTACTTAGAAACAAGGGAAATGAGAAAAGGAAGAGAATGGCGCGAAAAAGAACGAGATTGGTGGAGAATTGAGTGAATTATGGTGATTTTAGGGTTGAGAGCAAGGGTTTAACAATGGTGGAGTGGTTGTTGGGGAAATTTCAGAAATTAGAATGAGGGAGATGAAGTTGTGAGGGTTTAGTTGGGGGTTAGTGTAGAGGAAAGAGGAGAGAAAAGGCCCATGAGTCAAGTTAAGCCTAATAACTCAAAATGAGTCGGTATCCACTAGAATCTTCGTCCCAAGTCTACTATAACTCGTGACGGAGAATAATATTATTAAAATCTACACTATTATTACCGTCACACGGCTATGACGATATTTTATGAAAATAAGCTTTAAATAATATTTATTTAGTAAAAAAAATTACTTAAAAGTTTATTTAAAAATATAAGGAAAGCGCGGGGTGTTACATCCCTAGCTATATAGTTAGTTTAGTAAGTTTATTTTTGATAGGTACACGACAGACGTGTCAGCCTCCCTATGGAGATCGACCCTACTTCCGCTAGCTTCTGTTGATTGTCTTAGGTATTTATTTTTGGTTCTAAAACGACGGTATCACCAATTACCTTGGCCGGGTAAGAAGGGGGTGTTACAGACTAGGACTGAGTCATTGTGATCTTTATTGTCGTCCTACCAGGGGAATTATATCTAATGAGTAGTATAGGTCTTGCTTGGTTATAGTTATTGACATATGTCATTCAAGGCAAGAGTTACGTCTTATATTGATGAATGTAAGGGTCTTTGGTCCTATCGGATACTAGAGGTGAGATACAAGTCTTCTAGTTGCGATATGATCGCCGGGATTGATGCTCTAATCCGTTCTTATGGTGAGATGCACGCCATAAGTACGAATGTGACATTAGTAGCCACGTCCCATGCAATGTTTGTTAAAAGGTTTTCAAAGTAATGGCTATGGTTTCCATTCACGTATTTTGTATTAATTGATCCCTTACTTACCTACTTCATATGATTCGAATCCTAATCTCATATCTATGTCATATTTCCTTAAAATGCATGCTTTTGTCTAAATGACCGTATTCTTGTCTTTTATATTATTTAATTATCTCATAGGAATAGTTTTTTTTGGATGACGAGGGGGTTGAATCCCCCTGGCCCATGCACGCCCGCACCACCACATGGACCATGTAAGCCACCCCTTTCGGGGGCTGCTGTGGCCAAGTGATCATCGCCCCAGCTGGTAGTCGAACCCAGGACCTCTCAACTCCTGCATTTCTGCAAGCTTCAAAGTTTAACCTGACTACCACTGGACTAACACCACTTGGTTTCATAGGAATAGTTGAGTCTCTATTATTCTAATATTGATCTATCTGGCTCCCTCTCATTTAATTGTCATGTTTAAATATAGATTTTGATGTTCATGTCATTTGTAATTATCTTACATGATTTACCTATTTGAGTTCCTTGTTATGTTTGTTTCGATAATTTGTGGCTGGGAGAACCTTGAGTTACTCCCCACTGACTGTGGCTTTCATGTTTACATGAATGACAGGTTTGTGAAGATGCATTTGTGGGGTTTAGACGTGTGAGCTAGCGAGCACCTTGGATTATTAGTCTGTTTACTAGGATTGCTTAGACTCACCCTTTATCGTCTTGTCATTCGAGGGATATATTTTCCCCATTTTTAACTATCATGTTTGTATGAACCTATGTTTCATTTCCACGTACTCTTTTTCTGTTGAATTTTAGTGAATCCCGTATGTTAAACTTTAACTAATAATAAAAAGTTTTTAAAATCTTACATTTTCGGCTTAAATTTATTAGTTATATTATCCGTTTTATCGCGGGGTGTCACAAAATGAACCTTTCGTAATTTATCTCTCAGGTAATCATTTGCTCACCTTTTATTTATTTTTTATGAAAGAGATTTTAATCAAAAGAAGCAAATAAATGGCACAAAAAGAGTAGATAATAGGACCAAAATTTCTACACATATATACAGAGGTCAACCCATATATACAAAAAGAGTAGATAAATGGCACAAAAAGAGTAGATAATACGATGACCGTAAGAAAATGTTGAGAAGGATTAAGGAGGGAACTAAGGAACAACAAGTAATCTTGCTTATAACTGTTGTAAATTACACCAAAAAGGCAGTATGTTGATTAAGTAATCTTGCTTATAACAAGTTTTAATACAAGTATTAATTTGTGAAGGATCAATTATTATTTAATTATTATTTTGGAAGAGAATTAAAATAGGGACGTGCTATTTCCTACACGCATATTACTTAAATTTTGCACACTTTTTTATTGTTTTCTGAATTTGCCCCTCTCATTTGTTACACACAATTACACAAATGACAATCTTAGAAGAGAGAACCCATCACACCCACCATGCCAACAACAGCCTCTACGTGCAGCCGCCCCACCAGCCGGCCGACGACTAAGATTAGGAAAGGTTGATGGTGACGGACAAGCGGGGAAGTCGAAGGCGACGAGCAAAGGGGAAGGAGGTTGATGGCGTTAGCGGGTGCGGCTAAGGAGGGAAGGCGTTCATTAGTTCTTTGGTGACGCGGGGGAAATGGTTGTCGTGGGGGAGTGGTTGGCGATGGAGAAGGGGGTCGCCGGGTCAGGACTGGGAGAGCGGTGGTCGGGAGAGGATGGTCAGGGGAGTGTCGAGTCTGGGATTGGGGAAGGTTGGGTTATTAT
The DNA here is from genome assembly GCF_048544455.1 of Silene latifolia. NCBI lineage: Eukaryota > Viridiplantae > Streptophyta > Magnoliopsida > Caryophyllales > Caryophyllaceae > Silene > Silene latifolia. The sequence continues at coordinate 71,930,443 of NC_133537.1, read as the reverse complement.
TATTATTATTATTATTATTTTTTTCTTTTTCTTTTTTTTTATGCGCGCAGCTTTCATTAAATGAAAAATAAAAGTTTACATGAAATTGGTGGGGAGCCGAGAGACAAGTGGGCTCCCACACCCTTAGCAACAGCAAACCTAAGTCTAGTAAAAATGTAAGCGGCTACCCGAGCCCCCGCATCCTGAGATACCGAGAATTTCTGGATCCGCTTGAGCAAGGCAACAACATATGAACCCAGCTCCCCAAGTGATGAGAAAGAGAAGGGAAGGAAACCATAACCCGCTGCCGCGCACAAATCCCCGTACTTAGCACACTTACGCTGAGCAACATCAGCGACAACCCGACCAGGTACAAAATCCGTCATCCCAGTCTGAGTTAAAGGAGAAGACCCTGTCAAGTCAACGCACACATCACACCCTATGTCCCAAGAATAAAGCAGCAAATCCGCAGGACGAAGAGAGCCACCATGCCCGTCAACCAAACCGACATCAACCTCCTTTCCTGCAGAAATACCAGATCGATAGCAGATGTCGAAGAGAGTGTCACGGACAAGGTTATGCCGATGTTTAACGCCCACAGTACCAGTACAAGAAACAGCGTGGTCCCCAAAAACATCCTCAGCAAAAACCCGAGAGCAAGCAGGACAGGGCCTAGATACCGTGAATAACGGAACACCCAGACGATACCCAAGCACACTACGGTAAGTCCTCACGTTCATAGTCTGACCCAACCTCGAGATATGAACCGCACGCAACCAATCAGAGGAGTGTGAACCCTGCTGAGACTGCCACAAAGCAAGCTGGCGTGGTGTCAAAGAGAAAACAGACTCTAAGGCAGCAGCAACAGTCGCGAAATAAATGTCTGCCTATTTCTTCATGAGTTTGGGGGCAGCAAGTTCACTAGGGTTACCTAAGATACCAGAGCCTGTAGTCGCAGTAAACACCCGCGCGACATCGTCAAAAGCAGGGCCAGCAGCTACAATACCAGAAGGGCCGAGGAGCTTAGCCTGCAAATCAGCAGACTGCAAACGGTACGCAATAAAAGCATAGAATAAAACATCTCCCGCCGCATAGACACCAAGACCACCAAGATAAAAAGGGAGTATAGCAAGGCGCCACTGCCAATCCCTAAAACCCGGCTCAGACGCGGTGACATTACGTTCCAAGCTGTAACGAAGAGCGACATCAAAAAGAAGATGGACCGACTCAAAAACACTGGAGGAGCAAGTTCGAAGGGAGAAATAGAGCTTAGAAATACCATTACAAGCTCGAAGTAGAAGCAACTCACATTGCGGGTCCTCAATCCTTGCAACCAAGTCCATTAACTGAATGGTCTTAGTTACTCTCTTCGCCACAACCTCACTGCCAAAACTAGGACAAGTACTGACAGGTCCACCCAATACTGTAATACCACGCAAGGGCTGAGCAATAGAAGGGGGGAAAACCCCAGGAAGCCGGCTCTGAGGATCCTCAACAGGCCAAAAGACCTCCGTCTTGGAGACATTAAGATGCAGTCCAAAACGGGGGCCATCCACCATAATCAAATCCAAGACCTTCCCTACCTCCAAAGTATCACCCACGATGGTGCCATCATCCAAGTATTATTATTATTATTATTATTATTTTGCAAGAAGATATGCCTCTTTTTTATTCATCCACAAGGGGAAAAGAGGATAAAAACTTACAAACACTATCCACTAGAAAAAAGGAAACAATCTAGGAATGTAACCTAGTCTCAAGGAGAGGGAACCGAGCACTCATACAATCAATAAGCTTAGCCCTTATAACAAATTTTATCTGGCCTATAAGATGCAGAACAGTAGATTCTTTGCCTAGGAAGATCCTTTTGTTTCGCACTTGTCATAAATGATACACAGCAGCAGCTATGCATCCCTTCCTCTATTCATGTTTCAAGTGTCTATGCCCCTTAGAGTTTGCAATCCACTGAAGTTCAGTGCTCAGGTTAGTACTCCGTCCAGCAATGTCCATCCAGCCTAGTAACCCAGTCCACAACTCTTGAGAGTAAGAGCTTCTGAAAAAGAGATGCCTGTGAAATTCAGATTGAGCTTTACATAACACACACCTATTGACAATGCAAATCCCCCTGGTGGTGAGGAGGTCCACAGTAGGTAGACATCTAGTAGCAGCAAGACTAGCAGTAACCCAGTGCTTAGGGATTACTGATATCCCCTGTAGAGCCTCAGTCCAGTAGCCTGCACTACCCTTAGTTCTAAACCAATCATAAGCCATAGCCACCTGGAATTTCCCTTTCCTGACCCAGCTATGAACCAGGGATATACCATTATCAGGAGAGCCAACCTTGTCTAGAATCTCATCCTTAATCTTAATGATGCTGCACATACTTTCAGAGAATCTATCCTTCATAGTCATGTGCCAAATAGAAACAGCAGGGAAAATATAAGCTCGATTCTAGGCAGCCCAGATCCCTCCATTATCACTGGAAAGCAACCAAATCCATTTAGCTAGCAAGGCCATATTCCAGGAAAGCAGCTCCATAATATTGAAGCCCCCCTCTTGAGAAGGTCTACAAATATGTTGCCAAGATTTAAAGACCATCTTAGTACTCCCTTCCTCAATGTTCTAGAAGTAATCTTTGCAGATTTTGTTAATTCTTTTCATGATGTTCTTGAGAAGCAAAGCACTAGCACACCAGAAATTAGCAATACCAAAAATAACAGAATTCAAGATTTGAATTCTCCCAGCATATGACAAAAAAGTATTAGACCAGTGGAGCAGTGAATTCTGAAGCTTGGTAAGTAGAGCACCATAAACTTCCTTGCTATTCTTAGCAGAGTTCAGAGGGACACCTAAATAGCGAAAAGGAAATTTCCCTTCAGTAAATCCAGTACATTGCAAAATCTGGGCTTTGATAGTGCCAGAGACCCCACTAAAGTACACCTCAGTCTTCTGGATATTAGCTCTCAGACCAGACCAAGAAGTAAACCTTTCTAGAATTTCAACTGCACCCTTGACTGAAGGGACATCTCCCCTAGTAAAGAGCATAAGGTCATCAGCAAACACAAGATGAGTGAGCTTAAGCTGAGCACATTTAGGGTGTAGGGACACCATAGGCTTAGTATCAAGCTGTCTCAAGTATCTAGACAAAATTTGCATGCTCAAAACAAAAAGGTAAAGGGATAAGGGATCTCCTTGTCTCAAGCCACTCAGGCCTTTGAAAAACCCATGAGCTCCTCCATTGAACTTGATTGAGAACCAGGATCCAGAAATGCATCCCATAATCCACTTCCTGAATATAGTAGGAAACTTGAGAGCAGCTAGCATATTGTCCACAAATTGCCATTGAAGGGAGTCAAAGGCTTTCTGGATATCAATCTTAACCAAACATCTAGGAGTAATATATTTTCTAGAGTAATTCCTGACTAGGGATTGAGAGAGCATGATGTTTTCAAAAATATTTCTCCCTTGCACAAACGCAGCCTGTTCAGGACCCACCAAAGAAGGGAGTACCCCCTGAAGCCTACTGACAAGGATCTTGCTAACAATTTTGTAGACAATAGAACAACAAGAAATAGGCCTGTAATCCAGAACACTAGAGATAACTTTTTTCTTAGGAATAAGAGTGATAAGGGTAGAGTTAGCTTGCTTACTCATTTTCCCAGTCTGGAAAAATTCATGCACAGCTCTACACAAATCTTGTCCAGTGAGATCCCAGGAATCCTTAAAGAAAGCAGATGAGAAACCATCTGGCCCAGGACTTACCAGAGCCTATACTGAAAAGAGCAAGTTGGATTTCCTCAACAGTAACAGGCTTAGTAAGTTAGTCATGCTCCTCAGCAAGGACAGAAGGTCCTTGTTGGATAAATTCAATATCCAGGGGAGAAACAGCCACAGATGTCCCCAACAGATGTGTGTAATAATAAAAAAAGCCCTCAGCAACATTAGTGAGCCCAGTTCTCTCACAGCCATTTCTATCAACAATCCTCCTAATAATCTGCTGCTGTTTCCTCTCTTGAATCCGAGAGAAGAAATATTTGGTTGAACAGTCAACATGGAGGATGTTGTCCACTTTAGCTTTCTGATGGACCATGCTAATCTCAGCAGACTTAAGAGAGTTATACTCAGCCAGAAGACCTCTTTTTTTAAGAATGAGTTCTTGGTAGAGAGGACAACTTTGCAGGTCCTGCTGACAGGCCATGAGAGCATTCTTAGCCTCAATAACCCTAGATGAAAGGTCTCTAAAGCTGAGCTTGTGCAAACCCCTCAAACTGACCTTCACATGTTTCTTTTTTTTTTGGTGAAATGTGAGATGTATATATATATATATATATATAGAGGTGGGATCCGGTGAGAACGACCATTCGGTGAGAACGGTGAGAACGCACTAGATACATTAGAATATATATATAAGAGGTGCACTTTTTTTTTTTTTTTTTTTTTTTTTTTTTTTTTTTTTTTTTACCAAATCTCATATACACTTTTAACTGAAGTAGGTACACTTTTTACCAAAATCCTATATACGCATTTTAAGAATGTAGATACACCTTTTTTTTTTTTTTTTTTTTTTTTTTTTTACCAAATCTCATATACACTTTTAACTAAAGTAGGTACACTTTTTACCAAAATTATATATACGCATTTTAAGAATGTAGATACTTTTTTTTTTTTTTTTACCAAATCTCATATACACTTTTAACTAAAGTAGGTACACTTTTTACCAAAATTCTATATACGCATTTTGAGAATGTAGATACACTTTTTTTTTTTTTTTTTTTTTTTTTTTTTACCAAATCTCATAAACACTTTTAACTAAAGTAGGTACACGTTTTTACCAAAATTCTATATACGCATTTTAGGAATGTAGATACACTTTTTTCTATCGTAAGTACACTTTTTACCCGAATTTCATGTACAATTTTTAAGAATATCGATTCACTTTTTTCTATCTTAGGTACACTTTCTACTAGATCTAATTAATGCATCCCGAGTAAATGCACAATGCGTAAATGCACAATGCTCGTTGATAAAATATAGAGTGGCACAATGCTTAAACTAAAGATAGTAAATCAACAAATACCACCAAACCGTAACAGCTACACTATAGCAAGACGGAATGATCAAAGAAATGTAAAACAATCTGCAAAACAAACTCAATAAAGTTCCGTTAAAAATGAAAAAAGTTTGTCTTTCTTATACTTGTGCAGTTGTGCTTATTCATCTCACACGAATGAACTATCAATAATACTACATTACCTTTATGTTTTGCCCCCTCTCGATTTCTAATAAGCTGACTTTTGTTATTATTTGAGGACCCTAAATGACTACTCCGTATATTATTTGAGGAGTTGGCTTTTGTTGGTGCTTCTCTTCAAAGCCCTCGCAAGATGTAGTACACCAATGTAATTGGTAAAGCAATTAGCATCTCAAATATAACCCTGACAATACAAAATAAAGAAGCACGGTCAAAGCAATTAGTAACATCAGAACAAATATAAACATTGGTAACAAAGCAGTTGTGCTTCTTCCTCTTCTTCACATTATTTCTAGGCGCTCAATTTCATCTCCAACTCTAATTAGCTGAGACAAGTCTGAAGTCCGAACAGATGGTAACATCGGGTTTAGGAATAACCCAAATGAAAAACTCGTGTAATTTTGCGGTTTACTCAAATGCGATGTTAGTCCAGATTGTTCGTCTTACGCTTCGTGTAAAATTCGAATCCCGATTGGCGACCGATTTTCGGCGCCAATTTCGATGAGGAAGTGGGAAAGTTGAACGGTGAGGATGGAAAGACCGTCTTGGAGATGACGCCCGAGAAGAGAAGTGAAGGCATCAGAATTACAAATTTTGCAGCGGGATCGGAAAGAAAGATGGTGCGAGTTGTTTAGGGAGGTTGGTTGTTGATTGCATATGATCTGCGTGGGCCTCGATGGAAAATATCGTCTCCGGCGACTACTACCCCGGACCCAGACGACGCCGACGAATAGTCGGCCACCATCGTCATCCCTTAATTTACATTCTGCAAATCTTCTACCATTGTCAGCCTCACCCGATGACGCCCACCTCTAACCACCGCCGTGATGACGCCCGAGAAATCACGGTGATCGAACCTTCGTCGGTGACTAATCGCATTTTGGGATGATGGGCGATGTTAAGGGGTAAGGAATGACGGGAGTTTGGATTTATTTTAATTAGTGGGGTACAAAGACGGGTCATGTATTTATTTTAATTAGTGACTCGTTCTCACTGTTCTCACCGAGTGTTCGTTCTCACCGGATCCTAAATCTATATATATATATATATATATATATATATATATATATATATATATATATATATATATATATATATATATATATATATATATATATATATAGTCAAGATCCGGTGCAAACGAACATTCGATGCAAAAAGTGAGAACAAACTGATTTAACCCATTCTTTTAACATTCTGCTACAACAAAACCCCCGCCATCCCATATTCCCTATTATTTGCCAACGCCTTCAGCGATCATCATCAACACTGACAAATGACTGACGAATATCCGGACGCCGGCGCAACTCTGGGGAAACCATTGGACACACGAGCCCAAATCCCAGATCCCAATTATTCTTCTTCCTCAACCACCCTATCTCCACCATCCTCCTCACCGGCGACCACCCTATCTCCAACATCTCGATCAACAGTCACCGGCGACCACCACGAGTTTCCAGTTTTTGTGTGACCCCAACCACCCTCAACCGCCGTCACCATATAATACATGTCGTCTTTGCCGGAAACGATCACCAACAACTCCAACGAACCATCGCAAATTGTCCCTCCATCCTCAAACACCAACAACCCGTCATCTTCCCCAACACCTATCGTCGCCGTCGACATCGACTACCAGCAAGACCGACGAACCACAGTCGAACCTCCGATGAAACCATTGAACACCACTAGTCCCAACATTCTGATTTGCAAACTCCAGTTCTCAATTCTCACGGTGGTCGTCATGGTGGCTGAATTTACCGATGATGTCACAGGGCACCACGAACGACAGATGCTATCACGATGGAATTATAAGAAATTTGAATCTCTTAATTCGATCGATTCTCGCTGCATTGTTATAAAATGAATGACTGATCTGCATTGTATGTGGTATAACCGTATAACCATGGTCCATGGCTTGATTTTCTGATTTCTACACTTTGCCTCTGACTTTTATTTTTTAGGATTAGGATATAAGTGGATAACCTTTGAAACGATACAACAAAGTAATCAGTATATATGTGCTACATTTGCTTGTGATAACTATGTGTGTGTTGCATTTTTTTTAATTTAATTTAAATACAAACGTGTGATTGTATTAAGGTTTCTTAAACCGTGTGGTGAAGGTACGAGAGCAGGTTGACCAAATTTGATTAAAAAGAATTGCATTCGGGAACATTAAAAATACTATTAGATACGCACAAAATCTCATTGAAGACGGACGATATCCGTCACAAGCTTGTGACGGATACCGTTTCCTCTCACAAAATACCCATTGAGAGGTGAGTGGGAAGCACATGGGGGGTGCCACACCTTGTCCCCTCTCCCTTTTTGTGAGAGGTCACAAGCTCGTCATGGGATTAGCCCGTCACAAGCAAGACTAGCTGTTAGATACGTTAATGGTAATATTAGATACATTAAAAAAAGTGTGTATAGAATTCGGGTAAAAAATGTACCTAGGATAAAAAAAAGTGTATCTACGTTCTAAAAAAGTGTATATAGAATTTAAGTAAAAAGTGTATCTATGATCCAAAAAAAAAATGAATCGACATTCTTAAAAACTGTATAAAATTCAGCTAAAAAGTGTACCTACGATAATCAAAAGTGCATCTAAAAGATGATTAAAACAAAGGGTACCTAGTATTTAATATTTATAGACAAGCATAACTACTCACTCTAAACTTTTATTTAACAAAATCCCAGCATTATCATTCCATTATCTACTACCCATCATCATTATTTTCATGTATCAGTCTCCATCATCTTCTTTCCAAATCTAAACTTTACCATCAACAATCAGACGCTTCCATTGCCCAAAGCTTGTTTTTTTTTCTCCTTTTCACTATATTTTGTTCCTTAATTCAATCAATATGAACAACTCACTAACCTTTTATTAAATAACAAAAATCAACTACAACGCCATCAGCTAACTAACCCATTTGTTATGTTCACATTCCAAATTAAATTACCCCTTTGACCCTCAACCTCACTCATCCCCAATATTCCTGTTGCTTTCAACGACGACCGGAGCAGAACCGGCGACATTCTCATCTGACCACCGTGCTTTCAATTCCCTCTGTGGTGGTCGTGTCTCTCGGGTATCTCTGCGCACACCTGAAGATTCCCTCTTTCACGCCTCTCATAACTCCACCCTTTTGTTGCTATAGCTCCGGCGTGATTCCCGTTCGATCCGAAAGTGTACCTTACAATGGCGTCCAAAGAAGTTGAATTAAAATGAATGAATGTTGTTTGAGATCTCATCTTCGTCGCCTTTATTTTCTCCCTCCAACCATCTTCTATCGGAAATCAATTCACATCTCTGATCGAACTTTTTATCGTGTCAAACCTGCTCATCTCAAGCACGTCCATTCTTGACGACTATGGGTATTGTGTGTATCTGGTTGTTGTCGACTACGGGTATCTACACTATTTTTTTGTGTATCTAATCACTACTTTGATGTATCTACCATTAATAAACAAAATTAGTTATTAGGTACACTAAAATTGGTTTGAGATACACTATTATAGAAACCAGATACATCAATATGGATCTGGGTTCAATCGGAAATTTTAGAGCTTTGCACCGCCGGCAAACACCTGTGACGCGCGACGAACCCACTGACGTCAGCAACATTCATCAGAAATTCCGAGCCTGCAACCAACATACCAACAACAACTCAAACGAAGACTACCAGGCCACTTCTAAGCCGTCGTCGACAACAATCACAATATCAGAATCTTTCTCACTACAATATTCATTTGACGATAGCTCATAATTTGTCGCCGGAGTTAGCGCCGACATCAGAGACGATCGTCGATGGTTCGATCGTGGCTGCAATAGGTGATGTGTGGTGATGAGGAAGATGAGGGATGGTTAATTTTTAAAGAGGGAAGGAAAATGGGAGTTTCAATTGACCACCTTTTTGTGGTTGCCGGCGCCGACGAGGTGGAGTCGAACCTCCGGTGACGGCTATCAGGATGGTGGCCTAGTGGCTTGTTTTAGAAAATGGGAATGGTAGTGTGGCAGGGAGTAGGGGGAATTTGTATTTATCGGGATTTAAAGGGAATTTGATGTGGATTAAATTAGCTTGTTCTCACCGTTCTCACCGAGTGGTCGTTCTCACCGGATCCTAAATCTATATATATATATATATATATCAAAAATTAAATGTCATGAATACATAGCAATCAAAACCAGATTATATGACTTCAATATGCTTGAGCCAATCTAATTCTGATAAGGTCATAAGCTTTGCGTCTCTTCCTCGAACTCTCATCCTCATGTCATCAACAACTTGTTCTGCAACCTTCTCAGGCCTCAACAGTACCCCATCATTCCTGCACTGATTCATGTGATACCACACATGATACACAGCTCCCAAGACCAGACCTGACTGCACCCCTTTCTGCATTTTATTTCCCTGAGCTTGGATACACCAGTCAAGCACATTAACAGTTGGAATAGGTAGCCTAGTTTTCTGCTGCAAACATTGTATTATTTTATAACTGTAGTCACACCTAAAAAATATATGATCCAAATCTTCCGTTGCCTGCCCACATAAGTAGCAGCAATCATCTATGTTCATCCCATAATTGACCAGTTTTGCTTTGGTTCTGAGAGCTCCATGAGCAAGAAGCCAACCCAAGAATTAGTGTTTTGGAACCACCCATTCATTCCAGACCACATTGCACCAGTTATTCTTAGTTCTAGAACCCTGGAGCCATTCATAACAACGAGCAATAGAGAAGCCTGCCCCCTGTATGTCCCAGGTCCCATTGGTATAAGCAGCAAACAACTCTTGTTTCACACTACAAATTCTCCTCCACACTCAACTTGTGTTGGCACTAGGCTTATAATGCAACCATTCATTCCAGACCTTCACATGTTTCAGTTTGTCAAAAAATTAGTACATAGCAGTACCAGCTACAGGGTGTTGCCAAGCCTGAGTAATGAGATCTCTATAAGAAGGATGACTTATCCAACAATTGAGAAAGCTGAATCTGGAGTGAATAGGTGGATCATCAAAAATAGTAACCAGGACATGAGAGTGGTCAAACACACCAGGAGGCAAGAAAGCAGCATGTAGTAGGGAAATGAGAAAACCAAGAAGGATTAGCAAGGGCCCTATTCAGCTTAGACCACACCCTAGTGCTATCATCTTGCTTATTAGACCATGTATATTCACAACCAGAGCACCCAATATCCTCCAAATGGCAATTTAGCAGGCAAGCATTAAAATCCAAAATATCAGTTAAGTCAAGGGGAGTGAGGCTAACCCTTTCCAGAACATCTCTAACCACATTGAAATCTCCAAGAACAATCCAATCAGTCACAGTGTTCTTTATGGAAGAGAGGACTTGCCATAAATCCATTCTCTCCTTAGGGTCATTACTATCATAAACCATAGTAATGAAAAGCTTGTGGGAAGTAGCATGATGAGTTACTGCACAGTGTATGAACTGAGCATTAGAGATCAGAGGAGTCTTAGTAGAAGGATAAGTAGATCTATATACTTACATATTCATATATGTTATTAAATTAATTTGTCATAAAATTAATGAAGGTCTTATGCATGCAAACTAATTAGCAAAATAAAGAAGAAATCATGTTCTTACATTGTGATTTCGGTTCATATGGGCACAAAAGAGATCTCCTTCTCTTTTGTTCTTGAGCTTTCCTTTTGGATGAACAAAGACCCAAGTGTAGGATCTCTCCCAAGGAATTATACCCAAAGCTTACTCTTAATTAAAATTAATATTATAAATACTAGTACAATATTAATTTTGTAAGAAAATTGACTCAAAATAATTGTTTTTGCTCTTGAATATTCGGTCAAGAGTAGAAGAATTTTGGAGTATTTTATCTCTCTAATTTCTCATTAAATGTAGAGAGGAAATTAAATTTCTCACACTAGAAATTATGTGTGTTGAATGAATGAAAAATTAGAGAAGAAAAACTCTCTAAATGGCCTTGGTAAAATCGGTGGGGGGAGGAATTGGGTAGCCTATGCATGGGCATGATTCTCTAACCAAGAGAATAGGTATGCAAGGCTAGGTGTAGGTAGTGTCATCATATTGTTTTCACTTAAATTATTAAACATAATTTAATCACCATAATCCCTCCATATTTCAGTCCACTTATAATATGGGATCCATATTATTTTTGTCAATTTTGTTTTATGTCACATGTCATATGTTACATAAATTTGTTGTGCATTTTGAACATATTAAAAATCAACGTATTATTAAAAATACGTCACATACAAAAATCGACTTAGTAATTCATAATTACTTGTACCAAAATATTTTACCGTTTATAAATAACAACAGTTTGTATTTATAATAATTCATTCAAATCAATTGTTTCCTTAAACAATAATTTCATCTGAGCAATGATACAATTCGATTACTCAGACCGTATCTCATTTTAATCAATTTCAATGTGATACGTAAATTTTATTTCCAAAATCGTCCGTCAATTTTCAAGTAATTTAATTAACTCGTAACATTATACGATTAATTAAATGATCAATTAAGAGTGTTGCCCTATAGGTATTGATGCGTGTCATTTATATGATGTTTTACATCCCTTTTTACACGCATTTCAGAGCTCATTCTTGTAGTTTATGCTACATTTCTCCTTATTTTCGTCTACTTCCGTATTTTGTACTTTATTGCAGAAATGTGAAGAATTCAACGGGAAATCAAGCCAAATCCGCCCCCGAGTAATCTGCATTGCAAATGACGTAAAGGAACTGCTTAAGGAACGAGCTTGGTGCGCAATCCAAGGCCCAAAAGACAAGCCCACGAGTTAAAAGAAGTCAAGTAGCAGCTCATCCAGTCGATCGACCATCACCCTCAGTCGATCGACCAATGCTCGTTCCGAAGCTCTTTTTTTGAGGAGCGATCGATTGACCAAAGATTATCAGTCGATCGACCAGATTTCTATTCCAGACGTGAATTGAAAGACCGTGAATCTTGAAGCCCGTGAAGTTTAGGTTGAGGAAATAAGATGTTGCGTTGATTGCTATATAACGTAACATGAAACCATCAGTTTAGAGATCTAAGTTTTTATCGAAGTTTTTATCTAAGTTTTTATCGAAGTTTTTATCTAAGTTTTTATCGAAGTTTTTATCTAAGTTTTCATCACAATACGGTACTTTGAGTTTTATTCATTCGGGTAGTTAGGGTTTGAAACATCGGTTTGACATTGGATTTTCCTGTTCTTATTCTTAATCGTTCCGCTGAATCTCGGTATTTCTTCGACCCTAATTCCAATTTTATTGTTTTACTTTCGTTGTTAGTATAGGTTTGATAGTTAGTGCCCCAAAGCCAATTATCGTATCATCACTGTTGTTATTTACTTTAAGCATGAATTCAGTAATTGTTATTATTTTCATAGTTGTTTTTACCTTCATCATGAGTAGCTAATTCTATAGTGCTAGGATGTAGGCGATTTATGGCATAGGCGGCATTAGATTAGGGAAGGCTGTTTCGCGTGTTGGTCGATCGACTGACCTTATCGATCGATCGACCGACCTCGTAGGGTTTGTATTCGTTTTAATTGAATTTAATCTTGTATTTAACGAATCGAATGCATGCGACCGATTAGATACCTATTTCGTGACCCCCATTAGATCGAAAGGTAGGGGAGGTTACTAGACCATCAATTAAATCGACTAAACTGTGCTAAGATCGAAAGATAGGTATAGTTTAGACCGTTAGTCACTTTTCTGGACGAGAGTTAGTATTAGTGACATTAGGGACCTATAGCGAGATCGAGAGATGCTATTTGTTAAGAGTGGACCGAGAGGACCTCTTTATTTCCCGCCTTACCCGTGTTTGATTCAGATGACTTAGTTTGTCGCCGCTAAAGCTATAATGACCCGACCATCCTAGTACCCTTCTTTTATCTGTTTAAATCGTATTTTTAGTTATTATCTTTGTTTGCTCTTAGTCTTAGACCAATTCAAATCAACCCTCATAATAGTTACCTTAGATCGAACATAAATCAACTAAAGTTTACAACCGCCTCCTTGTGGTTCGACCCTGTTACCACTAGCCTAGGTTAGTCTTAATAGGAGATTATAAATTTTATCTTTGGTAGTCACAAATGACGTATCAAATTTTGGCGCCGTTGCCGGGGAGGCAATAGTCCTAAGTTTAGTTGTTTTTATTTTTAGTCTTTCTTAGTTTAAGGGACACCCGTTCCTTCAACTTTTCTTATATTCTTTTTGTAGTTTCTTCTTATGCGCAGGTCACAGGGTGGAGAATTAGTACCGTTGAACCCCGAGCTTGAAAGATCCTTTGCGAGTTGAGACGAACACAAAGGGTATTACCGGAGAGGAAGAGCCGAGCACTCTGTCAAGCTATTACGAGAACAATCTGTTGAAGAAGACCCACATCTTCACCCGTTTCCACTTCTTCACCCGAGACGATTTACTTCTCCGGAAATTCCAGTCATGGCCGAGGAAGCAAGTATAGCTAGTTTTTCTGTGCCGACAGCCGACAATTTATACAAGGGGTTCGAGTTACCGGGAGATGTCAGGAAATTCGAACCAAAGCCTGCTTACATTACTATGGTCGAGAGAAATCAGTTTGGGGGAGCTGCAAATGAAGATGCAGCAAGGCATATGGAGACCTTTATTGACTACTGCTGCTCCATTCCCCCACCAGCTGGCGTGACCCAGGATCAAATCAAGGAGACCATGTTCATCTTCTCCCTACGTGATGCTGCAAGGGAGTGGTATAGAGATTTGGACCGGACCGCTCAGGGGATCACTGATTGGAACACATTGGCATTAGCGTTCTACAAGAAGTACTTCTCTGCTTCAAGGATGATCGCTATTAGAGCTCAAATCACGGGCTTTAAACAAGGGCCAGATGAGAATTTCCAAGAGGCATGGGTCCGATTCAAGAAGTTGGTGCGAACTGCCCTAGTCCCTTCGTCTGTGAAAGGTGTGGAGTTGAGGGCCATGTCTCGAAAAACTGCCCTAGTCCCTTTGAATCTTGTGCTGCCTTTCAACACTATAGGCAGACAAACACCTACTACGAGCCACCGCATCCAAACTTGAGTTGGAGAAGCCAGAATGTTTTGAATCCAACTCAACCTCCGCCACAGCAGCAGCCATATGTCCCGCCTCATCAAAAGCAACAGCAGTATCAAAAGCCCCCTTATGTGCCGCAGCAGCAACAATCACAGAACTCTGAGTTCTCCGAGCATAAGAACCTGTTGCTAAAGGAGTCCCAAGCAAGAGAGGCCGGGATGAAGTTACTAGAGAGCCAAATTGCTCAACTGGCTAGTAAAAGTAACACTCGAGCTCCCGGACACTTACCCACTCAACCCGAACAAAAGGAGACCCTAAATGCCATCACTTTGAGGAGCGGGTCCACCCTTGATGGTCCTGCAATGGTTGAGGATGCTGTTGAGAAAGATGAGCCGGAAACAAGTCAAGAGAAAGCTTCAACGAACAAATCAAAGAAAAAGACGTCTGCCAGGTATTTCAGTCGATCGACTGACATACCTAGTCGATCGACTGAAACACGGGTTCTGAGGAGCTTCGAATCGTACATCTCGGTCGATCGGCGAGGACGATGGTCGATCAATCGAGATCGGCTAGATCTTTGAAGAATTTCGTCCCTTGATGCCAAATAATCTACGAGACCACTTGTTTCGGGAACCACCGTCCCGAAAATTTTGGGCGACCCGAGTCTTGATGGGTCGATCCCGGCTCCGAAGTTCGATCCAATGACGGTCAATGGTTCTCATTTGAGACGGTCCGAGGAGGGGTCTAGCTTCAACAAAGAAAAGGTGACGGACTTTCAGCCTAAGTCCAAGGATACCGGCACACGCGACTTAGAGGAGAGGGCTAAGGTACTCCTTACGGCCCCATATCCGGAGAGACTCGTGCCGACGAAGGAACAAGTATCTTTTAGTAAATTTGAGAAAGTTATTCGTAGCTTAAATGTTCGGTACCCTTCCTTGAGTTAGTTAACCAAGTGCCAAAGATACACTAAATTTATGAAACAAATGTTGTCAAAGAAAAAATCTCTTGAACATGTTCACACTTTTGCGTTAACTAAAGAGTCTTGCTCCTACTTGTCTCACACTGCGCCCCATAAGTTAGAAGACCCGGGCTTTTTCGGTTCCTTGCAAGATAGGTACCTTTTCTATCGAAAAGGCATTATGTGACTTAGGAGCTAGCATAAGTGTCATGCCCTTGAGTCTAGCTAGAAAGCTTAAGTTGACCAGGTTTGCAATAATCGAGATGACAGTTCGGATGGTGACCGATCTGCGGTCGAGCCTATAGGAGTCCTAGAGGACATACCCGTCCGGATAGGGAAGTTTTTCTTCCCTGTTGACTTTGTTGTCCTTGACATGCCTGAAGATGACCATATTCCCATTATTTTGGGTAGGCCATTTCGCACACCGCCGGTGCGATTATTGATGTCGGTCTAGGAACCTTGACTTTCAAAGTGGAAAGCACTCTATTGTCTTTGCCAGTAAGCTAAGAAAAAGGATCCCATGTGGCCCGTAACTTGTAATACGGTTTACGAAAAGAAATCGTACTTTGTACTTCCCGATATGCCTATTTCTATTCTGTTGTAACCCCTCCGCCCCAGCATCGGAGCAAACCGGAGGAAGATTTGTCTGTTTCTAATAATGCAGAGCTGGTTTGGGGAAGAGCAAGCCGCAAGTTATTCCACCATGAGCGAGAGAGCCTATCACTCAAAGAGGAGGTCTTGGATGCCTAAGCTATGGGACCGATGAGGAAGTGGAAGGTGAGCCGACCAAGGTGAGATGGTCGATTTAGAGTCGACGATCCCAAGGAAGTCCTTGATTGGAGAGGTGACGAAGATGATCGGTGAGCTCTCCGATCACAAAGCTAAGAAGGGTGCAACCGATAACATGAGCACCTGCGAGGCTACCTCTAGTAGCCAGAGGCCGACGAAGTGGGCCATACCGTGGTCCTTCTTGATCAACTATTAGTTGATCAAGTTCGTTATAAACTTCATTTTATTTGCTTTCGAACAATTTTATTGCTTTTGTGTCTTGCGAAACTTCGCTTTTATTCTTTTTGCTTAGGATTTTTTTAAGTACTTTAGACTTCGTTCTGGGTTTTGTGCAATTTTGGCGCGTACTATTGTGTATTTGCAGGTATTTAGAGCTTGTTAGCTCAAATCATTGAGCAATTACGAAGAAATAAGACGCCTGCAAGCGTTGTTTTCGATCGATCGATCGGCACCATTTGTCGATCGACTGAATTGCAGGTTTACAGAAGCTACTGTTCACGTCCACCTGGTCGATCGACTGATCTCAGTGGTCGATCGACCACTGCTGCCGCTATATTCGTTCACGACCTCTCCCCTGCTGTGTTTGGTCGATATGCGGACCTAAGGGAGTCTTCTACTCCACTTTATTTTCCGTCGAATTAACTATTTCTTCTATTGTCTCACTTGTGCACAATTTTTACGCTTCAAAATTGTTTTCTTCGGTCTTATGCGTGGTTTTTAATTGCCTTTTCAGGTCTTTATTGGTAGCCCTGCTAGCTACTGAAACCTCCTAGCTCACGCTGGTTTGGGGAGGTTTCCTTTTCTGCGCTCAAAGTCTTGTGAGTTCCATATCTTTCCTTTGTGTCTTGCTTATTTATTTTCTCGCAAATTCCCGTTTCTCTTTTCTTTCATTATATGATTTTGCACAATGGGGACATTGTGCGATTTGGTTTGGGGAAGGGTTTTGCGCCGCATATCATTTGCTTGCATTCACGTTTAATTTTGTTTTGCATTGTATTTCATTTCTTTTATATATACAGAAAAAATTCAAAAAAATTGAAAAAATTCAAAAATTTCACAAAATGCACGTTTATTTTAGCATATAGATTGAGTCGGAACGGTAGTATTTCAAGGATGATATCGCATTTGCACCTGTTTTGCCTGAGCCTTGCTAGATTAACATGTTATTAGTAGAATCGTATAAGTGCATATCTACGAGTTTTCGTTACATTCTTGCTGAACTTGAGACTTGACTTTGAAAATTGGCAAACTACATTATATTTCTGAGAATTAGAGCCTATAACTGGTGACATTCATGACCAGTTCATCTAGGAATGTGAGTAGTACTCCTTATGAGACATGTTTCCTTAATTTGCATAATTATGAATTTGATCTACTTAAATACCTGTATGCATTCGGTTTGTGGTTTGTTGACACATGTGGAAGAGGTTTCCTTTTCTCATTTTACCCATAAGCTTCACACTGCCAAAAATACCCCTTTTTGTCCCATTACTACATCCTACATTTAGCCTGTCCCTTGTCAAGCTAGTAGTCTGCGTTTTTGGGATTGTTACTTCGTTTTTGGTGGTGTTTGCTCGTTTGAGATGTTGTTGGGAAAATGAAAAGAAGGAAAGAAAGAAACAAAAGAAAAAAAAATGAAAAAAAAAATGATTCGAAAAAGAAAGAAAAAATGAGTTCTGTACTATTCATGCAGTCGATCGACTCGACCTTTTGGTCGACCGACTGAGGTTCGAAAGAAAGAGAAAGAAGTCAATTCGCATAATGTAATCCTTATCTTTTGGCGATTTTTGCTCCCATGTATTATTCATATCTTATGGGGAGTTAGTTGATTACTTTTATCTCTGGAAATTGTGAGTTTTGTGCTTGCTATAGCACCGTTTCATTTATTTGTGAGAAAGAAGTTGGATGTTGTCCTTTGGTTCCGTTTTGGTACTAGCTTGATCACCTGTACCTCCACTTTACCATAAAATGTTTTGCCTCTTATTACCCATACCTCACATATCCCATATATACCTCGGCATGTGTCATTGGTCATCTGTTCGGTTGGAATGCATATGTACGGTTGTAGAGGTCATTTTCATATTTTATTGCTGGCATGTCCTCATAGGTCGTAGTTAGGTGAGAGTCACTACAAAATTACTTCTTTCTATCTTATATATATATTTCACCTATGCTTATTGAGTGATTTGAGCGACCCGCGAGAGTCCAATTTGATAAGTCTCTATAGTCAACGGTTCAGCAGTTTTTAACGATTTTATAATTCGTTTGCATGATTCACATTACTAATTGATTGTTGGTTGTGCATTAAATTGGTTTAGGCCTTACAGTTTGCATTTCGCTCTGAGACTGAACTCGTTCCATTAGGTCATTAGATCGAGTCTAGTTCTTGCTTGGGGACAAGCAAGGGTTTGGTTTGGGGAAGTTTGATGCGTGTCATTTATATGATGTTTTACATCCCTTTTTACACGCATTTCAGAGCTCATTCTTGTAGTTTATGCTACATTTCTCCCTATTTCCGTCTACTTCCGTATTTTGTACTTTATTGCAGAAATGTGAAGAATTCAACGGGAAATCAAGCCAAATCCGCCCCCGAGTAATCTGCATTGCAAATGACGTAAAGGAACTGCTTAAGGAACGAGCTTGGTGCGCAATCCAAGGCCCAAAAGACAAGCCCACGAGTTAAAAGAAGTCAAGTAGCAGCTCATCCAGTCGATCGACCATCACCCTCAGTCGATCGACCAATGCTCGGTTCCAGAAGCTACTGTTTGCTGAGGAGCAGTCGATCGACCAGCATTATCAGTCGATCGACCAGATTTCTATTCCAGACGTGAATTGAAAGACCGTGAATCTTGAAGCCCGTGAAGTTTAGGTTGAGGAAATAAGATGTTGCGTTGATTGCTATATAACGTAACATGAAACCATCAGTTTAGAGATCTAAGTTTTTATCGAAGTTTTTATCTAAGTTTTTATCGAAGTTTTTATCTAAGTTTTCATCACAATACGGTACTTTGAGTTTTATTCATTCGGTAGTTAGGGTTTGAAACATCGGTTTGACATTGGATTTTCCTGTTCTTATTCTTAATCGTTCCGCTGAATCTCGGTATTTCTTCGACCCTAATTCCAATTTTATTGTTTTACTTTCGTTGTTAGTATAGGTTTGATAGTTAGTGCCCCAAAGCCAATTATCGTATCATCACTGTTGTTATTTACATTAAGCATGAATTCAGTAATTGTTATTATTTTCATAGTTGTTTTTACCTTCATCATGAGTAGCTAATTCTATAGTGCTAGGATGTAGGCGATTTATGGCATAGGCGGCATTAGATTAGGGAAGGCTGTTTCGCGTGTTGGTCGATCGACTGACCTTATCAGTCGATCGACTGACCTCGTAGGGTTTGTATTCGTTTTAATTGAATTTAATCTTGTATTTAACGAATCGAATGCATGCGACCAGTTAGATACCTATTTCGTGACTGACCCATTAGATCGAAAGGTAGAGGAGGTTACTAGACCATCAATTAAATCGACTAAACTGTGCTAAGATCGAAAGATAGGTATAGTTTAGACCGTTAGTCACTTTTCAGGACGAGAGTTAGTATTAGTGACATTAGGGACCTATAGCGAGATCGAGAGATGCTATTTGTTAAGAGTGGACCGAGAGGACCTCTTTATTTCCCGCCTTACCTGTGTTTGATTCAGACCGACTTAGTTTGCTGCCGCTAAAGCTATAATGACCCGACCATCCTAGTACCCTTCTTTTATCTGTTTAAATCGTATTTTTAGTTATTATCTTTGTTTGCTCTTAGTCTTAGACCAATTCAAATCAACCCCCATAATAGTTACCTTAGACTGAACATAAATCAACTAAAGTTTACAACTGCCTCCTTGTGGTTCGACCCTGTTACCACTAGCCTAGGTTAGTCTTAATAGGAGATTATAAATTTTATCTTTGGTAGTCACAGCGACGGGTATCAAATTTTGGCGCCGTTGCCGGGGAGGCAATAGTCCTAAGTTTAGTTGTTTTTATTTTTAGTCTTTCTTAGTTTAAGGGACACCCGTTCCTTCAACTTTTCTTATATTCTTTTTGTAGTTTCTTCTTATGCGCAGGTCATAGGGTGGAGAATTAGTACCGTTGAACCCTGAGCTTGAAAGATCCTTGCGCGAGTTGAGACGAACACAAAGGGTATTACCGACAGAGGAAGAGCTGAGCACTCTGTCAAGCTATTACGAGAACAATGCTGCTCAAGAAGACCCACATCTTCACCCGTTTCCACTTCTTCAAAGACAGTTACTTCTCAAAATTCCAGTCATGGCCGAGGAAGCAAGTATATCTAGTTTTTCCGAGCCGACACCGACAATTTATACAAGGGGTTCGAGTTACGGAGATGCCAGAAATTCGAACCAAAGCCTGCTTACATTACTATGGTCGAGAGAAATCGGTTTGGGGGAGCTGCAAATGAAGATGCAAAGAAGGCATATGGAGACCTTTATTGACTCATCGCTCTCCATTCCCCCACCAGCCGGCGTGACCCAGGATCAAATCAAGGAGACCATGTTCATCTTCTCCTACGTGATGCCGCAAGGGAGTGGTATAGAGATTTGGACCGACCGCTCGGGGATCACCGATTGGAACACATTGGCATTAGCGTTCTACAAGAAGTACTTCTCTGCTTCAAGGATGATCGCTATTAGAGCTCAAATCACGGGCTTTAAACAAGGGCCAGATGAGAATTTCCAAGAGGCATGGGTCCGATTCAAGAAGTTGGTGCGAACCATACCGCACCATGGGTTTGAAAAGTGGAGCTTGTGCAACCATTTCTACAATGGGTTGTACGACGATCAGAGGGCCATTTTGGATGCTGCTGCCAATGGAAGATTCGCTGAAAATCTGGGAGCAACCAAGGGGTGGAAGATCATTGACGATCTAGCTACCCACAAGGCCGAATATGGGAATTCGAGAGGGAACCAGAGGAGAGCTGCTGAATCCTCTTCTGTTGCTGCACTTGAGGCTCTCACCGCGAGATTTGACAAGTATGAGCTAGGAGGAGCTTCTAAAGGTGGGATATACCAAGTCAATGCTGTGTCGGACGGTCCCTTCGTCAGTGAAAGGTGTGGAGTTGAGGGCCATGTCTCGAAAAACTGCCCTAGTCCCTTTGAATCTTGTGCTGCCTTTCAACACTATAGGCAGACAAACACCTACTACGAGCCACCGCATCCAAACTTGAGTTGGAGAAGCCAGAATGTTTTGAATCCAACTCAACCTCCGCCACAAAGAAGAGCCACCATATGTCCCGCCTCATCAAAAGCAACAGCAGATATCAAAAGCCCCCTTATGTGCCGCAAAGAAGAATAATCACAGAACTCGAGTTCTCCGAGCTTAAGAACCTGTTGCTAAAGGAGTCCCAAGCAAGAGAGGCCGGGATGAAGTTACTAGAGAGCCAAATTGCTCAACTGGCTAGTAAAAGTAACACTCGAGCTCCCGGACACTTACCCACTCAACCCGAACAAAAGGAGACCCTAAATGCCATCACTTTGAGGAGCGGGTCCACCCTTGATGGTCCTGCAATGGTTAAGGATGCTGTTGAGAAAGATGAGCCGGAAACAAGTCAAGAGAAAGCTTCAACGAACAAATCAAAGAAAAAGACGTCTGCCGGGGAGTATTTGATCGATCGATCGACATACCTAGTCGATCGATCAAACACGGTTACAGGAGCTTCTGAATCGACATCTCGTCGATCGATCGAGGACAGTGGTCGATCGATCGAGATCGCTGCTGATGTCAAGAATTTCGTCCCTTGATGCCAAATAATCTACGAGACCACTTGTTTCGGGAACCACCGTCCCGAAAATTTTGGGGGCACCGAGTGCTGATGATGGGTCGATCCTGGCTCCGGTTCGATCCAATGACGGTCAATGGTTCTCATTTGAGACGGTCTGAGGAGGGGTCTAGCTTCAACAAAGAAAAGGTGACGGACTTTCAACCTAAGTCCAAGGATACCGGCACACGCGACTTAGAGGAGAGGGCTAAGGTACTCCTTACAGCCCCATATCCGGAGAGACTCGTGCCGACGAAGGAACAAGTATCTTTTAGTAAATTTGAGAAAGTTATTCGTAGCTTAAATGTTCAGTACCCTTCCTTGAGTTAGTTAACCAATTGCCAAATACACTAAATTTATGAAACAGTTGTTGTCAAAGAAAAAATCTCTTGAACATGTTCACATTGTTGCGTTAACTAAAGAGTCTTGCTCCTACTTGTCTCACACTCGCGCCCCATAAGTTAGAAGACCCGGCGCTTTTTCGCCTTGAAGATAGGTACCTTTTCTATCGAAAAGGCATTATGTGACTTAGGAGCTAGCATAAGTGTCATGCCCTTGAGTCTAGCTAGAAAGCTTAAGTTGACCAGGTTTGCAATAACCGAGATGACAGCTTCGGATGGTCGACCGATCTGCGGTCGAGCCTATAGAGTCCTAGAGGACATACCCGTCCCGTATAGGGAAGTTTTTCTTCCCTGTCGACTTTGTTGTCCTTGACATGCCCGAGGATGACCATATTCCCATTATTTTGGGTAGGCCATTTCGCACACCGCCGGTGCAGATTATTGATGTCGGTCTAGGAACCTTGACTTTCAAAGTGGGAAAGCACTCTATTGTCTTTGCCAGTGGCTAAGAAAAAGGATCCCATGTGGCCCGTAACTTGTAATACGGTTTCTGAAAAGAAATCGTACTTTGTACTTCCCGATATGCCTATTTCTATTCCTGTTGTAACCCCTCCGCCCTGCACGGAGCAAACCGGAGGAAGATTTGTCTGTTTCTAATAATGCGAGAGCTGGTTTGGGAAGAGCAAGCTGCAAGTTATTCCACCATGAGAGAGCCTATCACTCAAAGAGGAGGTCTTGGATGCCTAAGCTATGGGACCGATGAGGAAGTGGAAGGTGAGCCACCAAGGTGAGATGGTCTTGATTTAGAGTCTGACGATCCCAAGGAAGTCCTTGATTGGAGAGGTGACGAAGGCGATCACCGAGCTCTCCGACTCGAAGCTAAGAAGGGTGCAACTGATAACATGAGCACCTATGAGGCTACCTCTAGTAGCCAGAAGCCGACGAAGTGGGCCATACCGTGGTCCTTCTTGATCAACTATTAGTTGATCAAGTTCGTTATAAACTTCATTTTATTTGCTTTCGAACAATTTTATTGCTTTTGTGTGCGCGAAACTTCGCTTTTATTCTTTTTGCTTAGGATTTTTTTAAGTACTTTAGACTTCGTTCTGGGTTTTGTGCAATTTTGGCGCGTACTATTGTGTATTTGCAGGTATTTAGAGCTTGTTAGCTCAAATCATTGAGCAATTACGAAGAAATAAGACGCTGCAGCAGTGTTTTCAGTCGATCGACTGGCACCATTTGTCGATCGACTGAATTGCGCAGTTTACGAAGCTACATTTCACGTCCACCTGGTCGATCGACTGATCTCAGTGGTCGATCGACCACTGCTGCCGCTATATTCGTTCACGACCTCTCCCCTGCTGTGTTTGGTCGATATGCGGACCTAAGGGAGTCTTCTACTCCACTTTATTTTCCGTCGAATTAACTATTTCTTCTATTGTCTCACTTGTGCACAATTTTTACGCTTCAAAATTGTTTTCTTCGGTCTTATGCGTGGTTTTTAATTGCCTTTTCAGGTCTTTATTGGTAGCCCTGCTAGCTACTGAAACCTCCTAGCTCACGCTGGTTTGGGGAGGTTTCCTTTTCTGCGCTCAAAGTCTTGTGAGTTCCATATCTTTCCTTTGTGTCTTGCTTATTTATTTTCTCGCAAATTCCCGTTTCTCTTTTCTTTCATTATATGATTTTGCACAATGGGGACATTGTGCGATTTGGTTTGGGGAAGGGTTTTGCGCCGCATATCATTTGCTTGCATTCACGTTTAATTTTGTTTTGCATTGTATTTCATTTCTTTTATATATACAGAAAAAATTCAAAAAAATTGAAAAAATTCAAAAATTTCACAAAATGCACGTTTATTTTAGCATATAGATTGAGTCGGAACGGTAGTATTTCAAGGATGATATCGCATTTGCACCTGTTTTGCCTGAGCCTTGCTAGATTAACATGTTATTAGTAGAATCGTATAAGTGCATATCTACGAGTTTTCGTTACATTCTTGCTGAACTTGAGACTTGACTTTGAAAATTGGCAAACTACATTATATTTCTGAGAATTAGAGCCTATAACTGGTGACATTCATGACCAATTCATCTAGGAATGTGAGTAGTACTCCTTATGAGACATGTTTCCTTAATTTGCATAATTATGAATTTGATCTACTTAATTACCTGTATGCATTCGGTTTGTGGTTTGTTGAAACATGTGGAAGAGGTTTCCTTTTCTCATTTTACCCATAAGCTTCACACTGCCAAAAATACCCCTTTTTGTCCCATTACTACATCCTACATTTAGCCTCGTCCTTGTCAAGCTAGTAGTCTGCGTTTTTGGGATTGTTACTTCGTTTTTGGTGGTGTTTGCTCGTTTGAGATGTTGTTGGGAAAATGAAAAGAAGGAAAGAAAGAAACAAAAGAAAAAAAAATGAAAAAAAAAATGATTCGAAAAAGAAAGAAAAAATGAGTTCTCAGATTATTCATGCAAATGTCGATCGACTCGACCTTTTGGTCGACCGACTGAGGTTCGAAAGAAAGAGAAAGAAGTCAATTCGCATAATGTAATCCTTATCTTTTGGCGATTTTTGCTCCCATGTATTATTCATATCTTATGGGGAGTTAGTTGATTACTTTTATCTCTGGAAATTGTGAGTTTTGTGCTTGCTATAGCACCGTTTCATTTATTTGTGAGAAAGAAGTTGGATGTTGTCCTTTGGTTCCGTTTTGGTACTAGCTTGATCACCTGTACCTCCACTTTACCATAAAATGTTTTGCCTCTTCTTACCCATACCTCACATATCCCATATATACCTCGGCATGTGTCATTGGTCATCTGTTCGGTTGGAATGCATATGTACAGTTGTAGAGGTCATTTTCATATTTTATTGCTGGCATGTCCTCATAGGTCGTAGTTAGGTGAGAGTCACTACAAAATTACTTCTTTCTATCTTATATATATATTTCACCTATGCTTATTGAGTGATTTGAGCGACCCGCGAGAGTCCAATTTGATAAGTCTCTATAGTCAACGGTTCAGCAGTTTTTAACGATTTTATAATTCGTTTGCATGATTCACATTACTAATTGATTGTTGGTTGTGCATTAAATTGGTTTAGGCCTTACAGTTTGCATTTCGCTCTGAGACTGAACTCGTTCCATTAGGTCATTAGATCGAGTCTAGTTCTTGCTTGGGGACAAGCAAGGGTTTGGTTTGGGGAAGTTTGATGCGTGTCATTTATATGATGTTTTACATCCCTTTTTACACGCATTTCAGAGCTCATTCTTGTAGTTTATGCTACATTTCTCCCTATTTCCGTCTACTTCCGTATTTTGTACTTTATTGCAGAAATGTGAAGAATTCAACGGGAAATCAAGCCAAATCCGCCCCCGAGTAATCTGCATTGCAAATGACGTAAAGGAACTGCTTAAGGAACGAGCTTGGTGCGCAATCCAAGGCCCAAAAGACAAGCCCACGAGTTAAAAGAAGTCAAGTAGCAGCTCATCCAGTCGATCGACCATCACCCTCAGTCGATCGACCAATGCTCGGGTTCCGAAGCTCTTGTTTTGTTGAGGAGCATCGATCGACCAGATTATCGGTCGATCGACCGATTTCTATTCCGGCGTGAATTGAAAGACCGTGAATCTTGAAGCCCGTGAAGTTTAGGTTGAGGAAATAAGATGTTGCGTTGATTGCTATATAACGTAACATGAAACCATCAGTTTAGAGATCTAAGTTTTTATCGAAGTTTTTATCTAAGTTTTTATCGAATTTTTTATCTAAGTTTTTATCGAAGTTTTTATCTAAGTTTTCATCACAATACAGTACTTTGAGTTTTATTCATTCGGTAGTTAGGGTTTGAAACATCGGTTTGACATTGGATTTTCATGTTCTTATTCTTAATCGTTCCGCTGAATCTCGGTATTTCTTCGACCCTAATTCCAATTTTATTGTTTTACTTTCGTTGTTAGTATAGGTTTGATAGTTAGTGCCCCAAAGCCAATTATCGTATCATCACTGTTGTTATTTACTTTAAGCATGAATTCAGTAATTGTTATTATTTTCATAGTTGTTTTTACCTTCATCATGAGTAGCTAATTCTATAGTGCTAGGATGTAGGCGATTTATGGCATAGGCGGCATTAGATTAGGGAAGGCTGTTTCGCGTGTTGGTCGATCGACTGACCTTATCAGTCGATCGACTGACCTCGTAGGGTTTGTATTCGTTTTAATTGAATTTAATCTTGTATTTAACGAATCGAATGCATACGACCAGTTAGATACCTATTTCGTGACTGACCCATTAGATCGAAAGGTAGGGGAGGTTACTAGACCATCAATTAAATCGACTAAACTGTGCTAAGATCGAAAGATAGGTATAGTTTAGACCGTTAGTCACTTTTCTGGACGAGAGTTAGTATTAGTGACATTAGGGACCTATAGCGAGATCG
The DNA here is from genome assembly GCF_048544455.1 of Silene latifolia. Taxonomy (NCBI): domain Eukaryota; kingdom Viridiplantae; phylum Streptophyta; class Magnoliopsida; order Caryophyllales; family Caryophyllaceae; genus Silene; species Silene latifolia. The sequence goes on along the minus strand of NC_133537.1, from coordinate 71,903,827 downwards.
AGAGATGCTATTTGTTAAGAGTGGACCGAGAGGACCTCTTTATTTCCCGCCTTACCTGTGTTTGATTCAGACCGACTTAGTTTGCTGCCGCTAAAGCTATAATGACCCGACCATCCTAGTACCCTTCTTTTATCTGTTTAAATCGTATTTTTAGTTATTATCTTTGTTTGCTCTTAGTCTTAGACCAATTCAAATCAACCCCCATAATAGTTACCTTAGACTGAACATAAATCAACTAAAGTTTACAACTGCCTCCTTGTGGTTCGACCCTGTTACCACTAGCCTAGGTTAGTCTTAATAGGAGATTATAAATTTTATCTTTGGTACTCACAGCGACGGGTATCAGGTATGACCTAGGGGATCAACTGATCACCACCGTCGCACGACAGTAATGTCAAACTCTAGTCAGCCAACCATTACCGATATATGTTGATCAGTTGACAGTAAAAATTACTTCCCAATTGTATTCTTTAGAATGAGATTTAATAATGATATTTAAATCATGTGATCGCACTATTGTTGAGGACACATTTCCTAACAACAGTGACAGTGATAGGATTCCAAAAGAACCAGATTCTACCATTGTAATGACTATCATAGTTGCAAATCACACTATAGTTATTGAACTTATTTTTAGTAATTCTCCTAGCATTTTTCTCCTTTATTCTGGTTTCCAAGATATCCAGCACATCCAGTTTATTAGCCCACAAGAAATCAGCAATTTCTTGTTGCTTGAGGAGGTCATTACAACCTCTAATGTTCCAGGAGCAGATCTTAATGATAATTTTTATCAGGGGGTTCTTTCTCCACTATATTATCAGTAGCCTGATCAGTTTCAGCTCCCAAACTAGCAAATTGGTTAGAAATATCCACACATATAGATCCTCCATCAACATTCTGTTGTTCTGTTAGACAGTCTCTCTTCTTGGCAATTTGAGACCTCCTGCTAGCTATCTTGGGACTACTCACAGGTTGAGGGGAGCTTTTGCCTATTCCATGGCATTCTGAGTGCTTTACAGCCTGTTCAGGAGAGGAGACAACAACCAGTGTATTGGGAGAACCTTGCTTAAGACATCCTGAGTTCTCCACATCTACACCAGAAGGGATCTCCTCCACTGAAACAGCTGAGGTACCACCTAGCTCATGACTCCCTGAGCTAAGCTCCTCCTCAGGTAGTGGGTCACAAGTAGGAGTAGGGATAGAAACAGACTTGTTCACCTTTTGAGTAGTCTCAGAGCTAGCTTTGGATTGATGCCACTTGCAACTACCTAGTTGGTGCCCAAGCTTCCCACACCCAGAGCAATGGAAAGGTAACCATTCATAGATAACCCTCTGATTAGTCTGACCATGGAAAGGGGTGTTCAAGATAATATGATCAGGCAAGGTAGCAGCAACATCAGCTTCCACCATAATTCGAGCAAAAGAGAGCTTCGCTTTGCAAGTGGTATTGACATCAGCAAATAGGGGCTTCCCTATCTTGCTGGCCATTTTACTTAAGACAGTCTCAGACCAAAGAAATTGCTCTAAGTCTGGAAACAAGACCTAGACAGTCTCATTCCATTTCTTGGGTTTTTCCCCAATTCCCTGATTTGGATCAGAAACCCTAGAATTAACCCCATTTCCCTCACTAGTAGGAGCTTTAGGCAGCACAGAAACAGTAGACTCAGGTATAATGCAAGTATCAGAGACAACAACTGCAGGCTCAATAACAGGAGACACTACAACTGGACTCGGATTCTCAACAACAACAATGGCAGGATTTGTAGTAATAGTCGAAGAATTAACAACTAAGGACGCAGTAGGAACAATGGAGGAAGAGCAAGGACGTGTTTTAGAGCCAGAAGTATGAACAACATTAACAACATAGTCACTAAGAAGAACAGGGGAACGAGAAATTGTACCGTGGGTTGAAGAATTCTCAAGAGATTGAGCATGATTATCCAAGATTTTGGTACCAGTTTGATCAAGATGAGACGAGCTTTCCAATGGTGGTCTTCCTTTGGGAGGTCGACCCCTACCTCGGGCCATGGAAGCTAAGAAACGAACGAAAATGGTGATCGCAAGTTTTTTAGAGATAGAAACTTCTCTCAAGCACGGCCGAAATAATAATAATAATAATAATTTATTATTATTATTATTATTATTATTATTATTATTATTATTATTATTATTATTATTATGTGTTGGATTTAGAAAAAAAGTGTGTTTGATTTAGCAATTACATATATATCAAACACATTCTTCAAATAGATTGAGATGTAAATGATTGAGAAATTTTAAAACAAAATAGGTAACTAAATGAACAAAATAAGGAAATTATACACCAAAAGAGTTCATATATAGAGTTACAAATTATAACGTCATACTAAGGTCTCGTTTGGTTGCCCCCATAAAAATTGGTGAATTGGAAAATCCCATAATTTGAAAGATGGGAGATGTTTGGTTATCGCAAATCATGGGGTTTGTTTTTCCCATGAATTACCAACTCCTCCATTATGGAGGAGAATGAAAGAGTTTAATTACCTAGTTCCCTAGGTAATTGGAAACTCCTGTGTCAATTCAACTCCTACATGTCAACCAAACGAGTTTTGAACAATTCACAATAATTGACCAATTCATATGTTTTGTAAAATCATGGAAAATTAATTCCCGTGTTTTAGCCAAACGAGGCCTAATATTTTCTTTTTTGAAATTATTTGATTTAGTGCTTTTATGAGAGGATGGAAGAAGTGAAAGGGTAGATTTCCTATAAAGAATCCACCCAAATTGCGTGAAGATTCATGATGCATAGGATTTTTGGTGTTTTGATTACGTGGACCAGAGTTTGCAAGGGATTTGTATTTGTGCTTCTCATGATGGAGACTTGGTGACAAAAACGTGGACCAAATAAGATGAGGTTTTCGTGCATATGGAGTTGGATAAGGACCAATACCAAGTTCATACGTCAATCAACCTTATTTTTGTTGGGTGTTTTCGCATTACACATATTTATTATTGACAATTATACCACTTGTATTTCTCCATCCATTTTTTCTGTTTAATATCTCTCTAATTTATTTCTCTCATTTCACATACCTTATTTCGTTGCTATTTTTAAAAACAGATGTACTACATCGGTAAATTATTTTTACAAACACATATACGGTATTGTTAAACGTACTACATCATAAAAAAAAAGCCACTACGTACTACTGTACTACATCGAAGAAAGAAATGGGCAAATCTAGCACAATCTACGCACAACATCGATCACGCACTACTTCAGTCTAAACAGTACCACCACAACGGTGGCCACATGTGCCGACCAACTGTTGCCGGCCAACCCCACCAGACCGTCGATGCCCTTGCACCCCTTCTCTGGTGCCCCTGCACTCCTTTTCGCGTCGAACACCAATAACACCAGTACACCACCACCTTGTATCCGGCGACCCTTGTACACAAGTTATAACAGAATAATGAAATTATAAATCCTAATTATAGAAGATATAAAGAACATAACTATAGTTTGACATTATTGCGTTAATTTAATCCTATTTCCTATTGTACTACAATCTAAGAACAAAACTATAATAAAAAGTCAATTTAATTATTAATAATGGACTAATGAATTAAGAATTAGAAGAATTTGAAGGAGGTTAAGAAATTTACAATAAAGAGAAGGCAGAGAAAATTAGATCTGAAGGTTTTTAACCAAGGGTAAACAAATGGAAACTTTGATTCAAAAAGTACTGAAATGTGTAAAATTTGTACTGCGAAAATAAATTGTGTATTTTTTCCCTACTACGAAATGTTTCTCTGTTTTTGGGAATTTCGTTACTATACAAAATGGCTACCATCGGTTGGTAGAGTATGGTCCTGTTTTTTTTACACTGAAACTATCTGAACTGAACTTAATGAATCTGAACTGCACTGAACTTAATAAAACTGAAATGAACTGAAATAAGGCCCTGTTCTTTTGGGCTTAATTTTAGCTCATTTCAGCTTCATTCAGTGCAGTTCAGTTAGGCCATTCTCTTAAAAAATTAACTCTTACGTCAGTTCATTTCAGTTTAGCTCCAATAAGTTCGGTTCAGTTTAGTAAAGCTCCATTAAGTTCTGTTTCGGGTTGAAAACAATCAAGTCAGTGTTTCCCAATGCGGAGTCAGGTCAACGCGCTCCTTTTGGATGTTGAATGGTTGGAAGTCCCTCCGCCTTTATCTTTGAGCTGTGCCCGCACACGTAACACACAGGGCCTCCGGGGGAGATGGGGGGTTCCCGAGAGGCCCTCTTCGATGCCTAAGCCAGTTTGGTATCCTCAGATGTAAGCCAGGACCTTTGGTGTGAGGTCCGATCCCAGACCCTCTCTTAGTTGCTTACGATAGTCTTATTTCTAGAGAGAGAAAGTAGTTATTGTGTGTGATTGATTGACTGAAATCTTCTTGTGATTGTCGCTGGTTGTCTTCCCTTACAAGGAACATTGTTCCTAGGTAAGTACCTCCCCTTGGAAAGAATCCAAGAGAAGATATTTTTTGTGGGTAGAGGATGTGTACTTTACTTTTGCCCTAGCTATTATTCAGACCTATTTGACCCGTCGATTGGCATACAGGTCGAGTCGACTCAACGTGCCCCATCAATTTGCCCAAGATAGGATGGTGTCTGAGCCAGGCGCCGCCTGAGTATATTTACCCTTTGATGACGGGTTAACACGTCCCTGCTGCATAGGCGATTTCGTGGGAGTCTCCTCGTTTTGAATGATGTTGCGCCATGTGGCGGCTTGGGGGCTGTCCACCTACTCCTCGCGCAATCCCTTTATAAATGCCTTTAGTAAGTGAGTTCCCGGGTTGATATCTTTTGAGATTTGTTGTCGCTTTTCACTTGTTAAGGTTATAAGGAACTTAGGGCATGGATCTCTCTTGATGTAGTCGTTGAGAAGGAGTACTGTGCCCGGGAGTAGGCGGCCAGCCGGATCGGAGGAGTCGGTCACCTCTCCACTGTGTGCTCTGCTGGCGGAACTGGAGAAAGGTGAGGCGACTTCAAACCCCGTGAATCCCGAGTGGGAGCGGGTTTTGGATGCTCTTCCACGTGTTCGGAGTCGGAAAGGAGATGCTCGTGACCGAGTAATGAAGGCATTCTGGGATCTTCTCTTTGGAGATCGGAAGTCGGCCATGGTGCAGGCCGAGGCTATGCGGATTGTATCCGAGACGGCTAAGGATGAGGATTTCGATGTGGCAGAGGCGAATTTCGCCGAACTCGAGCTATATTTTTTCCAAGGCGGTAGCTCCTATATTACCAGAATCGTAATATAGGATTTTTCGTCTTCATTTGTAAGAGACTGCCTCCTGTACTTAGGAGATGAGTAACTTCTTCTGTAATCTTTGTACCTTCATCCCTTTCTTTCGCGAGATAGAAATTCTCATTCTTTTACTGCGTGTCATATGTTTATAAAAGGACTTGTCTTACTTCTTCTTAGGGTGCACTCTCTTTGGGCGCTCTGAAATTTACATTGTATCCTCTTGTTTTTGATGATGTCGATAGACGCCGGTAGTGATACACTTGTCACTCGGTCCGTTGGTGATTCATGCCCCTCTGTCGGGCAGGTCTTTACCTTCTACTATTGGGATGCTGAGTCGATCGCCGTCTCCTCGTGAATTGTCCTCTAAGACCGCTGCAGAGCTTGAGGTGGAGTTGTCCGGCCTTAACTCGACCGGCAGGATCTTTCAAAGGGAGGTGCATCGGCTGTAGTTCATGCTTCGCCGCCTAAGGACTAGTTTGCACTTGGGGCATCCAACAATGATCTCGATCAAGGCTTCTCTGAACCACTGTAGCATGGCTGTGAAGCTTGTTCGGAAGTATAGGGCGAAACTAAAGGGCCGTCTGAAGTGTCGGGTCAGCCGAGACTTGTTAGGCCGATTCTCCTCTTCTACATCAGAGAGAGGACCGGGCTCGCCGGAGTCGCCTTTCTCTCGGACGTATGACCGTCTCGCCTCAGGGACCTTTGGCAAGAAGAGATGTGTCCTATGGTCCCTTCGGTAGGCGAGCTCAAACCTTGTTCTTGAGGCGTCCTCCTTCTGTCTTCGCTTAGTAGGTGCATGTGTTCAGCCTTTTCCTTTGGTCGGCCGACATGCTTAATTTAGTCGTGATTCTCTTTTTCCTTGGGCTTCTTGGATTTAACTCATTTTGAGTCTTTGAATATCTAGCCATTTTTCCCGCTTCTTTGTAAACGTGTCGCCTTACGATTCTTCAGGGTGTTCGGTAGGGGTTGATTGCATTTACTCCATCTTCGAATTCTTTTATAAATAGAAACGTTGTTGCCTAGGGTTTTTTGCATAGCCCGTTGAGCACTTTTAGCGGAAATGGGTTTGAGAACACAACTTCTTTTCCTCTTCTTCCCTCGATTTAGGCCTCCTCCGTTGATCTCCCTTCATGGGGAGATCGGGGGCTTCTACTTTACAAAGAAAATTCTTTTCATAGAAAACAAAAATGGCCATCATGGCCCTCGTAATGTTTCCTTATGGATTTCCTCTCTCCATTACTTGTCTGGTTTTAGATGGGAATCTTGCGTAGCATCCGACCCCTGTCATAACGGCGTTGTCGGATGATCTACCACCTTGTTGCACATATCTCTTTGGGATGTACGGGATGGAAGCCGGATCGTGTCTGCTACTCCGTTGATCCGGATGGTGTCTTGACGAGGGGTGTTTCTGGGAATGCGTACCTTGTCGGCGGGATTCTACATGGAGAGCAGACTGGAGCTCTTTCAATGGACTATCGTCGGGCACTGCGTAGGCCGATCTGGGCGGTTGCGCCTGAGCGATTGGCTTCTTGGCAAGGATTTGATATCTCTTGGATGTTCATATCCTCGCTCGAGTCGCCTTGCAGTTTGTCTTCCCGATGGTTCTCCTTCGAGGGAGGTCCTTTCCTATTTGGCTGAAGCTTCACATCTTGTTTGCTTGTCCTGCGTCGGTGTCATACCTCTGGGCATGTCCTTACTTTAAGGTCGGTCCATGCCTCTGGGTTTGCATCGACATGGAGACCTGTCTCCTCATGGTTTTAGCTTCTCGGTGCCCGAAAGAGAGCTTCGGGCAAATCGGGAGGTCAGGTCGGAAGTTTTGCTCCCTGTTCCATTCGTGCCGCTACTTCTCTTGATTCTTACGGTTTTTGAGCCAATGGTGGCTCGTTCCGCAGGTTTCGGGTGAATCGTTGAGCGTAATTTGTTACTTTGTAGAAGATCTACTACTTGAAGATCCCCTGCCAGTCATCATAGATTTAGCTTTTCTTTTGCTGCTTTGCCTTTTACAGTCGGCGTATGTAACTTTTGTAATGCTCGGAATTGTATTGTATAAAATAACGATTTTCGCTGTTCTATTTATTTTTCCGTCTCTGGATCTTTGATTCTATGGGCCCTTATTCAATCATTTGAACATTTTTCATTGGGCCTCCTCCTCTTTACTACTCTAGGTAGTTGGTGTTGGAATATGTGTCCTCCGACAATAATGCGATCACAACTGTCGATCATGATGATCACATGTTTACGTCTCATTTTAAGAATACATGTGGGAAATAATATTTTACAGTCAACTGGTCCACACATATCGGTAATGATTGGCTGACTAGAGTTTGACATTACTGTCGTGCGACGGTGGTGATCAGTTGATCCCCTTAGGTCATACCTAAAGGGTAACACTCTTAATTGAATATTTAATTGATCGTATGACGATACGAGTCAATTAAATTACTTAAAATTGAGGGGCGATTTTGGAAGTAATATTTACGTATCTCATTGTAATTTGATTAAATAAGATACGGTCTAAGTAATCGAATTGTTTTATTGCTTAGATGAAATTATTGTTTATGGAAACAATTGAAACTGAATGAATAATTTATTATAAATAAAAGACGTTGTGATTTATAATTGATAAACCGTTTTGGTACAAGTAATTATGAATTACTAAGTCGATTTTCTACATGACGTATTTTTATTAATACGTTGATTTTTAATATGTTAAAGATACATGACAAATTCACATGACTAGTAACATGTGACAATTGACAAATGACAAAACATAAAATGGACCATCCATTTTATGTAAGTGCCGAAAAAATGGAGGGAATACAATGTTTAAATTGTGTTAAATTATTAAGTGGAGAGCATAATGATGATAACTAGTTTGTAGCCATGCAAACCTAGTTTTTCTTGAGAAGAATTACTTGCCCATGCATTGGCTCACTTCTCCTCTCCTCTCCTCTCTCCCCACCGGTTTTCAAAGGATAATATAGAGAGTTTTTCTCTCTAATTTTGATTATTACTTCACATATTATTTCTAGTGTAAGAAATACAAAACTCTCTATATCTTAAGAAAAACTAGAGAAATAAAAACTTCAAAATCATCCTCTCTTGGCCGAAATTACAAGAGATAAAAATAATATTTTGGGTCAATTTTAGTAAGATTTATATTGTTCTAGTTCTAATAATATTTATCTTTTAAGAGGTTATCTTGGGTATTCATCTTTGGGAGGGATTCTATCTTTGGATCCTTGTTCTTCCATTTGTAAGGAAAGCTCAAGAACAAGTGAGTAGGAGAACTCATTTGTGCCCATATATCCGAAAACTCAAAGTAAGGAAAACGATTTCTTCTTTATTCTTATTCATGTTTGCATGCATAAGATCTAAATTTATTTTATGACTAAATAGATTATCACATTGTGGACAAGGCCCTCGGGAACTGCGTCCGCGGGATCCACACTAGGCATAATCGAATCGAGGTTCTTTCGAATCGAATTAAGACAAATTAGAGTCGCCACCAAGTTTTTTGGGAACTTGGAACCGTTCAAGTCAACTTTACACCTTTCATCGAAAAGCATAAAGCCAATCGACTACGAGTGATTAAAGATAAAGACTTGTACCCTATATCACTCGATTTGAATGACTCTCGTAATCCAATGGTATTTAGACGGATCCACAAACCATAGATCTTGAGTAAGGGGTGAGGGTACGTGTTAGGAAGCCCGTAAGGACACCTAACCCCGCCCGTCAATAACGGCCTCTGCTAAGTCAAGTGTCGGATTTCAAACAAGGTCATAGCTACTACGATATATGATATGCAAACATCGTTTTCAAAACTCTAACATGTGAAGTTTCTATGTCGATTTAGATGCAACTAAACTAACTTTGTCAAAGTTGTAATTTAGCATGTGGGTTGATTGATCTAACAACATACAAAACAAAGCAAACAAGGCTTAGGGGGAATGGGGGAGCCATTGGGATCTACCCTATTACAACCCAGGCATTTCATGCCGACACAACGATAAATTAAAGATACAACTCGATCTAAAATACAACGCTACACACACGACGCAATACACGGCCATTCGGCCTAGAAAACCGTGCACAAAGGGGTGGCCCACGGCTTACATGACTCACGGCCTTGGGTCACTCCTCGTAATGTGTGCTTTAACTTAATCTCATCGAATTAGACATAGGGCTACGCACCAAAGCATGCATTAGCATAAATCGGGCCATGTTGCTTTAAACAACATGCGATTTACTACGCTCTTACATGCATTGAGGCACAACCATCTAACCAAACAAGACTAAGGTTTTTTAGAAGAAGTTTTGACTCGATAAAAGAAAACTAACTTGAAGATTACAACTCGATAACAAACGATGAATTACAAGCGACAAAGCAAATAAAGAACGAACGATGTAAAACGAACGAAATAAGAAAGACCAAAGGACACGGCCAAGCCTCATGGCCTAAAGCCACGTCCAACCCTAGGTCCTAGGTCAGGTTCATTAGTTAGATCAATTGATTGCGAAACGAGTTCGAAAGCGGGTTAGAAAACAAGTTAGAAACGACGTTGATCGATTTGAAAAGATACCTTGCAAACGCGCATTCTACACGGCCTAAAGGGGTCAAATTATGTCAAGTTCGCTAATTAATTTAACTCATCGAGTGTTAATAAGAAGGTGCTAATCACGCACTCTTATACTAACGAGAAATTAGGTGAAAGAGAGAGAGGCATTCAATTAAGTTACAGAATCGTCAGTTGATTTTTAAAGCTATGTCGATGTACCCTAAAGTGTCTAATTAGGTTATTAAATTGATCTAATGTCATCTAAACGAGTTATATGTTAACAATCAGAGGTCATATTAACATGTAAATGGTCCAGGGGTAGGTCGAATCACACGAGAGAAGAGAAGGGTCAAAAGCGAAGAGCGAAGTCAGAATTCGTTTTATTAATGCCCTACCTTGAACACGAGGATATGTAAATGAGACGGGGGTGTACGACCGGCTGATGTAGCGGTTTCTTTCCCATCTCAAGTCAACGCGGGTGTTCATGGTGGTACTTTAACTCATACTCGGACTAAACTAGTTTCATAGTTAATAAGAGCAATCGATAAACAAAAACGATAAACAAACAAAAACGAACTATAAAAAAACAAACATAAAAAACGAAATAAAAGGGAGAAAGAGGAGGATTTGATGCACCCTCAACCTACATGTATCGTTGACACCGTCTTGAGTCGTAATCGATGGTAGATTTTATCTCGAGAGGCCGTCGTCGACGAAGAAACAAAGCAAACAACACGTTTTTTGCAAATCTGGACATCAACTTTCAAACAGCGATTTCTCTCTCGTTTCACGGTGTAAATTCGATTTAAAAGATGTTTTGAAAACTAGAAATAGAGGAGAATAGAGATCTTAAAACAACCCCTGCTCGTTTTGAATTATTGGGCACGAAAAACGAGCACAAACAGAACTGGACAGACAGAAAAGCCAAAAAACAGTGTATAACACTCTGTTTTTCGACGGAATTCGTGTACTCTCAAGGGCAATTTGGCTCGTAAATATTTGTCTAATGTGTAGATGGATGTTGTATGGTTAATTTGGAACAAGAAACTCGAGTTTTGATGGAGGTTTGAAGGGAGAACGAACGGTTTCAAAGAGGACACACAAACTGATTCTCTGTTTGTATGTCGGTTTTGTCGAGGGTTTTTGGGAGGCAATTAGGGTTTGTTTCTGGAGTTTAAAGCTTGTAAGTGAAGGTAGTATGTATGGAGAAATTAGAAGAATGAATGTATGGTGAAGGGGGGGTATTTATAAGGAGTTAAGGTAGGGTTTTAGAGGGGAGAGGCAGACGGGCTCATTCGCGCATAGCTGCTGTCCAGCAGCTTTTGTGAGGGTTTGAGAGGCTTTGTGAGGGGTTTTCTTGGTGGTTAAGCTAGGGAAGTATAGGTAGGATACTAGGGTATGGTTTAGGGTTAATGGGCACGGGTTTTGCAGGTGTTTGGAGCGGGTTTTGGACTCGGGTTTGAGCTGAACGAAAACAGGGGGCTGTTTGTGTCGTGTTGTTTGGGGCCTGTTTTGGAGTGTTGGAGACGGGTTTTGTGGAGGGGTTTCATGGTGGTTTTGGACGTGGGAATGGTGGGTAGTGTGGATTATGGGTTGGTGGTGATGGGTTGCGGGTTTGGACCAAGTTTGGAGCAAAACAAACAGGCTATGTTGAACACGGGTTGGGAAAGAGTTGGGCTATGTTGGGGGGCTTGGGACGAGATTTGGGATGTGGATAAGGGGGGTCGAACTGGGATTGGATGGGTAGAGGCCTAGGTTGGTTAGTGTACTCGGGATTCGTGCCAACTCGTAAAGAAAACGAGCTCAAAAACCGAGCTATAATCGAGCTCCAAAACGCGTGGTTAAAAAACGAGTTCTTTTCGATTTTTAAATCGATTTTTCAAATCGATTAACACATTAAAATAAATGATTTCTCAAATCAAATATATTCATAAAATGATTTTTCAAATCAAATATTTATTTTATTTTCAATAAAATAAACTTGAGAAAATAAATTCAAAATAAAACAATAAAATGAATTTACTTAAAAAAACATTAATTTAAATATCATTTAAATTAGTAAAATACTCCGTCGACAACGCTCATTCTACATCTTAAAACGAACCCAAATAATGACAATGACAACTAAAGAATACATGTGTCCTATCATCATCGGGTGTTTGTCGGGTTCTCTATAAATTCCAATATCGACGGATACGGGTATCTACAGAGCCCCCAATTTGACTGAGGCTTGGAAAAGGCGAAAGTCAAAGTATACCCCAGGTCCCTCTCGACCTGAGGATTATGCGGGTCGTTTATAGTCCATTAGACTTGCGTATATAAGCTCGCCAGCCATAAGAAGAGATCATATCTGAAACTTCGTCGGGGATTAACTCTTGCTTCTGTTGCGTCGAATTATCATCGTTGGTCGTCGACCCATAAAATTGCATATATGGTGGGTTGAACCTTATCCTCGGGCGCCTACGTATCCGTTTCCGACGGAATAAAACCCGCGTCGTAGTTCGGCAACTGCTGACACTTACCCAAAGTTTATCATCTGCTGGCATTTGTCCGAAATTCATCATCTGTTGACACTTGCCCAAAGTTTATCATCTGCTGGCAGGTGCCAAAATGGGACGGGACTTTCCGAGGAGGTTGCCGCCACTTTCATCATTTGCTTTCAGCTGCGGAATTCTTCCATTTCATACTCTTGTATTGAATTGAATTCTGAGTGGATGTCATCCTTTTCATCTTGATAATGGTCTCTGAAGCCAACGGCTTCAGAGCCCCCAGTTTGCAATGGCTCTAAAGTCGGAGACTTTAGAGCCCCCAGTTGAAGCATATCCTGCTACATTTGAAACATAGAAAATGTACGAGCAATAATCATCACTTAAGTACATTTGGATCATCGATCTTGAAATTGGATCATTTGAAAGATTGGGTCATCGACCCGAAAATTGAATTTGAAAATTTTGAAAAACTGGGTCATCGATCCGAAGTTTAAATTTGACATCACTTGGTATGTTGGGCCATCGACCCTTCAAAAATTGAATTGGAAAATTTTGAATGATTGGGCCATCGACCCGAAAGTTTAATTTTGAAAATTTTGAATGATTGGGCCATCGACCCGAAAATTGAATTTTGAAAATTTTGAATGATTGGGCCATCGACCCGCAAATATTCTACTACTTGGATCATCTATCCACAATTCGCAAAAAGTTTTTGGAATTTTGAAATTTTGAAATTTTTGAAATCGAACCTTTGATGGGTGAGCATGAAACACGACTCAGACACTCTGTATGACCCGTAAATAACGTGGGCGTAGCCCGCTACCGTAAAACAAAAAAGGAAAATAAAACCCTAAGTGTGCACGGGCTTTAATTCAATTATTGACTTATTGGGGGTAGAAAGGTAAATTAGCCAATCCGGCGCACCCAAAAGATGACAAATGGGAATCACAAGGTTGTCGGACTTGGGACGGAGATATCGTATGGCATAGGCGTGCTCCCGAGGGTACATGAGAATCAAGATCACTTGGCATTGACAAGGTGGATTAAAATCACAGAGCAACAGCGTTAGCCTCGCCTAGACACTAAACACAGACTGATTTTATGAGAACAGTTGGACATCACACATCACTCTTGTTGGGAACATTCTGCCACTCTTCTCCTCGCCTCCTTTCTTTTTAGCGAGTATTCATCATTTCTTGCCACCGCCTTCTTTCTTTTCAGCGGGCTTTTACTATTTTTCTTCCACGCCTTCTTTCTTTTCAGCGGGTTTTTCATATTTTCTGTTCCCAACAAAAACCCACATCTATTTGACTCAGCATCTTTGCCTACACCGTTCGATAAAGCTCATTCTGAGACTTGATACTATTCATCTGAACATATATCCTTATCCTAGCTTACATCGAGTACTAAGACCAACTCAAACAAAGGTGGCTTCATTTGGACTTGGTTAAGACCCATAAGAAACTGACAAGATGACAACTTGGATGATGGGTGGATTGAATCCCTTGTTCAGAAGGACTGCCTACGTATTCACGTGGAGCGAAATCAAATCCGACGTAGTTCGATCATGGTGCATAAACATGGCATTTTGATTGTGTGTACACACTCCAAAGTTTCACCTAAGGTATCATGTCATATCTCATTCTAGCCTGTAAAGTACCGTTAAATCCCGTGTCTAGGGTTGGTACAAAAGGTTGTGGTTCTTTGGGATGTGGAGCTTGGTAATAACAAGTTGGAATGGTTAACCATCATTCTGAAGGTTTGTTTTGTGGTGCTAAGGCCAAGGGCTATGGCTGCTGATGTGGTTGGAATGGGTGTCTCGGGTTTGATGAACCACGAGTGCAAATGGGTTGAAAAATGATGTGGGTTCAAATTTCCATGTCTGGACCCTAAAGGCTGGGTGTAACAACACAAGCGGAATAATTCTCAAAATTCCCGACTATCCCTTTGTAACTGTCTCAGGAAGGACTTAGAGGGTAAAGAGGTTACTACTTAAGCTTTTGGGCTTCGCCCATTGAACTTCAACTATAGGTAATTGACTTGACTTCTGGCTTCTGTAACTTCGACATTCAACCAAAAGCATTCTGCAATAACTTCAACATCTTTTTTTCTTTTTCTTTCATCACTTTTCTTTTTTCATTTTTCTCTTCTTTCATCCTTTTTTTTTCATCTTTTCATTCTTTTTCATTTTTTTCCTCTCTTTGAAAATGATCTTCTGTTCATTCTCTTAGTCACAAATGGATACACCTTGAAAACTGGGCTTCACCAACTAATTTAGGTCAGAATTAACAAATTCTTGTTACAACGGGTTGGTCTCTTCTCTCTTTGAGAGGGGATGATTTTATGGGGAAAAGGCTTGCCTTCTGTCATCGATGGAAACAAGGAGCTAGTCTGGGTTCGTCATAGAATCATCTAAAAGCTTGTGTTAAGCATTGGTTTTGAAGGAGGTATTCTACCGCCAGACATGGAATAGGTAAAGGAATCAAACACAAGATCCTAGTGTACCTTACATTTTGAAACGAGACATATTTCCACCCCAGGGATGCCTTTGAGTGTGTTGTGCATTTTATCATGTTTCAGAATGATTGAGGATTGGAAACAAGACATATTTGGAAACGAAACTGCAACTTTTTATTGGAAAGACAAATGCTTAACAGACTCGAAGGAACGATTCCTAGGACACACCCTAGGTCATCGCGGAACAAACGACTCAACTTCAGGAAAAGAAAGTCCTAGACTCGACTCGACTAAAATAAGAAAACAGATCCCGACTCATAATTTCAAATCTGGTCATGAGCTTTCTCTTGTTCAGCTGTCAGCTTAGATGCTCGGCTCTTGTCCTTGATCCCTTTGATGGTCGGCCTCCATCTCGAGGTAGTCCTCTGAGGATCTACACCAGTGATGAAGGTTGGTGAATCGAATTGTCTTTTATTAACTTTGTTAACGAGAGGAGTACATTCTGGAGCAAGACTCCCGACTTGAATTTCATTTTTCGGGTTTGGCAAGAATTCAAAGCAATCCGCAAATATCTTCCCGATAAACACCCCTTTCAAGTGACATGGGCGGATAAGATGGGAATAATCTACATTGTCTTCGACAGAAACAAAGTTGGCGTGATCGCCAAATGGATTGGTGATGTTATTGGGTTTTATGGTTGGGATTGGGAGCGTTCCATTCTCAATCATGTCTTGAATTTCGTGCTTCAGTCGATAACACTTTTCAGTATCATGGCCTTTCCCTTGATGAAAGGCACAGTAGGCATTTGGTTTATACCATTTACTTTGTTGATCAGCAGGAGGGTCCGGAGTTGGACCAATAGGCTTCAGCTTTCCTTGGGCTATGAGCCTTTGGAGAGCGTATGTATAAGTGCATCCGATATCGGTGAATGCCCTCGGAGCTTGGCGCGGAGGCCTTTTTGACTGTCCATCTAAGAGATTGACAGTTTCAACAAAGTGGGCCGCTGCTGGTGCTTTTGCTTTAGATGACGAGGCCCCTTGGTATCCTTTTGGCTTCTCAGCTTCAGCCATTCGGACATCATCCTCTACCTTTATCCCGATTCTTATCAATTCTTTGAAAGAACCAAAATTCTGGTATTTCAGAGCATTACGGTAAACAGGTCGTTAATTCTTTACGAACTTATCTACCATTTCAACTTCATCAGGCTTTCTGGCTAGTTTCACGCTTTCAGCGTGCCATCTTGTGAGGAATTCAGTAAAGCCCTCTTTTTCCTTCTGTGTCATTACTTCCAAAGTCCATATGTTGGTTTGAATCTCAACATTATCAGCATAGTGCTTACAGAACTCCACCGTAATATCTTCGAAAGTGGGGAAGTTCTTAAGGTCAAGATTATAGAACCACGCCTTCGGGTGTTCATCCGAGATTGGGCAAAAATTTCGAGAGAGCATATCGCAGTACTCCCTTCAGTGCTAAGTACCCTTTATAGGCCTTAACATGGTGGATCGGATCTTCGGTGCCCTTGAACTTTGGGGTGTCATGAGTACCATGTTCGTGGGCAACTTATCTGAGCCGGGGCATAGGCCCTAGCATTCTCATAGTGGATGTTCTTCCCCCGGAGAGTTTCGAGACGGTCTTCGATGAACTTGAACCGTTTCTCCGGATCATCGCCGAGGTGGGGTAGATAGAGGGGAATCTTCACCCAGCTTAGATTCGATTGCATCCATGCTGGTCATCATGAGGTTCACGGCCTCAGTGAGCTTGTTAACAGCATCTTCCATTGCTTGACGTCGGGTTTTTGGCGGCCTTTCTACAAGAAAACCCCGAACCGAGTCAATATTTAAAGTAAGAGCCCCTGCACACTTAAGGACACGACACCAACTTGACTCAAGCAAAGACTCGACTTGAGACTGACTAACCAAAAGGTTCGACTTACGGTTGGATTTAGACCTTGATTCATTTTAGACTCGACAAGACGACATGACTCAAGTTGTCATAGCTCGGTTCTAAACTGGACTCGGTGTGACTAAACCCGTGATTGGACCAACATAGTCCTTAGGTTCGAGTGAAACATCCTAAAGGGCCTAGCTTGGACGCTTCTGTGGACTATCCTAGACCAAATGGTCGACCAACATGACTCAAAACCCAAGAGGTGAGCTTGGGTGACCCAACAGGGTCGTGTTCTAGACTCTTGGAACGAAAAAACGTCTGGCCTAACACGGCCCTGATCCGGACACGACTCGACGCATTTCATGCTTGGTTAAGGTTCGAGAAATATTTTGGATTTGAATTTGGAAAAAAAAAACGAAGGATTGATTTGAAAATGAGATTTGAAATGGGCATCATGCCGGCTATAAAAGCTCATTTTGGCCGAAAATTCCAGTCCTATTTGGGCAGCATTCCGCGTTTTGAAAATCATGCTATTTTGAAAGTAAGTTGTTCAAAAGTTCGGTTTTGAAGTTGACATGGAAATTTTGAAAAGACTCGGAAAAAAAACACCTTGCACATTGTCATTCTCATGTTATAAGGATGTATGCTCCTAGACATCTCTAAGTCTCGGCAAGTCTTCTACAAGAAGGTCTATGCCCTCCATCCTTTTTGGGTCTTATAGAGCAAGGGCCTTTAGGTAGAGTACCTAGAAGAGCGTCCCCACCATCAAGAACCACGACGAGGAGGAGCGGAAGCAAGCAATGTGCAAGTTCCTGGCATAGTGGGACGTCGCCCCCCACGCATCACAAAGAAACGCTGGGACGGCCTGGGAAAGTCCTTAAGGGTTTATGCATGAATCGTAGCACTATGAGTAATGTTTTACTTTCCAATACTTTCTTTTCAAGTTTCACCTCGGAGGAAAAGACCCTAGAAACAAAGTTTAACTAGTCCTCTTTTCCCCAGCGGAGTCGCCAAACTCTGGACAAGGCCCTCGGGAACTGCGTCCGCGGGATCCACACTAGGCATAATCGACTCGAGGTTCTTTCGAATCGAATTAAGACAAATTAGAGTCGCCACCAAGTTTTTTGGGAACTTGGAACCGTTCAAGTCAACTTTACACCTTTCATCGAAAAGCATAAAGCCAATCGACTACGAGTGATTAAAGATAAAGACTTGTACCCTATATCACTCGATTTGAATGACTCTCGTAATCCAATGGTATTTAGACGGATCCACAAACCATAGATCTTGAGTAAGGGGTGAGGGTACGTGTTAGGAAGCCCGTAAGGACACCTAACCCCGCCCGTCAATAACGGCCTCTACTAAGTCAAGTGTCGGATTTCAAACAAGGTCATAGCTACTACGATATATGATACGCAAACATCGTTTTCAAAACCCTAACATGTGAAGTTTCTATGTCGATTTAGATGCAACTAAACTAACTTTGTCAAAGTTGTAATTTAGCATGTGGGTTGATTGATCTAACAACATACAAAACAAAGCAAACAAGGCTTAGGGGGAATGGGGGAGCCGTTGGGATCTACCCTATTACAACCCAGGCATTTCATGCCGACACAACGATAAATTAAAGATACAACTCGATCTAAAATACAACGCTACACACACGACGCAATACACGGCCATTCGGCCTAGGAAACCGTGCACAAAGGGGTGGCCCACGGCTTACATGACTCACGGCCTTGTGTCACTCCTCATAATGTGTGCTTTAACTTAATCTCATCGAATTAGACATAGGGCTACGCACCAAAGCATGCATTAGCATAAATCGGGCCATGTTGCTTTAAACAACATGCGATTTACTACGCTCTTACATGCATTGAGGCACAACCATCTAACCAAACAAGACTAAGGTTTTTTGGAAGAGGTTTTGACTCGATAAAAGAAAACTAACTTGAAGATTACAACTCGATAACAAACGATGAATTACAAGCGACAAAGCAAATAAAGAACGAACGATGTAAAACGAACGAAACAAGAAAGACCAAAGGACACGGCCAAGCCTCACG
The DNA here is from genome assembly GCF_048544455.1 of Silene latifolia. NCBI lineage: Eukaryota > Viridiplantae > Streptophyta > Magnoliopsida > Caryophyllales > Caryophyllaceae > Silene > Silene latifolia. The sequence goes on along the minus strand of NC_133537.1, from coordinate 71,885,094 downwards.
GCCTAAAGCCACGTCCAACCCTAGGTCCTAGGTCAGGTTCATTAGTTAGATCAATTGATTGCGAAACGAGTTTGAAAGCGGGCTAGAAAACAAGTTAGAAACGACGTTGATCGATTTGAAAAGATACCTTGCAAACGCGCATTCTACACGGCCTAAAGGGGTCAAATTAGGTCAAGTTCGCTAATTAATTTAACTCATCGAGTGTTAATAAGAAGGTGCTAATCACGCACTCTTATACTAACGAGAAATTAGGTGAAAGAGAGAGAGGCATTCAATTAAGTTACAGAATCGTCAGTTGATTTTTGAAGCTATGTCGATGTACCCTAAAGTGTCTAATTAGGTTATTAAATTGATCTTATGTCATCTAAACGAGTTATATGTTAACAATCAGAGGTCATATTAACATGTAAATGGTCCAGGGGTAGGTCGAATCACACGAGAGAAGAGAGGGGTCAAAAGCGAAGAGCGAAGTCAGAATTCGTTTTATTAATGCCCTACCTTGAACACGAGGATATGTAAATGAGACGGGGGTGTACGACCGACTGATGTAGCGGTTTCTTTCCCATCTCAAGTCAACGCGGGTGTTCATGGTGGTACTTTAACTCATACTCGGACTAAACTAGTTTCATAGTTAATAAGAGCAATCGATAAACAAAAACGATAAACAAACAAAAACGAACTATAAAAAAACAAACATAAAAAACGAAATAAAAGAGAGAAAGAGGAGGATTTGATGCACCCTCAACCTACATGTATCGTTGACACCGTCTTGGGTCGTAATCGATGGTAGATTTTATCTCGAGAGGCCGTCGTCGACGAAGAAACAAAGCAAACAACACGTTTTTTGCAAATCTGGACAGCGACTTTCAAACAGCGATTTCTCTCTCGTTTCACCGTGAAAATTCGATTTAAAAGATGTTTTGAAAACTAGAAAGAGAGGAGAACAGAGATCTTAAAACAACCCCTGCTCGTTTTGAATTATTGGGCACGAAAAACGAGCACAAACAGAACTGGACAGACAGGAAAAGCCGCGAAAACAGAGTGTATAACACTCTGTTTTTCGAGGGAATTCGTGTACTCTCAAGGGCAATTTGGCTCGTAAATCTTTGTCTAATGTGTAGATGGATGTTGTATGGTTAATTTGGAACAAGAAACTCGAGTTTTGATGGAGGTTTGAAGGGAGAACGAACGGTTTCAAAGAGGACACACAAACTGATTCTCAGTTTGTATGTCGGTTTTGTCGAGGGTTTTTGGGAGGCAATTAGGGTTTGTTTCTGGAGTTTAAAGCTTGTAAGTGAAGGTAGTATGCATGGAGAACTTAGAGGAATGAATGTATGGTGAAGGGGGGGTATTTATAAGGAGTTAAGGTAGGGTTTTAGAGGGGAGAGGCAGACGGGCTCATTCGCGCATAGCTGCTGTCCAGCAGCTTTTATGAGGGTTTGAGAGGCTTTGTGAGGGGTTTTCTTGGTGGTTAAGCTAGGGAAGTATAGGTAGGATACTAGGGTATGGTTTAGGGTTAATGGGCACGGGTTTTGCAGGTGTTTGGAGCGGGTTTTGGACTCGGGTTTTGAGCTGAACGAAAACAGGGGCTGTTTGTGTCGTGTTGTTTGGGGTCTGTTTTGGAGTGTTGGAGACGGGTTTTGTGGAGGGGTTTCATGGTGGTTTTGGACGTGGGAATGGTGGGTAGTGTGGAGTATGGGTTGGTGGTGATGGGTTGCGGGTTTGGACCAAGTTTGGAGCAAAACAAACGGGCTATGTTGAACACGGGTTGGGAAGGAGTTGGGCTATGTTGGGGGGCTTGGGACGAGATTTGGGATGTGGATAAGGGGGTTCGAACTGGGGTTGGATGGGTAGAGGCCTAGGTTGGTTAGTGTACTCGGGATTCGTGCCAACTCATAAAGAAAACGGGCTCAAAAACCGAGCTATAATCGAGCTCCAAAACGCGTGGTTAAAAAACGAGTTCTTTTCGATTTTTAAATCGATTTTTCAAATCGATTAACACATTAAAATAAATGATTTCTCAAATCAAATATATTCATAAAATGATTTTTCAAATCAAATATTTATTTTATTTTCAATAAAATAAACTTGAGAAAATAAATTCAAAATAAAACAATAAAATGAATTTACTTAAAAAAACATTAATTTAAATATCATTTAAATTAATAAAATACTCCGTCGACAACGCTCATTCTACATCTTAAAACGAACCCAAATAATGACAATGACAACTAAAGAATACATGTGTCCTATCATCATCGGGTGTTTGTCGGGTTCTCTATAAATTCCAATATCGACGGATACGGGTATCTACACACATATATGAATATGTTAAATAATGAGATATATATATTTCTATCAAGCGGTATCATGAGCCTTAGGTTGTTTGCATGCAAATCGGTTATTGTTTTTCCGAGTTATACGATTAACAAAGAAAACTTATAAATTTGTGTTTATTATGATATATCCCGAAATTAATTATTCATGTTAAATTTTCTGGTCCTAAAATGTTTTTAGGATATTTTGGTTTATTTATGGATTTTTATTGTTCATTTTATATAATAATGGCATTAAAATATGATTTTTATGATAAAAATGTCATTTTTGGACTAAAAATAGCTAAGCTTTGTTTTTTCCAGTGGTTTTTGGATATGTTTTCACATATATTATCTATTGATGACCTGCAAATTGTCATAATAAAATGAGTTGTTATGCTCGAAATATAGATTTTTCAAGTTAAAATCGCATTTAAATGGAAAAATAGGTTAATATGAGTTATATTTCGAATCTGGTCATAAAAATTTAGTATGTTGTCACATGAAATTTTAGAAGATGTGTGTAAAATAATTGGCTATAATGAAGTCTTTATGCATGATTTATGAATTTTTGATGAAAAATCACATAAATAGTGACTTTAATTAGTAAAAATTGCTAAAACATACTTCATGACTAAGGAAAAACGTCACATGTTGCATTTTATCACATATTTCAGATCTAAATTAAAAAGTTGATAAAAATAATTTTTCTCATATTTTTATGGTTATAATTGATAAATCCGATAAACCGCAACATTGTTTTTCCTCGATAAATTTTCGAAATTTTTAACCTATGTTTTTGAACATTATTAGTGTCATGGTATTTTTCTAGAATATTCATGAGTTTAAAATTTCAAATTTCAAATTTATTTGAAATTTTTATGATTTAATTTGAAGTTTATGACATTATTTTGTATTTTTAGCCCAATTATGAACAATATTAAGAAATATAAGTTAATTATTGTCAATATGTTAGTGGAGACTAATTTTGAGTCCTAATTTTGTTAGGGTAATTAACTTGTACATAAATATGAATTTATGTAATTATTGTGATTATAAAAATTTAAATCACGCAAATCCGTAAAAACCGATTAATATACGATATTGGCTCCTTAAAGGCAATTTAGCATAAAAATTGGGCATGTTCATACATATTATAATGCTGAATTTTATTTATGATTGTCATAATTTTATTTTTATGTAATTTTGAATTATGTAATTTTACTTAGTATGGCCTTAGTTTTAATTGATATTACCCGAAATGTATGGGAATATCGATTCGGTTGTAATTTTTGTGATCTCGTATCACCGTTTTGTAATTTAATATATTTATTTTTATTTTTAATTACAAATGTATAATAGGAAATTATGTAATTTATTATGTAATTTATTTATTCCGGAGTTCCTTAAAGACGGTGCCACTCGAGAAGGCGATCCATTATAGAAAGTGTTGCCTTAAAATGCGTGCCAAGACCGAAGTTCAAGGGACCAAAGGAGTTGGTTTCCGAATTTGTAATAGTTTATTAGATTTACTATTTTAGGAAGGCCATACTAGGATTTTATTTATGCATTGCATTTTATTTATATGTTACATACATCGCTAAATCGCCATAAATAAAACATGCATTATCTTTTAAATCGAGTTTATCGACCGTGTCAATTATAATTATCGTAGTTCACCACTTTAGTTCACTTAAAACGTGATAGATAGTAAATTGACATGACCTCTCGCTAAAATAAACAATTGAGACTTAGCCTAACCAAAAAGTAGAAACCATGAAAACCTATTTCGTGAGGGAGTGCACTCGGCTTTACCGGGGTACAAACCTTGTTACGTAGGGGAAGTGGGTGATAAATGTCTACCCACCGAATTTATAAAGATGAGGGTTGTTTTCGGCTTTACCGATGCCCAAGTTGATGTAAATTTGGATCATGGACACATTTATTCGAAATTTGGGTTGAACTCAACGAAAGTATTCTCGACGGTTGCCGGATGTGTTTCGGGCTAAAGATAAATTTTAATGTAAATTTATCGACCAAGAGTTCTAAAAGTAGAATCGATTAAAAAGTTAATCCACTGAGTTATATTTATAAGGGTTGTATTCGGCTTTACCGATGCCTAAGTTAATATGAATTTGGGTCTTGGAATCATTTATCAAGTTGGGTAGAGGTCACTAGATAAATGCAATAAAACTTGTTTAAATTAAATTTTACGAGTGTTGTTATTATTTTGAAAACGACAAATGTTTGTTCCTTCTATTTTCGTTTTGTAGATCACTTTTATTTCTCATAACAAATGGCCGCACCAAGCACAAACGCCACACCTCTCACTAATGCTTCATGGCTCCGATCCTTCATGGATCGTTGTAAACTTGAAAAGAATGGGTCAAATTTCTCCGATTGGGATGTCCAACTCAAATTAGCCGCCCAAGGTGACGACAAGCTTCGTTACCTCACCGAGGCCTCTCCACCCGAACCTAATGCTAGGTCGACTGCCCCCACTAGGGAAGCATATGAGGCTTACCACAAAGAGTCCGCCGCAATGAAAAATGTGTTGATTTTCGCAATGGAGGCGGATCTCCAAAGGAGAGCCTTTAAAATGGGCACCGCTAATAAAATTTTTTCCAAACTTGTGACAATGTTTTCATGAACTCCGAGGATCGTCCAATATGAGGCGGCCTCGGCATTCTTTGATCTCGATTTCAAGGAGGGCGAAAAGGTTAGCCCTCACGTGCTCAAATTGTTGGAGCTAGTCGAGACTTTGAAGATTCAAAAAGTTGAAATCCCCAAAGAGCTCATTGTAGATAGGATTCTACACTCCTTATCCAAAGTCAAAGCGTATGTTCAATTCCGGGTGAATTTTAACATGCAAGACAAGGACGTGTCTCTTGAAGAGTTGCACAAGTTACTTGTGCAAGCCGAAAGAGACATGGGGTTAAATGTTAACCCACCTAAGGATGTGCTTAACATAAGCACCAAGAGCAAGGGGAAGTTCAAGAAGAATGGGAAAAAGGGTAAGAGGCAAGCTCCCATGTCCACCAAGGCTAAGACTTTTGAAACTAGAACTTCCAAGACCAAGAAGGGTCCTCTTGACAAATGCCATTATTGTAATGGTGTTGGACATTGGAAGAGGAATTCTTCCAAGTATCTTGGTGACATCAAAGCTGGAAAAATCACTCCAGTAGGTAAATGACTATCCTTTCTTTTATGTTTCTAATTCAACTATGGTATTTTGATACAAAGTTGTGATAATGTATCCCCTTTTTACTGTAAATAGGGCCTCCTCCAAGCAAAGACAAGGGAAAGGAAAAGCAAGCTTGAGAAATCATCAAGGAGCTAGGAGTAGCTTCCAATGAAGCTTGGCTTTTTTATTATTGTCTTATTTAAGTTATGTTTCGGATTTTAAAACTATTTTGATTTCCATGTTCGACATGGAAATGGTTGATCCTTTCTAAACAATTGTTGTATTTTGGATTTTGGTGGCTTGTTTGCAACCCAAGTCACCCCTTTTATCGTATCTCCTTGTTCTAAAAATTCGTCTTTATATGCTTGCACATAGAAACATATGATCATCTACTTAAAGTGATCTAATAGACAACTATAATGATGGGATTCATTATATGTCCACAAGCTTAAGGCTTGTGTATGATCAATTATAAAGTGATGTTGAGTTGATGAACTCTCCTAAAGGAATGTCAATCACCAAGTACACTCTTCAAATCTAAAACTATTAGTCAATCCATGAGATACTCCTCCTTGTACTTCAAAATCATTATTTGTGTCTCATAAGCTATCTTTGAATATCTAGTATATTTATTATAAAGATAGAGTGGGAGAAAAATGAAGACACAAAGAATACAAAGATAAATTGTATACTTGAGTAAATGAGATCTACGAAAGAAAGAATGATTTGTATACCTAAATAAAAGTATACACGAATAGATGAGATCTATATAAAAGTATACATGAATAGATGAGATCTATGGTCTCGAATAGATGAGATCTACATGACAAAAGAGACCAAGTGAAGTAATCAAAAGAATATGTTCTTAAGATAACTACACGAGGAGACCAAAAGAAAGTTTGGAAGAAAATGACTAATGAAAAGTCTTAACAAGAGATTTGGCTAGTTTATGAACAGCATTTGACCAAGAGTTTCAATATTGATATTTACTTAAGAGCCTAAATGAAACAAAGTTCCATCCTTGAAAATAAATGAGATTTATGACTAAAAGTTGCAAAAAAAGATATGCCGATATCTAAAAAAGCTAAGTTAATTGTTAACCACGCTAGTGTCATTACTTAACCTCATTATGTGAATGAAATGGTTAAACCTCCTTCCGGAAAAGAGTATTTTGAGAAGGACGTGTATTAAATGAAATTCACATTTAAATAATGACATTGCTACGCATCATTATAAAATGAATGAGTTAGAGATCAAAATCTCTTTCCATATGTTTAAGACTGAAACGTTTTCAAAATAGGTATTTTGAAAAGTTATGTTGGGAACATTATTGGTTTTATCTTAATAACTTGGCAAAGCAAAATGTATTTCAATTCTTGAAATGTTTCAATTGAATAGTCAATTTTGAAACATGTGGAATTGAGTGGGAGTTTGAAATTATCATGTGAAGACATGGAATTTAGTGGGAGCAATCATCTTGTAGAATTTATAACTCATTACTCATTGAGAATGACGAGCTAGTACTATCTTTCACAAAGAAGTATTTAAGTTTTCAATTCTGGATGAAAATGGACTATGATGAATCCAATCACATCATGAGATGTTGTTTAGATATTGAGATATACACATCAAATCAACGAGAAACGTAGGTTATTCATGTCAATGAAAATGGAATTGCCATTAGCAGTCATGTTCATTCATTGAACCTAAGAATGGTTGATCACATGATTAAAGATTACGAATGTTTCCTCCATTAGTATAATCATGCACGTGTCCAATAATGAATCATATGCTTAAGAGCATGATGAGTCATTGGTAAGCCATAGAAGAATCGTCATGAATTCTCGAGGAGAACTAATGAGCTATTCTAATGTTTGACAGAACACTCTGTTATGTGACAAGAAGTTGCACATATTGAAGTTCGAACACACGTAAGGATTTATGACAATCCTAAGCTATTAAGCTTAAAGAGAAATAAGAAGTTGGAAAGATACGAAGCTATAGTAAGAAGTTACTCCAAACTAATATTTTCTAATATGCTAGGACTTATGAGAAGTGCTAGGCTAATCATCTTGACAATTGTTGCAAGACCCTACAAAACGTATACCTGGTGCGTTACGAGTTGGTAGAACACTTGACCAGTGCAAGTTATATCATCCACCGAAATTTGTTTGTTATGTGATAAACAACAAGAAAGTTCTTTCAAAATAAAGAACCTAAACCTAGGTTGGGAACCTAAATGTGCACTTGGTAAGGTTCATGCTATGACAGATAACATCAATATAAAGGAAAATGCAATACAAGAAGTATGAACACATGGACACATGATATGTTAAACTTCTATTGAAATCGACTAGTGTTTACACACTTAAGATATACATCACAAGGTTGTAATATGGTATTGACAACCCGAATGTGATGTCGACATTCGTCGTTTGAGTTATTATTAACACACCTTATACTTTGTTACATCCAAACGGGTTGTAGAGACAATTGAACCCCGTTAAAGTGAACACGGATTAGCATTGTATTCGCCCATAGCCACTTACATTAGGCGACGTCTCGAAGTGACTAGATTGTGATGCGATTGATGGCAAGTTCAAGTGCCATGGATTCATGTGAGATGACTAGTCGATCACATAGGCAGACTGTTAGGAACATCTTGTCGGGCTAATGACCGCTTATAGAGTTCTGGCAAATTTATATAGCCTGGTCTTGGCGAGAGCTACTATAGTATTCTAATAAGTCGATTCTTTTGACTAAAGACTATTTGCCTAAGGTGGTACAGTTACAGATTAACTTTGATTTATGTTACTACGACCTTCGTAAATGGGGTCAAATGGGCATATTTTGGGTTATGATAGCTGTGGCTAGTCAAAGGGAATAAGTGCGATAGGAATTGTCCACCCCTTGTCAGGGTTATAACAATATCTCAGGGCCACTCGAGGAGTAATGAACTGGAAATGCGTGGCCACGCTCGGAAGGTATCTATGGTAGATAAATACGGTCAATCAGTTATTCTCCAGATCGAGGAAACCACTCTCGATATGATCACTTGCAAGTATGACATGAAAGACACCTTGCATTGAGTGGGAGATAGTAATAGGACAAGAGAATTGGTGACGCACACTTGTCGAGGACAAGTGGGAGATTGTTGGAATATGTGTCCTCCGACAATAATGCGATCACAACTGTCGATCATGATGATCGCATGTTTAAGTCTCATTTTAAGAATACATGTGGGAAGTAATATTTTACAGTCAACTGGTCCACACATATCGGTAATGATTGGCTGACTAGAGTTTGACATTACTGTCGTGCGACGGTGGTGATCAGTTGATCCCCTTAGGTCATACCTAAAGAGTAACACTCTTAATTGAATATTTTATTGATCGTATGACGATAGAGTCAATTAAATTACTTAAAATTGACGGACGATTTTGGAAGTAATATTTACTTATCTCATTGTAATTTGATTAAATAAGATACGGTCTAAGTAATCGAATTGTTTTATTGCTTAGATGAAATTATTGTTTACGGAAACAATTGAAACTGAATGAATAATTTATTATAAATACAAGACGTTGTGATTTATAATTGATAAACCGTTTTGGTACAAGTAATTATGAATTACTAAGTCGATTTTGTACATGACGTATTTTTATTAATACGTTGATTTTTAATATGTTAAAGATACATGACAAATTCACATGACTAGTAACATGTGACAATTGACAAATGACAAAACATAAAATAGACCATCCATTTTATGTAAGTGCCGAAAAAATGGAGGGAATACAATGTTTAAATTGTGTTAAATTATTAAGTGGAGAGCATAATGATGATAACTAGTTTGTAGCCATGCAAACCTAGTTTTTCTTGAGAAGAATTACTTGCCCATGCATTGGCTCACTTCTCCTCTCATCTCCTCTCTCCCCACCGGTTTTCAAAGGATAATATAGAGAGTTTTTCTCTCGAATTTTGATTATTACTTCACATATTATTTCTAGTGTAAGAAATACAAAACTCTCTATATCTTAAGAAAAACTAGAGAAATAAAAACTCCAAAATCATCCTCTCTTGGCCGAAATTACAAGAGATAAAAATAATATTTTGGGTCAATTTTTGTAAGATTTATATTGTTCTAGTTCTAATAATATTTATCTTTTAAGAGGTTATCTTGGGTATTCATCTTTGGGTGGGATTCTATCTTTGGATCCTTGTTCTTCCATTTGTAAGGAAAGTTCAAGAACAAGTGAGTAGGAGAACTCATTTGTGCCCATATATCCGAAAACTCAAAGTAAGGAAAACGATTTCTTCTTTATTCTTATTCATGTTTGCATGCATAAGATCTAAATTTATTTTATGACTAAATAGATTATCACATATATGAATATGTTAAATAATGAGATATAGATTTCTATCAGTTGGGGGGACCGCATTGATTACCCTTTTGTCATTTATGGTTCGTCTGGTAATTATCTCACTATAAATGACAATCTTTCACTCGAGGTTTGACCTTCTCATCCCTTTTGTTGGAGCTTGTGTCCTCCACAAATTAGTGTGATAACATTTGTAAATCTCTTACAGGTTCACAAGGGTATACTTCGTATATTTAATCAGTTGATTAACGTTTACCTAATAACGGTTGGCTTGCTAGAAAGTTTGACGTTATTATCATACAGATGGCGGTGATCAACTGGTCCCTAAAGGTCACACCTATAGGATGTGTTTGAGAGATGTGGTTATAGAAATATGATCACATTGATGCCTAATATGACTAAACAGTTAGTCAATGTGTTGATGAGACAATTATTTAATGAAGATTAAATAATATTAGTTTAGACGAATTAATCAGAATTAAGTAAATTAAATATAATAAGTTATATTTAATTAAATGTATGTAATGTTAGCTTGGACGAATTAATCTGTTAATTCGTAATTAAATGTAATCGGTTATATTTAATATCAACAAGTTGAATGTGTCATAGTGGTAATAGTGAGGGTTCACAAACCAAGAGGTCATGGGTTCGATCCTCACTAGATGACAATTTAACACATTTTATACATTTTTGGAATAACCAAAAATAAGGAAAGAATACTCCTTATTTCGGTTATGGGCCGAGAAAAATAGAAAAGAAAAGCCTACCCTAATTCATTCCTATACAAGGTTTATAGGTGAGTGAGGGAGAGGATTTTCTGACCTAATTCATTTTTCATTTTTGGCTCCTCTCTCATCGGAAAAACACAAAGAAAACCTTAAAATTATTTTAATTTTTGGATCGATTCTAGCAAAATCAAGGGTATTTCTCGGAGCATCTTGGGTGCAACTGATAGGAGAATATCTATTTTGATATTGTTCTTAGGCCGTATTTGCTAGGACCGAAAGTTAATTCTGAATCCTTTACTTTTGTTTATGTATTTTAATTTATGACTAGTGATCGTCATCATTAAATTCGTTATAATCCTTAAATATAGAGGGATGCATACAGATAAATCCCACACCTTTTTCCCCCATTGCTCTTTCCTTCTCCTACCTTAGCTTTTGCCTCATTTCTTTCTGGGCTTCTGCTTGAGCATTGGAGGAAGAGGATTAGGTCTATTTTGCCTCAGAAAGAGAGGCGTCGGCAAGCTCGGATCCATTTATTGCCTATGTTGCGTCGATTTGCCATCTTCAACGTGGACAAAGCAAGAGCCGAGGTAGCTGCTCATGCCAGGGCTCTAATTCCTGGTCCTTTGTCTTCTACCCCCAGCTCTGATGGCGAGAGGGGTGGCTCTATGATGAGGGTCGAATTGTCGTCAATTCTCCCCATCAAACACTATTTATAAACTTAACAATGTACTCTTAGTAGAGTGGTGAGTAAATGTCGGATCCCAAGGGGCGGGTATTGGATTAAGTTACCGATTGCAAGTAGCTATGTCTTAGGGGTGTCACAGTTTAGTTTGGATTGAGATGGTTATCTAAACTACTAGACAAGTAAAAGGAAATGAATGGAAAAACAAAGCAAGTAAAGTAAATGGGAATATAAACAATTGATAAAAGGCACTAGGGTGTCATGGGTTCATAGGGATATCATGGTGAAGATCATACAAACAAGTCTACATAGATGCAAGCAAATTATTGTTGTAGTGGGATTTGTTTCAAAGTTTGGAGAATCATGTGAGCTTGGTCTTAATGCTCAAGAAAGAAAAAAAGAGGAAAATGAAATAGAAAGATGATGAAAAGAAATGATGGAAAATTGAGAAAAAAAAAGTTGAGAAAAGAAAGAGAAATGAATGAAAAAAAAAGCATGAAATGAAAATGAAAAAAAGAAGAAGTATGAATTGAAAATAAGGAAAAGAGAAGAAGAAGAAGTTGATGTGAGAAACTCTCATACATTAATCATATATTTTGGAGAGTTTTCTTATGATTTGAATTGCAAAATTGGGTTAGAATTGGGATTGAGCATCCTTACATTTTGGTTGTTGCTAGCTTGACGTTAGCTCCACAATCCACAATTAATTTGTTCCCCCTTCTTATCCATTACATATTGCCTTCTTCCTACCCATTTGGATTCTTTATCATGCTTGCATTTGATTGTTTTGGCTTACTAGTTTTGATTGATTACCATATTAGATTGAGGGCACATTATTATAAGTCGAAGATAGTTGAGTGTTTATTCACAAAATTGTCCTTGCACATCAAAATGAGTTTGAGTGCCCCGTGAGAGTCCATAAGTCAAAAGATCATGCAAGAGCTTAAAGGTTCATTCAAAGTTTTCAATGCTACGCCGTCGTGTAAATCTCATCCATGTTTTGCTTTATTCCTTGCCCATGTTGTTTTGGGTTTCTAAATCATTATGCTTAGCTTGTTTAGGATATTGCAATTGATGGGATGTGGTTTCCTGCTTAGGGACAAGCAAGGGTTTACCTTGGGGGAGTTTGATAAGTGCATATTTTATATATTTTTACCCCCTATATTAGCTCCATTTTACATGTCATTTAGCACTTATCATAGTGTTTTGAGCTAATTTTTGTTATTCTAGTTGCAATTGCTTGTTTCCACATGTTTTGTAGGAGTTTAAGCTTTTAGGAGTCAAAATCCAACAAAAATGCAAGCTAGAGTGCAATGGCTAAGCAAGACCAAGTATTGGACTAGCATGGAGTATTTGCATGGGTTTTCCATGGAGAAATTGATGGACTAATGTATGTAATGCAAATGTTTTCAACAATCAAAGTCAAGCCCAAATTCAAGTCCAAGCCAAAGTGGAAAGCATAGGATTCCAACATACCTAAGATGCTAAGAATTGAGGTCTTAACCGGGTGATTAATCGCTCAATTAATCACCGACATAGGATTCTCCAAGCAATTCAGTGGAGAGTTAAGGCAATCGGGCTGGAAACACACATCCCCGATCGGGGTGACCTGTCCCCGATCGAGGTTGGCTTTCTTTGAATTCTTTACGTTTCACTTCCAAGTCCTATATAAAGGGGACTTGTGTGCATCCAATCTCATCTCATACTCATGTCTTTCTTACTTTACAATAGCCTTAGGCATAATTTCTCTCTTTAGTTTTTATATTTGTTTTCAATATTGTCAAGCTTGTAGTTATCAAACATTTGGTTCTTAATATATTTCAAGCATTTGGTTCTACTTTGTTTCTTCCTTACAAGTTCATCTCCATACGGTATTTCTATTTCTAGTTTACGATTTTACATTTCTATTTAGTTTACGCATAGTTTATCATTAGTACTTTATTTATATTACATTAGCATTATATTTTTATTACATGTTATATCATTAGTTTATATAATTCATACAATCATGTTTAGCATTTCTTACAACAAAGTTTATAATTTACATTTTGCCATGAGTAGCTTAATTCCTTAGTTTAGGGGCTAGGGAAGCCATGCAATATCAAATATGAAAAAATGTTAAAATAGGTTGATATAGTAGTGTCTAATTGTTTCTATCACATGTTTGCATCGTCACGTTTAATCTATGTTTAAAAGGCCTTATTCATCGATTAAGTTTGTTCATTCATTCTAAAAGTCGAGAGGCACGGAATTGAATTAGACTAAGCATGTGTAGTAGGACGACCTAATCATGGACGAGAGTTTCTATAGGACCCGGTCTATGGTTGACACTAATACCGTAAGGTCGGTGTCTTTAAAACTAAACAATTGACAATGTTATTGATATCGAGTTTAACATGATCATATTTACCTTTGCATGTGTGACCCGACTCCCCTAGACTCCCTTTTATCATATAGTTTTTATATTAATATTCGCTAGTCATCAACCAAACAACAAACAAACCCAAAACGAAATCGACTTTGATAAGAATCTTTCCATAGCATTTCACAATGCAATTCCCAAATCTTTGTGTTCGACCCCTATTGCTACATTAATTTGTGTTTAGGGTAATTATCTTTGCATAGGTACACGATAAGCCTATCAAATTTTGGCACTGTTGCCGGGGAGCACGGTTTTATAGCGTTTTGAATTGTCGATTTTTATCTTGTTTTCTTTTGTCTTAAGGAACACTTGTTCCTTGAGACCGTTACTTATCATTTTCTAGAAATTGTTGTCTTATGCCCAGGTCCTCTCGTAGTGGAGAATTACTTTCACCGGATTCCGATCCCAAGAAAACCTTTAGGAGAAGACGACGTTTTTGGAAAGAAGTGAAAGAAGCCGCTTCTCCCGAACAACTTGAAAGTGCTAGAAAGTCTTACTTAGACGATCTAAAAATCCTTGAAGAGGAGGAGTTTTCAAGTTCATTATCACCACCACCATCTCAAACTAAAAAGATGGTGAAACTTTCCAATCACTTAAAGCCCACTGCGGCCATGCTTCCGGCCGGTATTACAACCACTCAAATTACCGCACCGGACTTCGAGATCAAACCGGCTTTCATTAGCCTTGTGCAGAGGAAGTAATTTGGGGGAAGTCCTTTGGAGGATCCCAATTTGCATGTGAAAAATTTCTGTGATTATTGCTCCATGATCCGTCAAACGGGCGTCACTCAAGCCCAAATAAGGGAAATACTTTTCCCTTTCTCTTTGAATGACAAGGCCAAGCTTTGGATTAATAGCCTTGACCGCACCTCTTTGGGAATCACAAATTGGGAAACATTGGCTCTCGCTTTCTATCAAAAGTTTTTTCCACCGGAGAAAACTCAAACTTTGAGGAGCCAAATCACTGGATTTCGTCAACAAGCTATTGAGAGCTTATATGAGGCTTGGGAGAGGTACAAAGAGCTACAAAGGCAATGCCCACACCATGGGCTAGATGATTGGTTGCTAGCTATAACATTCTACAATGGATGTTGTGCCGAGTCCCAAAGGATTCTTGATTCCGCCAACAATGGGCGGTTTGATCAAATTGACACCGATATTGCTCATGCCACGATCGAATCTATGGTGGTCCATATGATGCACAATATGTCAATTCCCGAAGTGTGCCATTCAAAGGTAAAGAAGAATCCTCCGACAACTCCATCTTGCTAGCTCAAATTGCCTTACTCCAACAACAATTGGCGGAAAGAGATGCTAGAGATTCCCTACAACAACTCAATGTCGTGTCTTCAACAAGTCAAATTATTGTTTGTGATGGTTGCGGAGGTGCGGGTCATTACACCGCTCATTGTCAAGCTCCTATTGAAGAGGTAAATTCTTTTCAAGCTTTAAGACAAATTTCTTATCCACCGGGTATATTTTCAAATACATATAATCCAAATACAAGATTTCACCCGAATTTGTCTTATAGAAGCAACAATGTGCTGGATCCTCAACCTCAACCCCCACCACAACAAAATGCCTATGTTCCTCAACAACAAAAGAATAATCCTCCACCGGGTTATCAAAATCATCAAAGGCCCCCACAACACAATTACCAACAAAATCAACCTCCACCACAAAATGCCCAACAAAACAACCAAGGAGGAGGTAAGCTTGAGGGCTTGATAGTCCAAATGCAAAAGGAATTGTTGCCACAAATCTAAAAGAATGAGCAAGCTCAAAATGCCGTGATCAAGATGTTGGAGCAACAAATGGCTCAACTAGCCTCATCTAGCTCTTCAAGGAAAACGGGTCAACTACCCCCTCAAGGTGAGCAACCACATGCTACCCTTAATGCTATCTCCTTAAGAAGTGGTATGAAATATGATGGGCCATCCATGCCCAAAGAAGTTGAGGAGGTACTTGTTGAGTTGGAGATTTCTCCAAATGGTGAAGAAAGTGAAGATGTTCCAAAGAAGGTGGATGATCCACTTGTTGTTGAAAAAGTCAAGGATGTGGAGGATGCTCCTCCAAAGAAAGATGTTGAAGCAAAGATGCCAGAAAAAGTCAAAGTGCCATTCCCTCATAGATTGGCAAAGCATCAAAAGAATTCTCAATTCGGTAACTTCATGGAAGTTGTGAAGAATCTCCACGTAACCGTTCCTTTTACCGAATTAATCACTCAAATTCCATCTTATACTAAGTTCATGAAAGACATTTTAACTAAGAAGAGGACTTTTCACGAAGTTGAAACAATAGCTCTCACCGCCGAGGTGAGTGCTCTTTTGCAAAACAAGTCCCCTCCTAAGTTAAAAGATCCCGGTAGCTTTTCTATTCCATGCACAATTGGCACCTATCAAATTGATAAAGCTTTATGTGATTTAGGTGCTAGTGTGAGTGTAATACCTTACTCTATTTGTGCTAAGCTTAATATGGGAGTCTTAAAATGCACTAGTGTCACATTGCAAATGGTGGACCGTTCTATAAAATGCCCTTTGGGAGTTTTGGAGGATGTTCCCATTAAGGTTGGTAAGTTTTTCATTCCGGTTTATTTCATTGTTCTTGACATGGCCGAAGATGCCCAAATCCCAATAATTTTGGGAAGACCCTTTCTACATACCGCAGGTGCATTAATTGATGTCAAGAATGGTAAAATTACATTGGAAGTGGGTGACGATAAGGTCACATATAATTTGAATAGTGCCATGAAGAGTCCTATGATAGAAGAGTCTTGTTATTCTATTGACATTTTGGATGTTGTTGACATTGTCATAGAAGACTCTACACCTCAATCTTTATCTAAATATCCCTTTAAGGCACTCTTGTTATTGGAATCATTTGCAGGTGATGATGAGATTGGAAATGAGGATATTGACGCTTTGGAGAAAGAATTGGATGGAGAAGAGCTATCATTGGAAGAAAGCTCACATTTTATAGGTTTGGTTGCTACACCTCAAGACCTTGAGGTACAAAAACCCGGACTTAAGCCTCTTCCTTCCAATTTGAGGTATGCTTTTCTAGAAGATGAGGAGATGTGTCCGGTAATCGTTAGTGCTACATTAGATGAGAGTCAATTGGCTAAATTGCTTGATGTCTTAAGGCCTCACAAGAAAGCCATTGGATACAAACTTGACAATTTAAAGGGCATAAGCCCCGAATTTTTCATGCACCGAATTAATCTTGAGGAAGATCATAAATCATATGTCCAAGGTCAAAGACGACTAAATCCTAACATGCAAGAAGTGGTAAAAAAGGAAGTGCTTAAATTGTTGGATGCGGGAATTATTTATGCAATTTTCGATTCTAAATGGGTGAGTCCGGTCCAAGTGGTTCCTAAGAAAGGGGGAACCACCGTAGTCAAAAATGATAAAAATGAACTAATTACAACTAGAATTGTGACGGGTTTGAGAATGTGCATTGACTATAGGAGGCTAAATTTAGCCACCAAGAAAGACCACTACCCATTGCCTTTTATTGACCAAATGTTGGAGCGGTTGGCATGTCACAAGTATTTTTATTATCTAGATGGTTATTCCGGGTTCTTTCAAATACCCATTCACCCGGATGACCAAGAGAAGACCACATTCACATGTCCCTATGGTACTTTTGCCTACCGTAGAATGCCTTTCGGTCTTTGTAGTGCCCTCGACACTTTCCAACGTTGCATGATAAGCATCTTTTCCGACTTTATCGAGTCTATGATGGAGGTGTTTATGGATGACTTTAGTGTCTATGGTTCTTCTTTTGATGCATGTTTGGCTAACTTGTCTAAAGTGTTGAAGCGTTGTGAAGAGGTTAACTTGGTGTTGAATTGGGAAGAGTGCCACTTCATGGTGAATGAAGGAGTGATGCTTGGTCATATTGTCTCGGAAAGAGGAATTGAAGTGGACCGTGCTAAGTTCCAAGTTATTGAGCAACTACCCCCACCGGTAAATGTGAAGAGTGTAAGGAGTTTCTTAGGCCATGCGGGATTCTACCGCCGTTTCATTAAAGATTTTTCTAAGATTGCAAAACCCCTTACAGAGCTTCTTTTAAAAGATGCTCCCTTTGTGTTTACTAACGATTGTCTTGAGTCTTTTAATAGGATCAAGAAGGCTTTGATTTCCGTACCTATCATCCAATCAACGGATTGGAAATTGCCATTTGAGCTCATGTGTGATGCAAGTGACTATGCGGTAGGTGCCGTGCTAGGACAAAGAAAGGACAAGGTTCTCCATGGTATCTACTATGCTAGCAAAACCTTGGATACGGCTCAAATCAACTATGCAACCAGGGAGAAAGAGCTAGTTGCCATTGTTTATGCGTTAGACAAATTCCGCTCTTACTTGATCGGTTCAAAAGTCATTGTTCATACCGATCATGCCGTACTAAAGCATCTCCTAGCCAAACAAGAAGATAAGCCAAGGTTGATATGATGGATCTTGCTTTTGCAAGAGTTTGATCTTGAGATTAAAGACAAGAAGGGGGCCGAAAATGTTGTTGCCGATCACCTATCCCGTTTGAAGTTCAATGATGGAGGTATTGAGTTACCTATCGATGATTCCTTCGCCGATGATGTTTTAATGATGTTGGAAGCCAATACTCCTTGGTATGCCGATATAGCCAACTACCTAGTGTGGACCATGGAAAAACGCTCCCCTCAAATGCTTTTTCAAAACATTGTTAATTTTAAAAGAGTCGCCACTAAATTTTTAAATGGAATTTAGAAACCAATTTTAGAGATTTGAATTCGTGTGACTTTACGTGTTAGGAAGTTAATTTAATTTCATTTAAAACAACACCCAACCCCGCCCGTTGCAATAACGGTCTCTACTAGGTGAAAGATGGCTATTTCAGAAAGATATCACATGCGTATGCAACCATTGAATTTAAATCCTATCATGCGAATTTCATTCTAAGTCGTTTAAAATGCATTTAACTTCGTCGAAGTGGTTTAGCATGTGAGGTTCATTGATTAAACTAGAAAAACACATCCAAGGAGAGGGATAGGAAGGCTTACGCTTAGCATAAGATGTATTAACAAACATTAGTGGTTAGCTCATGCATACAATATAAATTATAAATAAAGTAAATTAAAATCTGAAACATAAACTAATTAAACTAAGGATTAATCAAACAAAGTCAAACAAGGAAGCAAATTAAAAAACAAAACCTGGACAAACCCGTGCACTGTACGGATCTGAAATTTTCGAAATATGTCAGAATCGACCCGTGCACTGCGCGGGTTTTGAATTAATACATTGCTAATTACAAAATAAATACTAAATCAATGCAATAAATTACGAAAATCTACCTAAATTAAAATTACAAATTATAGGTCTGGAAAATCATAAAAAATCAATTTTTATATGGTTAAAAATAAATACACATAAATTAAGTAAACTCGATTTATTAAATTGCCCTATTCCAACACGAGGATATGTAAATGAGACGGGGTGTACGACCGACCGATATGGCGGATTTCTTTCCCATCTCAAGTCAACGCGGGTGCCGGAATGGTACTTTAACTCATACTCAAACTATTCTAGTTTCGATATTAGTTAGACGATGTTAGACAATGGTTAGTAAATAAACAATAAAAAAACGAAATAAAAAGGAGAGAAGGGAGTTTTAATGCACCCTCAACCTACATGTATCGTTGACACCGTCTTGGGTTGTAATCGATCGTAGATTTTATCTCGAGGGGCCGTCGTTGACGAAGACAATTGAAATTGAATTTTGAAATCACGAAACAAACACGTTCAAAAGGCAGACTTGAGCAGCGATTTTCAATCGCTCACCACGACTCAAACCGAAAGATGTTTTGGAAACTAGAAAGACTGAATTTTGTGAATATGGAAACAAACCAGAAGTTTTAATGGGATTTGTGCACGAGAATCAAGGCCAAAGACCACGACAGAAACTCAAAAACACGATTTGTGTCCCTGTTTTCGAGCGGCTGTCACGGCTTTAGTTTAGGGTTTTTTTGGACGATTGATGGTTGTTATTTGCAGTATGTTGTGGGGAGAACTTAGAGGAATGAATGTATGGCGAAGGGGGGGTATTTATAAGGAGTTTCGAAGGGTAGAAGTAGGGCAACAAGCGATCGGGCTCATGTTTCGCATAGCTGCTGTCCATCAGCTAATTCGTGAGGTTTTTAGGGTTTGTATGGGGGGTTTTCTTGGTGGTTAAGCTAAGGTAATATGGTTAGGATACTAGGGTATGGTGTAGGGTTAATGGGCACGGGTTTGGTAGCTGTTTGGAGCGGGTTTTGGGCTCGGGATTGAGCACGCAAAACAGGGGGGGCTGCTTGTGTTGCGGGCTGTTTGTGGAGTATTTGGGACGGGAATTGGATGGGTTTTGTGGTGTTCTAGGTGCTGAGTTGTTGTGGGTAATGTGGAGCACGGGTTGGTGGTGATGGGTTGCGGGTTTGGACCAAGTTTGAGTCGGTTTAGAAGGGCTTTCGATGGGCTATACAAACACGGGTAAAGGAAGGAATTGGGCTGTGTTGGGGAGCGTTTAGGACGAGATTTGGGTGTGGATATGGGGGTTCGAACTGGGGTTGAATGGGTAGAGACCTAGGTTGGTCAGTGTACTCGAGATTCGTGCCAACGCGTAAAGAAAACGGGCTCAAAAACCTAGCTATAATCGAGCTCCAAAACGCGTGGTTGAAACGAGTTTTAAATTTTCGAATTCGATTTTTAAAATCAATTAACACATTAAAATAAATGATTTTTCAAATCAAATACACTCATAAAATGATTTTTCAAATCAATTATTTATTTTATTTTCAATAAAATAAACTTGAGAAAATAAATTCAAAATAAAATGAATTCACCTTAAACTTTAATTTAAATATCATTTAAATTAATAAAATACTCCGTCGACAACGCTCATTCTACATCGTAAAACGAACCCAAATAATGACAATGACAACTAATAAATACATGTGTCCTATCATCATCGGGTGTTTGTCGGGTTCTCTATAAATTCCAATATCGACGGATACGGGTATCTACAGAGCCCCCACTTTGACTGAGGCTTGGACAAGGCGAAAGTCAAAGTATACCCCAGTCCCTCTCGACCGAGGATTCTCAAGGGTCGTTTAGAGTCCATTAGACTTGCGTATGTAAGCTCGCCAGCCATAAGAAGAGATCATACCTGAAACTTCGTCGGGGATTGACTCTTGCTTCTGTTGTGTCAAATTATCATCGTTAGTCATCGACCCATAAATTGCATATATGGTGGGTTGAGCCTTATCCTCGGCGCCTACGTATCCGTTTCTGACGGAATCAAACCCGCGTCGTAGTTCGGCTCGATGGCCTGTAGCTTTCGCTGCCGCTCGGATGTCAATATCCCATTGTTCATGTGAGTAAAGATAAAACTTGCGCTTTGCTTATCAATTTCGCTTTGTTCGCTAGGGAGAACGATTCACCAAACCGACGTTTCGTTGGGGAAATGTCATTTCCGTAGCATTCTCGTTGATCTTTGTTATGAGGATGCCATCCTGTCTGTTTTGTGGTGGTCTCTGGAGCCGACGGCGACAGAGCCCCCAGTTGGAGCATATTCTGCAAATTTAATCATAATATATAGCACGCGATTCACGTAGCGACATTTTGATACTTGAAATGGTCATCGACCGAATTTTGATGGGTCTCTGGAGCCGACGGCGACAGAGCCCCCAGTTGAAAGAAAAGGAAAATGGGTTATCGACCCGCAGACATGAACATTGCTTAGAAAAGGTGGGTCATTGACCCGGACTTTGAATATCTCGAAAATGATTGGCCTCTTCGAGGCGAGAATTTATTTCAGTTTTCTGGATCCAAATGATTTTTCGAATCAACACATAATTTTATTTTCAAAAAATAATCGCAGAAGTTTATTTCAAATTTCCGGAGTGAAAGCGATGGGTAGACACGACCTTTTGACAAAAAGACTCGGACTTTCTGACCCGTAACCAATGTGGGCGTAACCCAATAAAATCCGTAAGTGTGCACGGGATGTTAATTCAACATGGGACGCGCAGGGGATGAAATTGTAAATTAGTCACTTCGGTGCACGAACTATGACAAATTCCGCAAGAGAAATGAGTGGACAAAACCCGGGACGGATGGGGCCCACTTGGCGCGCCACACGGTCCCTACACGGCCGAAATAGAGGAGATATGGGACTTGCTTTCTTATTTCAAAAAGCTACCCAACTTCCTAAAGCTAGTAGGCTTCCAAGTTTCCAAATTTCCTAGAAGATTTAGGTTTCCAAAACCTAAAGGAATTATACTTCCAAAATTCCTCATCTCTTTTCATATATAAGGAAGGGCTAAGGGTTGAGATTTTCCACAATTTCTCAAACAGAAATCTCTCTGCTTAAAAGAATATCTTTCTTAGAAAAAAAACTAGTCATGAATTTCCTGTTTGGGACCATGAAGGGATGGGCGACGAGAATTGTGGGTTTAGAAATCCAAAATCAATGCGGCGGAATTCAACAAATTATTTTCCTGAGGCAAGTCATGATTCAACCCGCATTTCTTAAAGAGTGCCTGAGAGTGTGGGATCCCGAGCATCATGTCTTTGCTTTTCCGGAGGGAGAAACCTGTCCCCTTCCTGAAGAATTTACCGTCTTAGGAGGTTGGAGGACCACGCAAGAGCCTGTGGTTCCCGACTTTGTGTCCAACTGGACCCAAAAATACCGCGAATATCTAAACTTATCGCGTGATGAAGTCGTACCATCGTCGATGGTGGAAAGGTGGACCTGCTTGCGCTAGTGCATAGATTCCGGCGTGCGAATGACCCAGATATACCGATCATTTATCGACGCCGCGCCTTTGGCCTCATTCTATTGCATCTTTATTATTTCGAGGGGGCGATAGAAATTCCATCTTATCGCGGCCAAGCTAGACTAATCCGAGTCGTGGAGCAAATGGAGAATGGTGCTAATCCTGCATGGATTATACTAGCTGAGACTATTAAAAGCTTGGATGCACAAAAAGCCAATCCGGATGCTGTATTCATGGGATCAACCCGTCTACTGCAAGTTTGTCTTTCTTCTCCTTTTTCCTTTTTTCTCTTTTCTTCGTCTCTTTTTCTTTTTTTTCGTCTCTTTTTTTCTTTTTCTTTTTTTCGTCTCTTTTTTTTTCTTCGTCTCTTTTTTTTTTTTTTTTTTTTTTTTTTTTTTTCGTTTTTTTTTTTTTTTTTTTGACCTGCCTTTTTCTGACTGTCTAACAGGTATGGCTCAGCGAGCGTCTTGGTTTGATTGATCCGCCGTTGAAACCAGAAGATTATCATGTCAGAAGTCTCACTAATCGGCGACGGCGCTACAGTTCTGAGCAAGGATCCGACATCGCGAAATATGCTTTGATTAGCGAACAGTCTCACATTCGCCGGTCCTTACCATGGCTTCATTTGAGCTCACTTACCGGCTCGCAGATACATCGATCATACACGGTATGTCACTTTGTTGGGCTTGGATCACCCTGTCCATTTTTACCCGGACCGAGTGCTTCGCCAATTCGGTCGTCAACAAATTGTCCCTGCGACGGAGGCTTCGCGAGGTCCTGCTTTTGTTATTTCTCAGGGTAGATGTCATACTTGGCTCCATGCGTGGCGCCGAAGGACCGTGTGGCGCATTCTCGAGCCACGCGAGTTTACTTGGGTTTCCCCTTCATATCTCAAATGGACTACGTAACCGGCCTTAAAGCAAGGAAGAAACTACATAAAGATGATGCCATTGATCGGGAGAAGCATGACAGGGGTTAAAAATCGACAATTCTTTCTCAAGGCCGATTCCGGGCCCGACTGAGACCGAGACTAGGCCTGACGAGAACCCTAGGGCTAAACCTGGTGCTCCTAGCGTGTGGGACCGACTGGGTACTACAAGTGGTGACGTTCCGACACTTGCAGAGAGACTTGGCCCTCGACCAAGCGTAAAAGAGAGATTGGGCCCGCGAGAAGACAGCGTGGTCCCCCAAAGAAACGGGCAAGAATGATGATGGGTGAGACATCGTCT
The DNA here is from genome assembly GCF_048544455.1 of Silene latifolia. Taxonomy (NCBI): domain Eukaryota; kingdom Viridiplantae; phylum Streptophyta; class Magnoliopsida; order Caryophyllales; family Caryophyllaceae; genus Silene; species Silene latifolia. Next base: position 71,861,356 of record NC_133537.1, on the reverse strand, counting down.
CGTAGTGACGGGACACGCGACCCAACTAAAGATAGGCGGTAGTTACGGCTCTATTATTTAGTATTACTATTATGCTTTTATATGCTTTCCTGTTAGTTTGATTTGTAATGGGCGTCGCCCGGATTTATCAAAATAAAAGACACGTATTATTTATTAGAAATCCTCGGTTTACGCATTGAATGTTTCATTTTTATTGTGGTTGTACCCTTTTCAAGGGTTGCCTACGATTCCGCTTTTCAACAATCAAACCGAGGTCGTAGTTCTCTCATAAAACATTTCGCATTGGCAAACAAATGCCAAACTTAAAACTTATTCAAATACATCACAATTCAAGTGTTATTTCATAACTTTGAGAGTGAGGTCTTAAGGATAGTACTTCTTCAATCGATCCGCATTCGTTGGATTCGAGAAATCATTTCCATCCAAATCAGTCAAACGTATCGCGCCTCCTGTGAGTATCTTCTTCACGAGATAAGGACCGGCCCAATTAGGCTTAAACGTCCCTCTTGGATCGATTGGTAATAGAGCCCTTACTGATTTGAGAACTAAATCGCCTTCATTAATTCCCCTGGGCTTCACCTTCTTGTTAAAAGTCCGCTCTATCCTTTTCTGATAGAGCTGAACATGATACAACGCATTCAAACGACGCTCATCAAGAAACACCAACGAATCATATCTGGCTTGGACCCAATCCGCTTCCGGGACCTGGCTTTCGAGCAAGATGCGTAGGGAGGGTACTTCCAGTTCGACTGGTTGTACTGTTTCCATCCCGTAAACTAGATAGTACGGGGTTGCCCCTGTGGCTGTTCTGATGGATGTTCTATATCCCCACAACGCGAAGGGTATCTTCTCCGGCCACTCCTTGTAATTGCCAGACATCTTTCTCAATATAGTAGCCACCGTTTTGTTAGCGGCCCCCACTGCTCCATTTGTCTGAGGTCGATATGGAGATGACTTATGATGCTTGATTCTATACTTTTCAAGTATAACGGTATGTCTCGACTTGAAAGTGAGTTCCATGATCATCGATGAACTCGTGCGGCACTCCGTCACCGACGATGATGTCATTCTCAATAAACTTGGCTACTTGCTTCGCATTTAGCACTTTGTAAGACTTGGCCTCTACCCACTTGGTAAAGTAATCAATAGCGACTAGGATATAACAATGCCCTCCTGTTCCAGAAGGGTTTACTTTTCCGATGATGTCGATTCCCCAGGTTGAGAAAGGCCAAGGTGACGTCATGGTGTATAGCATAGAAGGTGGTACATGTTGAATATTCGCAAATATTTGGCAATTGTGACAATGCCGGACATATCTGCGACAATCTGTCTCCATTGTTGTCCAATAGTATCCTAACCTCATGATCTTCCGAACTAGCATGTGGGAGTTCATATGCGGCCCCCATTCCCCGTCGTGGACTTCTTCCATGACCTTTTCTCGACGTTGTCTTGTCAACGCATCGCAACAGACACCCCGTGGCTTTGTCTTCTTATACAATTGCCCATCGTTAGTTTTAACGAATTGGGCGGATAACATTCGCAATGCACGCTTTCCACGTGTATCGAGGTCTCCAGGTATTCTCCTCGCTTCTTTGAATCTCACAATGGATGCATACCAAGGTTCGGCCGCTTTCCCGGCATCATCGACAACGTTTATATAAGCTGGTGAAGACCTTCGTTCGACACACAATGGCATGCTATCCATATGATCGTGGATGTTTATCAACGCTGCCGCTTTGATGGTGCGTCGTGAATCGATTTTCCTCCCTTGGGAGGTACACGTATCGCACCTCTTGGAAGAGTTGTTCTAGCTCTTCTATCTTAGCCTGGTAGGGTGCCAGGTCGCTACTTTTGATCTTCCATGACCCCGTCACTTGATTAATGACCAAGGAGGAATCCCCGTGTACTGTCAACTTCATGACTCCTAACTTGTTAGCGCTCTGCAAACCAAGTAGGCATGCTTCGTATTCCGCGGCGTTATTTGTGACGGCGAAGTCCAATTTGATCGAAACTGGTACGTGCTCTCCTCTCGGTGAAATGATAAGGACACCTATTCCGCATCCCATGTTATTCAAAGCCCCATCGAAATATAGATCCCATACATCATCTTCGACATGGACAATATCCTCATCCGGGAACGACCAAGTGTCAACAATGTCGCTTTCTTCGATCGGATTATCGGCCAGAAATCGGCAACGACCTTTCCTTTTATTGCTTTCGCGCACATATTTGAGATCGAATTCCGATAGCATGAGGGTCCATCTTGACATTCTGCCGTTTAGCACCGGCTTTTCAAACAAGTACTTGATGGGGTCCATTCTAGAATATATACTCACACTGTAGCTGAGCATATAGTGACGTAGCTTCTTCGTTGCCCGGACTAAAGCTAGGCATGTCTTTTCTAATGTCAGTATACTTTGATTCATACTCCAAGAACTTTTACTAAGGTAGTAAATTGCTCTTTCTTCTTTGTCAACGGTTTGTGCCAAAGATTGCTCCCATCGCGATCTCGTAGCGTTAGATACATGATAGAGGCAAGCCTGCTCATGTGATCGAAAACTGGCGGAGAAGATAACACTTCCTTTATCTTATCAAACGCGGCTTGGCATGGGTCATCCCACATAATATGCTCCCCAACTTTCAATTTCTTAAAAATTGGTTCACAGATCATAGTTAATTTTGAGACGAAACGGCTTATGTATTGCACTTGGCCCAAGAAACCTCGAATTTCTTTCTCGGTTTTAGGATGGGGCATTTCCATAATGGCTTTAATCTTTGATGGGTCAATTTCGATGCCACGGTGGCTAACGATATGACCCAAAAGCTTGCCGAGGTGACCCCGAACGCGCACTTCGTGGGTTTAATCTCATATTATACTTTCAACCTCTCAAAGAATTTTCGTAGTGCCATCAAATGGTTATTACGTTCCTTCGATTTTACGATCATGTCATCGACGTAGACCTCTACTTCCTTATGAATCATATCATGCAACAACGTCGTTCTTTGTTCTCCTAAAGTCGCACCTGCATTTATTAATCCAAACGGCATCACCGTGTAGCAATAAGTGCCCCATGGTGTTGTGAAAGCGCCTCTTGTGCATAGCTTCCTCGGCCATTTTTATCTGGTTGTAACCGGCGTACCCATCCATAAAGGATAATAATGCATGGTTAGCGGTATTGTCAACCAAGATGTCAATGTGAGGTAACGGAAAGTCGTCCTTTGGACTAGCTTTATTTAGATCACGAAAATCAACACAGACCCGAACCTTTCCGTCTTTCTTTGGGACCAGCACCACATTAGCTATCCAATCTGAGTATTCCGATACTTTGATGAACCCGGCCTTGAACTGTTTATCAATATCTTCTTTGACTTTCAAAGACCACTCGCACGCATTCTACGTGGCTTCGCTTTCTCAAGGTTTGAAACCCTGGCTTGATCGGAATCTTGTGCTCTGCACTTCCCTATCAATACCCAAAGATATCTTTGTAGGACCAAGCAAATACATCTTTGAATTCATTCAACAATTCAACAAACCCCTTCTTTTCTCATGGATCTAAGGTTGTTCCTATCTTAAGCTCCTGAGGCTCTAAGGTAGTCCCCACATTAACAACTTCGGTATCTTTGATTACCGAGCTTCTTTGGTCGTATTCTTCCAACCCTTTTACTAATCGGGAGAGCGGTTCCACCTCCTCCTCTTCTTCTTCCACCTGTCTATCCTCGACCTCATTCTCAACGTTATTAAAACAATCAATTGAATCGCAATATAAATGAGACAAGTCGTAAGCAAACCGATTCATCTTATTATTGATTTGAAATCTAAGCAAATTGCGTTAACATTTGGTCCAACCGATCGAGGTCGGTGGCGAGATAGGAGCGATTCGGGACAGCCCCGAATACCAAAGACTAGGGGAGGTACAGAAAAGGAAAGATCAGGGAAGGGGTATCTTCGACACCTAAAACCCTAGACTTAGCCTTAGGACTTATGTCGACTCGGACTCGGACTCGGACTCGGACTCGAATCGTCATCATCGTTTGAACATTTGCCCTTCTCCAATGGTCATCTTGAAAAGCGAACCCTTGTTGTCGGTCCATTTCATGGTTTTCCGCCATCCGGATGTATTCCTCCGAGGATCTACATCGCAATGAGGGTAGATGGATCGAAACGATCACTCCTTACGATCATGTTTACCAAGACTTCGTTTGGTATATCCGGCTTCTTTTCCTCTCCAAAGAGGAGACCCATAGCTTTCCCATCTTCGATCGGAATGACTCCTTCTTTATTGTAGCTACTTTGCTATAATTTCTTCAGAATATAGAAACAATCACGGAATACTTCGATTCCGGGGACCAGCTTGTTGGCCTTTGAGTTGAATGTGGTTCGGGAAGTCTAAACTCGGCATTTCCTCCCTGGCTTTCACAAAGTGGCCGTTTAGAGTTAGCAAGTACGGCCCCATCTTGATGTCTCGGTCTTCGATCGAGACTCTCTTTCTCGAGTCTTCTTGATTGGCTCATACCCAAGCCCGTATCTTGTCCCCTTAGGCACTTTGTGACTTCAATTGAAATGCGTTTTCCCTTCGGGGGTACATGGAGTACCCGAAGTACTTTCCGGTCTTGAAGATTGTTTTACAAACATGGCTTCCCGTATATAAGTCCATATTCGGTGCCTCGAAAGTGGACTCAATTGCGTTTACTACCTCGAAACCACAAGACTCCAAGGCGGTATTATCAGTTTGTACTTCGGAAGTAACATCTCCTCCCGTCACAATTATAGGAGTAGCATCGATGGTCACTACCTCTCCCTTGAGAGGGATTTTAATCTTGCGATGGAGGGTAGAAGACACGGCTCCAGCTGTGTGAATCCATGGTCTCCCGAGCAAAATGTTGAAAGATGAGGCAACATCTATCACTTGGAAATTGACCTTGCGCTCCACCTTTCCCACATTCACGCTTAAAGTGACGAGTCCGGACACTCGACGCACTGTGCCATCGAAAGCCCGAACCGTTTGCGTAGTGGGTGCGAAGTCGCTTTTCTCGAGTCCCAAAATGAAAGCGGCCCGTAGTGGGAGAACATTAACTGCAAACCCGTCGTCGACAAGGGTCATTGGGAGTCGCTTATGACGGCATTCTACCGTGATGTACATAGCAAGACAATGTTGTGGCCCAAATGTGGGCAGGTCTTCATCAGAAAAAGTTACGGCATTAGTGAGCCGAGGTTGGTTTTGAGCAACAAATGAGACCACGTCATCTGGAGTAGTGTGCGGTGACACGGTCATATTCATTAAGGCTTGAAGTAGAGCTTGTCGGTGTTCAAACGAGCTCAACATTAATTCCCAGATGGAGACATCTGCCTTAGTCTTTTGTAAATCGCTTGATGAGGAGGCCTCGAGGTTGACCCTTCACCAAGAGCCCTGGACCGAGGTGGCCTCCTTGGTGGGTGTCTTACTTGGACTGTCTCCAAAGATAGAGACATGGTTTGCCTTCTCGACACGATAGGGACGTCCCGATCGAGTCAAATGATTAGATTCGAGGACATCTTTCCTCAATTTAGAAATTTCTTCCTGAGTTCGGGGAATAATCGCACCTTCGGTGAGATAGATATCGTCTTCATCGTCAGCCCAGACCCCATTAATTTCATTCTCGCTTCGGAGAATGTATGGTGTGCAATCGATAGCAAAATCACCAATTCGAACTTCGTTCTTAGCTTGAGGGATACACTCAGAGCAGCTTACATAGACTTTCCCCACGAAAAACCCAGTGAGACGGCGGATGGGTTGGATTAAGTGAGATACATCGGTATTGTCTTCGACGAATACTACATTGGCATGGTCGCCAAAAGGATTGTTCAGGTTGTTAGGTCGGACGGTGGGGATGGGGAGCGACCCATTCTCGATCATGTCTTGGATTTCATGTTTAAGACGGTAACAATTTTTGGTATCATGACCTTTTCCTTAATGATAAGCACAGTAGGCGTTGGGCTTATACCATTTACCCTGTCGATCCGCAGGCGGGTCCGGAGTTGGACCAATTGGGTTCAGTTTCCCTTGGGCCGAGAGCCTTTGGAAGGCGTATGCATAGGTACACCCGATGTCAGTGAACGCTCTTGGCCCATGGCGTTGCGATCCCTTAGGAGCTCCTCCCAAAAGACCAATGGCTTGGATATGATTGGCAGAACTGGATGCCTTAGCTTTGGAAGAGGAGGCACCCTGATACCCTTTTGGCTTTTCAGCCTCAGCAGAACGAACGTCGTCCTCAATTTTTCTTCCGACTCGAATAAGGTCCATGAATGAGCCGAATAGTTGATATTTGATAGCGTCACGGTAGACAGGTCGAAGATTTTTGATGAACTTATCTACCATTTCAGTCTCCTGTGGCCTTTTGGCCAACTTCACGCTTTCAGCGCGCCAGCGGTTGAGGAATTCAGTAAATCCCTCCTTATCCTTCTCGTGTCATCACCTCGAGTGTGCGCACGATGAGTCCGAATCTCGATATTATCGGCAAAGTGTTTGCAGAACTCCACCGCTATATCTTCGAAAGTGGGGAAATTCTTAAGCTCAAGGCCGTAGAACCACGCCTTCGGGTGTTCTCCTAGGGATTGAGCAAAAATGTGGGGCAACATCTCGGCGGGTACCCCTTTCAAATGAGGTACTCCTTGTAGGAACGGATATGTTGCAATGGATCTTCCGTCCCTTTGAACTTTGGGATATCATTTAGGACAAAATTGGTTGGTAGCTTGTCCTGGACCGGCATGTACCCTCTGGCATTCTCATAATGCACATTTTCCCCTCGGGATAGCTTCAACTGTTCCTCTATTAGTCGGAACCTCTTTTCGAATTCGATTTCGGGGCGGTGGTATGGGAGCTTCCACCGCGATCTTGGCTTCCACACCGGTGTCAAGCGTTCCATCATTGCGACCAAAGTGTCGTTAATCCGCTTCATGCCTCTGCGGTAGTCATACTTCTTGTTTGTAGTGGCCTTTCTACAATAAAATCCCGAGCGAGTATCGCTTATCGAATCAAAATCCCCACGCACGACAGGACTCGACTCATAACAACATGACGGACTCCATGCGACTCAATATTGGGCTTAGACCCGGAGAGCGAGCAACTGGGCCCCCTCGGTTTGGGTCATACACGACTAGGGACGGTTTTTCAAACCTAAAAACTGGCTATAACTTAACATGGATCCTACGAACGAACTATTCTGGCTCGTTGGAACGGGTCCTAACCGTGATACACACGTGGCTTGGGTTTTAGACTCAACGTGATCATGAATCCGACATGACAAACCCGTGTTCAAACCAGACATGGCTCTTGGGCTTTGTGACAAACGCCCTAGGTGGCCTAGTGGGGACGTTTTGGTGGACTGACTTGGACCAAATGGTCGACTTTCATGACTCAGACCCAAAGATCGGTTTAGGTGACTCACTTGACAAGTGTTCTAACCAAACAAAGGCTCACTCGAGCCTAAGGGTGGACTAGCTCGCCTATATCAAGCAAAAGCCCAACTCGACTATCCCGACCCCACTGACTCAAACTCTATTCTAGGTTTGGGTTGGACCTGGGATACAGTTCATCGAAATTTGAAATCGAGAAGGATTGAATTGATTTTTAAAATGGGCAACACTTCTCTTGAAAGAAGGTTCAAAATTTCAAAATAGAGGGCCGAAATTTTCGAAAAGAAATGGACTTGAAAAAGAATCAAATTTTCGAAAGAAAAAGAAGATGGATTTGAAAATGCTATTTTGAAAACATGACCCGGGATTCACATAGCATGTAATCATTCACATTTTAGGGATGCAATGCATGAACTAGACTCTTCTAAGTCTCGGCCAGTCCTCTAAAATGGGTCTATGCCAAAAAACCGCTTTGTCAGGGAGTCCACATACCGTCATATGCCCGTAGCAATATGCCTCGTATGCAGCTGCCTACCTCCACGGAATCACCTTGATACTTAAATCGGACATAGTGGACATCAATATCCTCCCTTGCAATTAACCCAAGAGATTCTTTGGCCCGCCTAAAGTCTCGGGGGTTTATGCATGATTAACATAAAAAAATGTGACAACAATCCTAATAGCCATCTTAAACTTTTCAAGTTTCACTGTCCCCAGCGGAGTCGCCAAATTGTGGACCATGGAAAAACGCTCCACTCAAATGCTTTTTCAAAACATTGTTAATTTTAAAAGAGTCGCCACTAAATTTTTAAATGGAATTTAGAAACCAATTTTAGAGATTTGAATTCGTGTGACTTTACGTGTTAGGAAGTTAATTTAATTTCATTTAAAACAACACCCAACCCCGCCCGTTGCAATAACGGTTTCTACTAGGTGAAAGATGGCTATTTCGGAAAGATATCACATGCGTATGCAACCATTGAATTTAAATCCTATCATGCGAATTTCATTCTAAGTCGTTTAAAATGCATTTAACTTCGTCGAAGTGGTTTAGCATGTGAGGTTCATTGATTAAACTAGAAAAACACATCCAAAGAGAGGGATAGGAAGGCTTACGCTTAGCATAAGATGTATTAACAAGCATTAGTGGTTAGCTCATGCATACAATATAAATTATAAATAAAGTAAATTAAAATCTGAAACATAAACTAATTAAACTAAGGATTAATCAAACAAAGTCAAACAAGGAAGCAAATTAAAACACAAAACCTGGACAAACCTGTGCACTGCACGGATCTGAAATTTTCGAAATATGTCAGAATCGACCCGTGCACTGCGCGGGTTTTGAATTAATACATTGCTAATTACAAAATAAATACTAAATCAATGCAATAAATTACGAAAATCTACCTAAATTAAAATTACAAATTATAGGTTTGGAAAATCATAAAAAATCAATTTTTATATGGTTAAAAATAAATACACATAAATTAAGTAAACTCGATTTATTAAATTGCCCTATTCCAACACGAGGATATGTAAATGAGACGGGGTGTACGACCGACCGATATGGCGGATTTCTTTCCCATCTCAAGTCAACGCGGGTGCCGGAATGGTACTTTAACTCATACTCAAACTATTCTAGTTTCGATATTAGTTAGACGATGTTAGACAATGGTTAGTAAATAAACAATAAAAAAACGAAATAAAAAAGAGAGAAGGGAGTTTTAATGCACCCTCAACCTACATGTATCGTTGACACCGTCTTGGGTTGTACTCGATCGTAGATTTTATCTCGAGGGGCCGTCGTTGACGAAGACAATTGAAATCGAATTTTGAAATCACGAAACAAACACGTTCAAAAGGCAGACTTGAGCAGCGATTTTCAATCGCTCACCACGACTTCGTTTCTCAACGATTTTTCAAACCCAAAGATGTTTTGGAAACTAGAAAGACTGAATTTTGTGAATATGGAAACAAAACAGAAGTTTTAATGGGATTTGTGCACGAGAATCAAGGCCAAAGACCACGACAGAAACTCAAAAACACGATTTGTGTCCCTGTTTTCGAGCGGCTGTCACGGCTTTAGTTTAGGGTTTTTTTGGACGATTGATGGTTGTTATTTGCAGTATGTTGTGGGGAGAACTTAGAGGAATGAATGTATGGTGAAGGGGGGGTATTTATAAGGAGTTTCGAAGGGTAGAAGTAGGGCAACAAGCAGTCGGGCCTGTTTCGCATAGCTGCTATCCATCAGCTAATTCGTGAGGTTTTTTGGGTTTGTATGGGGGGTTTTCTTGGTGTTTAAGCTAAGGTAATATGGGTAGGATACT